>NC_064621.1:502667795-502976701 GCF_023898315.1 Schistocerca nitens
TGACCATAACTAAATTGCAAGGATAGATGCTGCATTTTGTGGGCATGGACCATAGTGTTAATTGTTTCTCACACAGGCAACTCTACATGGCTCTCTCCCTTGTTAATGAAGAAAAAAAGCTCTTCATTCATGTCTCCAGTCAGAATATTACAAACATTATAAGTCAAAAATAAATACCACATATATGAAATATCAGGCACAGGTATAAATAAATACCCGGACAGTGCCGGGTTTCTCACTTACTAATACATATTCTGTTTATTACTAGATTTATAGATTAAGTACATAATGACATAGTTTTTAGCCTTTTTGTGAGACATGGGTGATTACCAAGAAGCAAGAAAGCCGGATTCAGGCAGAAGAAATGAAATTCCTTAGAGATGTTGAGGGTTGCACAAGAGAAGACAGGCTAAGAAATCAAGATATTAGAGAAGAACTGCAAACCTTTAGCCTCAATGATAAAATTAGAGATTACAGAAGAAAATGGAACAAACATCTACAAAGGATGGAGAGTGAGAGACTTCCCTTAAAGGCAAGAAATTTTAAGTACTATTGGAGAACAGACAGAGGAAGGCTGCGACAGAGATGGGTACCCTAACAGGCAATTCTTGCCTAATACCTGAAGACAAGATGACGATGATGCGTTATACAGTTTTTTTTTGTTTTTTTTTTTTAATTACTTGGGGTGCACATATTATCTGTGTTTTTAATAGTTCCTTATTCCACTTTCAATTTTCTGTGGTTCTTTCTACATAGTGCCACAATGGAACTGTGCATATTCTATACAGTCCAGGATGTCATATTTTTTTTGTTATTCCACACAGAATTGCAAGTGAAATGAAAAACTATTTAAAACACATACCTTTTGCACCAAAAGTTGTTTTAAACCTAAAAATAATGAAAAAAGTATGTTTAAGTGTGTTCAGGACTGTTTCATCTCATTTACATAACTACTCTGCAATTCACAGTTAAGTACCTTGCAGAGGCCTCGTCGAACCACTTTCTCACTATTTCTCTACTGTTCCACTCTCAAACAGCACGCGGAAAAATGAACACTTTAATCTACTGTGAAAGCTCTGATTTGTCTTATTATGATGACTGTTTCACCCTATGTATGTAGGCGTCAACGAAATATTTTCATGTTCAGAGGAGAAATCTGGAGAGTAAATTTCATTAAGAGTTATCACCACACTGAAAAATTTCTTTGTTTTAATGTTGTCATATATGAAATATATTAATATAGTAAGGAACAAAATATATATTATAGACCACAGAACATGTTTCAAAAATAAAAAAATAAATAAAAATAAAAAAATAAAAAAAATGCATCAAACAACCAAACCACCCTTTTATTTAGTCACAGTAATGGAATTTGTACACTGAGAAGACATTAATAATCAGTGTTGTGACCAAGCAGTGATAGAAAATACATAAAATGAGGAGTTAGAAAGATATTAACTATTGTAAATTTCTTAGTTAAGTGCAACCTGTTGTTCTTTTTTCAGGCAAAAATTGTGGAGAGACAAACATGCCCACCTGATTATTTGACTGAAGCGGAAGTAATTACTCTGATGGAGAAACATGGGATTGGCACAGATGCCTCTATTCCTGTCCACATCAACAACATTTGTCAGCGTAATTATGTATCTTTGGGAACTGGTCGCAGGCTTATCCCTACACCTCTTGGAATTGTATTAGTACATGGATATCAGAAGGTGTGTATATCTATTACTGATCTACTGCACTCAGTTTACTTTAAAAAAAGAGAAAACCTGAAATAAGTACCAAAACTCTTTATTTGCAGCTTCCTTTTGAAACAATTTTTTTAATTCATTGTTTATTTCTGTGTATGTGTTTCAATTTTAGGTGTGAGTAAAATGTGTTAATTGGACATTATATGTGTAGCAGTTGAAATGAGAATGACAGGTACAAACTTGATGGATAATTAATATAAGGACAGCATGACATTGTTCGGAAATTGTTCAACATTTGCAAACATAAGAAAAATGTACAATGTAACAAGTAACATCATAGTAATATCATTTGAAACTTCATATTCATTTTGTTGTTAGTTTGAATCACTTGTGTTGTTACGATCCTAAGGACAGCTTCCTTCTTCTAAACACATGATTGAGCCCTATACATGGTGATTCAAAAAAACGTTTACAAACTGACACACCACATTGGGCATACAGCAAGGATCAGTAGTCATATAGGAAACAGAGGTCACAAAGGCCTTCAAATGTTATTGCAGTTGTTAAGTCACATGCTGCCAATTGATGCCCACTACAGGAGATGCTCAAAGTTTTGTGCAGACACATCGAGTTGCGCCTGACATCGACACTGCATTAAACAGCACACCCTCTCAAAGATACCTGGTGTATCTCGAAGACATACTGCTGCTGCTACAAGAGTCTGGCCCATTAGGTCATCCGGTGATATAACAGGTGTTTCATTCACAAGGCCCTTCAGATACCCCCACAGGAAAAAATCGATTGGAGACAGAGTGTGTTATCGTGGTGCCCATGCGACTGGCCCAATGTGACCAATCCAGTGGCCAGGAAAGTTTGCTTGCAGATGTACACTCATTTCTCTGCTGAAATGCGCAGGGGCTCCATCATTCTGAAATCTGATGCGGAGAACGTATGGCCCAATTAAGCAGTTTCCGATGAAGCCAGAATGAGATTTTCACTCTGCAGCAGATGTGCGCTGATATGAAACTTCCTGACAGATTAAAACTGTGTGCAGACCGAGACTCGAACTCGGGACCTTTGCCTTTCACAGGCAAGCACTACTCACGACCCATCCTCACAGCTTCAGTTCTGCCAGTACCTCATCTCCTACCTTCCAAACTTCTCAGAACCTCTTCTGTCTGATGATGCCAGCTGTATTGTGACTATAGTGCCCTATCATGGCATTTGTGACACCCGGTTCTTATGTAATTACTGATCCTTGTTGTAAGCCAGATGTGCCATGTCAGTTTGTAAATGTTTTTTTGAACCACCCTGTACTTGTATGAATGTTACCTATAATTACCAGATCTGAACATTGACTGGATCATACTTTGCAACTCCCATTTGTCTGCACAGAAGCTGGAATCACTATCCACTGTCAGATGGGAGATCTATGTAATGAAGTTAGAGCATAAAGAACCAAAGTCACACCAAAATAATAAGTTTATTTAGAAAAAAAAAACAATTAATGCCACTGTGTAAAACCAAGCCAAATACCTGTGTCCAGTGTGGTACTAACGTGTTAATGTATTTGCTTATGAGGCAGATATAGGCTCCATTATTTTTAAACAGAAATAAAATTTTACTGAATATTAATTAAAAATAACTTATTGCTATGGATAACACCACTGACACATGAACAGAGAATGTGAATTAAGTACATCATGTTGAGAAAAATATAGAACACCTTGAACAACTAGAGATAGGACATGTACATTAGTATGTTCTGCAGAAATGATTAGCATTTCAGCCACCTCAGTTCAGTATGTTTCCTGTTGCATAGTAAGCACAGGGTCCGTTATGCGCCCTGGTAATTTGTTCCATGCATGATGGCATCGACATGAATAAGGCATGAATGGCATCCTGTGGTATAGCTATTCATGCTGCATTCAGCTGGTTCCAAAATTCTTGTGTGATGGTTTGCTTTGCGTCACAGCACGGCACCTGTCATATTACCATATCCCACACATTTTTGATTGGCGACAAGTCTGGTGATGCATTGTCTTGCTGAAGAATGGCATCTGGGGTGTTGTAAAGAAAGGATGCCCTGGGCTTGCACCATCTGTGATTTGAAGATGTACCATATAGCACTCCTCACCATAATACCTTGAGTTGGTGATGTAGGACTTGTGCGAATGCAGTCACTGTGTTGCCACTGCCCCTGTCTGTGGCAAGCCAAAATGCGGCCATCATTTTCAAACAAACAGAACCTGGATTCATCCGAAAGCACTATCTAATGCCATTCCTGTCCCTAGTGACATCATTCCATACACCATTGTGATCTAGCATGTTTCTTCACATTTGTCAAAGATAGGTAGAGGTTGGTTGGTTTATTTGGGAGAGGTGACCAAACAGCAGCGTCATTGGGGATGGATGGGGAAGGAAGTTGGCTGTGTCCTTTAAAAGGAACCATCCTGGCATTTGCCTGAGGCAATTTAGAGAAATCACGGTAAACCTAAATCGGGACGGTCAGACGCGGGTTTGAACCGGCATCCTCCTGAATGGAAGTTCAGTGTGTTAACTGCTGTGCCACCTCACTCGGTGGTAGGCAGAGAAGTTGATGACACGCACGTAACCCATGTCATAATAAATGGTGGTAGACTGTCACTCCTGATAGTGTATGACATGTTACACTATTCCTTTGTTATTTCAGAGCTGAGGAGGATGCAGATTTGTCCTGCAGTTTCGATCTCCTTGGGAGGTCAGAGGAAAGGGTTATCTGGGTGGTATGACCTGACCCATCTTGTTGTGTTTTATGAGCTTCCGTGAACCATTCTGCTCCCACTGGTTGCACTGCCAAAAGGCTTTATCCTACACAAGCAGCAATTTCTTGAATGGATGCATCACATTCTCTCATGCCAATAATGCGCCCTCTTTGAAACTCACTGATTTGGAGGTACAGTTTGTGCTATGTCTGTGAGGCATCCTGTGCCTCTGCTCAAGTCACACTGATCCATTACCTTCAGTTTATGGCGCCAATGAGAGGTGCAGGTACATTATATCGGTAGGTGGTGTTGCACCATGAATCGATGTTGATGTTGCACCCGCATTCTGACATGGTTCAAATGCTAATCATTTCTGCAGAGCATACTAATGTACATGTCCTATGAATATGAATGTCATATCTCTAGTTGTTCAAAGTGTTTTTTTTTTTAAAAGCTTGAGTGTACATCTATCATTTTCTTCTGGCTGGGCTCCACAGCCTCAATAAATTTGAAATGGTGTTATTCCTCCTAATTAAAAATGTTTGATAGATGGGTGGATGTTAATCCTATTGTCAAACTTTCAGAAATAATTTAAGTACATTGACTGGTCTTTCAGATATATGTTATCTTTATTTCAGTGTAGAGTGATTTGATGAAGATAAAGAGTGTGTGTGTGTGTGTGTGTGTGTGTGTGTGTGTGTGTGTGTGTGTTTAAAAAAGATAACCACTTTCTCAGTATTCTTTTAACCACAGGAAATTACTATGTACTGACTCCTGCATTATTGAGATTAAAGCAAACCTGCATTCTCAGAGTAGTTCAGTGGGTTGCATTCTCTCTTCAATTGTGAATGGTACAAAGCAGTCTGTGTACAGTGCTCGTCTTCCTATAAGCCTTGAGGAGCCAATTCAACCTTAGACCACATGTGCATTGTCATTTTATGACAAGAACTGTTGTCAGCATGGAAAGTTGCATGTCGAATTAGTGCATGGCTTGGTGATGTTATTTGAAAATTCAACAACTGCCATGAGAGACAAAATGCCCCAACACCATGGTGCATGAAGGAGGTGGGTAAGACAACACCTGAAATGGAACTTGAATTAGTGATACCCTCTTCACTGACGGCAACGGCCTTGCCGCAGTGGGTACACTGGTTCCCGTGAGATCACCGAAGTTAAGTGCTGTCGGGTGTGGCCGGCACTTGGATGGGTGACCATCCAGGCCGCCATGAGCTGTTGCCATTTTTTGGGGTGCACTCAGCCTCGTGATGCCAATTGAGGAGCTACTCGACCGAATAGTAGCGGCTCTGCTCAGAGAAAACCATCATAACGACCGGGAGAGCGGTGTGCTGACCACACGCCCCTCCTATCCGCATCCTCATCTGAGGATGATACGGCGGTCGGATGGTCCCGATGGGCCACTTGTGGCCTGAAGAGGGAGTGATTTTTTCTTCACTGACAAGTGCAGGATTTGTGTGGTGTCCGATGACTGTTGTGCAAGAGTGTGGAGGTGGCCAGGGATCAGTGCGTATTTCAGCTTTGCAGGCCCACTGGTTCAGCAGGGAGGTGAGCCGGTCATATTTTTGTTCAGTATCATGAATGCATCTCATCAGTTATTGGCAGTAATTTGAAGGCTGTGAATGTTGGTGCAGTATCCTGCAGTCAGCATTTTTGCAATGGATTAATGTTTCAAGATGGTAAAGCATGAGCACACTGTGCACTCCTTCCTCCAGGAGGAAGAAATCAACTGAATAGAACAACCTACAGCACTTGCTGACATGAACCCATGTAGGATGCTTGGGACAAGTTGAAACTTATTAGTCTTCACAGTATACTTCCTGATATAGTGAATTACCTCAGGAGGGCTGCTATTGAAGAGTGGAACACTCTTGGGTAGCCACATCACAACCACCTTGCGGACAGCATGTTGAGGATGATGGGAACTTGTTTCAATGGATGGGGGCGGGATCAACACAATATGATATGAAACATTACTCAGTAGCAGATTTTGATTTCACGGTGTTCACTTTTGAACAGACTGTCATTTTGATTACAATTTCGATTTCTTGTCATAGTAGAGTTATTGTTTAAGGTTTCATAAGGCTTATTCCTCAATTTTGTCCTCCCCTGCATCTAAACCCACACACATATGTTGATAAGTAGATAGTGCAAACATTTTTTTTTTTTTTTTTTTTTTTTTTACCTTTGATGTTTTTGCACGGGTGCTATCAAAACAATTAACAAACTACTCACAACCTCCTGACCGTGTTTGCCTTTACCTAATGAACAGGAAACAGTACTAGGAAAAATATGATACTGCATTCAGGGGTATGTCTGAAATATTGTCTGAACATTTCAGTTTAAATTTTTCTGTGGTTACCTTTCATTTCTTGTGCAAATGGCAAAACTCTTATTCATTGTTCACAACTGATCCATTTTCCTATACCTGCTCAACAAGATGAAGCTTCATTTCAAATGTAAAGCCAAATAAGGCAGACATAAAAAATAAAAAAAAATCATGAGTAATAATTCAAATAGAGGACAAAGAATGATTTTCTTTGTATACTACATTGTTGTGGCAGAGGTCTTCAGTCCAAAGGCTGTGATTGATTTCAGTTCTGCATGCCAGTATATCCTCTGCAGGCCTATTCATTCCTGCATATTTATTGTAATCTATAGCTACTTGGACCTGCTTGCTGTAGTCAAAACGTGTTCTCCCTCTACATTTTTTATCCCCCTCCCCTCTTTCATCAATAACCGAATGCACTGTTCCTTGATGCCTTAGAAAGTGTTTTATCAACTTATCCCTTACTTGAGTCAAATTGTGCCATAACGTTCTTTTCCCAAATTCAATTCAGTACCTCTTCATTAATTATTCAATCTACCTTCTAATCTTAAGCATTTTTCTATAGCATTACGTTAAAAACTTCTACTCTCTTCTTGTCTATGCCACTCATTAACGACGTTTTATTTTCATATATGGCTACATTCTGGACAGATACTTTCAGATAAGACTGTTTAACACTTAAATTCATGTTATGTTTTAAAATATTTCTCTTTTTCTGAAAGAATATTGCATGAATAGTTCATTTAAAGCAACTACACAGATTCCAGTGACAGTCATCAGGAAAACTGCATGTCATTAAGTCATGTATTATTTCAATTCAATAGATTGTCATATCTTTATGAGCTAAGACTTTCATAGCAGCCAGGATGATCAAAAGATCTTGTTAACTAAATAATTCTCTCAATTCCAGGTAAAAAGTAGTGTTGTCATCATATGCATTGATTGATTGAGTGGGAAAGGTCAGAGATACTCGAGCTTAATATCACACCCTCAGCTTGCTCCTGTGGAGGATGCCGCCACTCTCCTGTTACATGAGCCCATCCACTGAAGCAAGAGTGCTGCACTTGTCCAGAAGTTCTAACCACTCTCTGAACCCTTCAATACGTGCCATTGATGGTAGAGTTATCAACATTGTCTATGTTTATGTTTTCTGATTCAGATTGCTACGAGGACTGGTTGTGCACACTTCCAACAGCTTTTCCTACTCTCTAGACTTTGCTCCCAGCCAGTTATTCACTCTGATCATCTGTTCACTGACCACAGGAACCAAATGTTTGTTCCACTGTGAATGGTCATAAATGGTACTATACTTCTGCAGAGCGGGATAGAAAAGGAGGGATTCTAAAGTATCCATAAAGATATTCCTGTGAGCTGTTTTTGTACACTGCCATTTAACGACACTGTGTACTCATTTAATATTCACTGGAAACAGAGATTTATGAACTCAAACTTCTATCATCAAAATATGAAAGACTGTTGTTTTGTTAAATTAAAATAACTTTGATGTACATCTTGATATTTGGCAGAGAGGTGCTGCAAGTCAACAGATATTGTTCTAATATTGCTGATTTCTCAGTGTGATGTGTTTTACTGAACATTAATTCTGTTGAAAGTGATTTAGGTATATTGATTCTGTGAAAGCAGTCTATGCATTTTGCAGCCTGTATCAGAAAAAGAGAGAAGTGTGGTGTTTGATTTAAACTGGAGTCTCATCTCATTTTAGCTGTATGGACTCCAGTATGTGATGTTGAATTTAACATTATGTGTTTAACAGTTTTATATTATTTGTTTGTATTTCATTGTTGTTGGCTGAATGCATTTTTATTTTTGAAGCCTTTAAATCTGATTACAAAACTGAAGCACAGTATGATATTTGAAGCTATCTGTATTTTTGCCATTTTATTAGATTGATCCGGAGCTGGTCTTGCCCACAATGCGATCTGCTGTAGAAGAACAGTTGAATCTTATAGCTCATGGAAAAGCTGATTATAATGCAGTTCTTCTTCATACAGTTGAGATATTTAAGCAGAAATTTCTTTATTTTGTAACAAATATTGAAGGAATGGATCAGCTTTTTGAAGTGACATTCTCACCTTTGGCCTCTTCTGGAAAATCATACTCCAGGTAATTTATTGCTAAAATCTTTGAGGAACAGCTTTTTGTGAATAACATTGCTACTTGTGGCCATGCCTACCCAAATTTCTGCACACTTTTGCTACTGATATTGAATTTTGTGCTTGAACTACATGATTGTGCATGCAAGTAATAACTGAAATTTTGTTCTTTTAACTGCTTATCTTCAATCTACCGATTTCTAGAAATGTACATTAGTGTGAGCTGGCAACATTTTACTTAGTTCGTGGCAGATTTTTGTGCTTTATCAGCTTCAGTTTTGTGCCATATTCTGCCACTGCTAATGTAACAAGTTTCTAACATGAGAATATCTGTCTATCAGTTACTTTGTTACACTGAAGTTTGTGAAAATTGCAAACAGTGATGTGTCATACATGTGACTTAATATAAGAGGCGATCAAAAAGTTTGTGTTTGAAAGTTGTACAATCCCAAATCGGTGTGTTAATCAGGCATAATTGCTGTTGGCATTGAGGCAATCATCCTGCCGATGCACCAGGTTGAAAATCCACGTTTGGCAAAGCACCATGTCCTGCTGCTGCACATCCTCATCTGACGGGGGTTGTTGATGCTGCAAAACCTTTTTTAAGGGGTGGAAGGAGTGATAACTGCATGGGGAAAGATCTGACTATAGTGCGGCTGCTCGAGTGTCTCCCACTGGAGTTGGCGCATCTTCTGTTTTGTGACATTTGCTATATGGGGACAAGCTTTACAGTGAAGCAGCAGCACTCCTTGTCGCACCATTCTACAATGGTGATTTTCGACATACGTGCTGCACATACATTTTCCACACTCCAGTGGATGTCTACCACTGTTTGTCCTGCTGTAGCCATGAAAAGAATGACAGCATTTTGGTTCTGTTTGGTTGCATTTGGTAATAATGTCACCATAGTTCACATTTTCACATTTACTGCATGCATGTCAGAAATGCATGAACAGCACACTAATCCCTTCCCTACATGTCGGTGTTTATATATCCACATTGGAGTTGCACAGATTGCATATATGTTATAGCAAGGCTCCCAAAGGGAAACTTTGTGATTGCCCCTTATATTAAATAGTATATTACATACAAAACAGCACAAAAATGTAGGAATAATAGAATCAAACCATGGAAAATCCAGGATGGAATGTAATACCAAAGAAGGAAAGTTGCTACTCACCATATGGCGGAGATGTTGAGTCACAATAGGCACAACAAAAAGATTCACACAATTATAGCTTTTGGCCGTTAAGGCCTTTGTCAGCAGTAGACACATACGCACACGCGTGCACACACACACATTCACAAAAACGCAACTTGCACACACGTCTGCAGTCTCAGAGAGGCAGTGTGGTTTCAGCTCTCTGAGACTACAGACGTGTGTGCAAGTTGCGTTTGTGTGTGTGTGTGTGTGTGTGTGTGTGTGTGTGTGTGTGTGTCTACTGCTGACAAAGGCCTTAATGGCCGAAAGCTATAATTGTATGAATCTTCTTTTTGTACCTATTGCGACTCAGCATCTCCGCTATATGGTGAGTAGCAACTTTCCTTCTGTTGTATTGTAGGAATAATAGAACGCATATGATCTCTGCTTTGAAAAATTCATGATACAATCAGTCTTTCATTGCCACGACATGGAGCCAAAGTGTCTTTCAATATGCTTCTGGAGAACCTCTCTTTACATGGTTTGTATTAAGATCTGCAGAGAATTAAAAACTTTTTCTGGAGGACTGTGACAAACAAGTTGCCAATTGAACACATTTCAGACCCATTTTGTGGGGACATGGTTAAGTGAACATGTAGACCAGAGAAGCATTGCCATCTATCATCTTTGGGAAATACGTGCCTTTTTCTTTCCATATGGGGCCAGGAAGTGTTAGGATAATAGCTTGAACCGAACTAATTCACTATCTTTTTTAATGGTAACTGCTGATGTAAGTTTAGTCCACTGTTACTGACATTTTTGTCTCAGTCTACAGACTCGCTAACATCTGTAAGCTGTATGACTGGTACCCAAATGCACTTACCTATACAATATATACTATGCCACTAGAAAGTAAGTTCTATTTCTTAATTAATTTCTCAATTGCTCAAAGTAACCTGCATTCTGTAACTAGAGGGTAAGGCATACACGCAAAGGACATCAACCCTTTAAGGCAATTTGAGGGAGACTTTCATTGTTCATCAGTTGGACATGCTGCTCTGTGGGGGATGACAGTACACACTTCTGCCTTTTACTCCATATGTTCATGGTCCATGCTCTTACTGTTCAGCAATCTCTACAAAGATGTATTTGGGAGATATGAACCACCTGGGAGTGGAAGGTATATTTTTGCTGTAGATGTTTAAAAGTGCCCTTTGTAATATGACCTTTAAAGTTGTGTAAAGTAGAGGCAGTGCTTTGAACCCCAAAATCTGCCTGATATGGCTGTTGCTGTTCATGTTTCTCTTCAGTATATATGGTCAACATTTTATATCTAGTGGCATTTGAGACCACTATATTTGACATTTTTCTGTTGTGCTGTCTAACTATGCAGACTTGCTGGATTGTGGTCCACTGTAGTCTTGAACTTGTATATGGCTGCTGTTGTGAACAAGGATGAACTGATACTTCATTGAGGGTGAATTGTTAATTGGCAGCAATACATTCAGCCACTCATCAAATCAATGATAGCTTTCACTTCAGCAGTCTGGGACATTTGTAGTTTTTGGACAACGGGAAGTTTGTGTGTTACCATGCAAGCTATTAGTTTATGACACAGATAGCACCACACCTATTACAGAGCTCCAGTGTTGAACCATTGCTGCAGGCAGTGGCAGCTCATACTTGAAACCAGTGGTGGAACTAATCCAGAAAATTTTTACCCTGTGGTTTAAGGATGTGTAAAAGGAAACAAAAACGTGTAAAAGAAAGCTTATTGAGAAAATTGATAAAACCCTAACAGAACAAAATCAGACATTCTTTTCCTTACTGTACCTTAATTGTTACAATGCAAGCTTGATCTAGTCATTTAAAAAGGAAATCCATTCTTGTTTTCATTTGTACAAGAAAATGTACAACCCCCAACTGTTAAACATGTATCTTTTATTTCTAACTGAGACTCCAAATTTAAATTTTCATAGATTCAGCTAAAAATGCTTTCATAATACGAGGGCAGTTCAGAAAGTAACCTCCGATTGGTCACAGTGCGGGTTGTGGGGGGAGTAGCGATGCCATCTGTGCGTTCACGCACTCAACAGGTCAGTCGGCATCAAGCCGTGGTCGAGTGAACGTCGTACCTGCGCTAGTTTAGTTTTTGTGGCAGTTTGAAATGTGTGCTGCAATAGAAAACCCCGCCAAATGTGAAGTGCATGCTGTCATAAGGTTTTTTACAGCCAAAGGATATTCTGCAGCAGCTATTCATCGTGTACGGACCAAGAGTTATGAGTGAAGGAGTTGTCCGTGAATGGGTACGTTTATTTAAAAGTGGACGAGAAAACGTTCATGATGAAGAGAGGAGTGTTAGACTGACGAACTCGTTGATGCAAAAGTTCGTGAAAATCGACGTTTCTCAATGTCGGAGTCGTCTACTGGTTTTCCACAGATTTCTAAGACTCTCTTGTACGAGATAGTGACAGCAAGATTGGGTTACCGTAAGTTCTGTGCACGATGCGGTCACAGGCTGGCTCCAGGCACAAGCGGGTGATTTTTATGCAGAAGGAATTTCAAAGCTTGTGAAGAGATACGATAAGTGCCTCAATCGCTATGGAGACTATGTAGAAAAATAGTGCAAAGATGTAGTTGTAAGATGTATATATTAAAATATTTTTATTTAACTTGGTGTATTTTTTTAAATCAACCGGAGGTTACTTTCTGAACGGCCCTCGTAAAATATTTTGATAAAAAAATCTCAAAACCAAATACCAATTTTCATAGGCCTAGCTACAAAATTGCCTTAATAGTGACATTTTTCAAAAAAACTCTTCATCCCCTATTTCACTCCCTAAGGGTTGGAATTTTGAAAATTCATTTTTTAAAAAATGCCTACAATGTAAGATCCACACCTTCTCCAAATTTCAAGTTTCTGTCCTTATCGGTTTGGGCTGGGTATTCATGAGTCATTCACTCAGTCAGGACATTGTCTTTATATATAGTAATTAACTTTAAGGAGAGTTGGAATGCACTATCCCGACAATGTTAAATTTAATGACTTGGGTTCCCTTTAATTCAGGAACCACTGTAGCCATTGACATGAAACTTTTACAGGACATTAAACTGTACCTTCTGAGTCTGCTGAACTGGAATAATTAATAATTGCATTTCAGCCATTGCTTTCGGAAATACAATTTTTTAATTACACGGTTAAAATTTTGTGTACTTTTTTGTATGTTATCCTAAATAATTCTAATTATACATAACATTATGTTCTTCTTTTAGTTCAGTAGACTGAGGATACGTATGTTATTACTCCCTGAAAATTTGAATATACTTGAAGTGGTTTCTGAGAATTAGGGAAAAATGCAACAGAAAATGTAAATTTTCGGGAATGGGTTCTGAAGTTTCAAAAGACTGTAACTCACTTAATATATGCTTAACTTTTTATTTTTAGTCACTCAGAAGCACCCTGTGCCATACTGTATATCATCCTCTTGATCTTTTTCCAAGTTTTTTCTTGTTTCTGGACTTCTTAGTGGCCAACTGTGCTGCATACTCTGCTTTATCAATGCGAACCTTATCCACCTGTTCAAGTTCTCTGATGCAATTTGCTCCAGGATTAATTCCCATACGCTGTAGCACTTTCACTCTGCCAATGTTACCATCATTAAAAGCAATAACAGCATCACTGACCCCCACTTCGGTGTCTTCATTCCAACAAAAATATTTTTTGGTAAGCGAGTCCATATAAGATTATTGAACCACTCATTGGGCTTTTGAGTCTGACCATGCAGACACTTCTTCAGTAATTCAGGATTTGCCAGGTCTCTGTAAATAAGTTTTATGATATCCATGACTGCTGCTGGGATGAAATGTTTATGGCTGTGTGAACTGTTTGAGTACTGGGCATTGCAGTAATTGCACCATGAATCAGGTCTAGGAGGGCAAAGGATGTACTGGTTTTTCATCAGTTGATAGTCTGTGGAAGAAGTTAGCACATACTGCCTGCTTCATTTTCAGAAAATTCTCAGTATCATTTCTAATGGCCATCCTATAATGCTACTGTAGTTCATACATCATTTTGTCTGTCAGCCTACCTCTTACGGTTTTACCATCAGAAAGTTTCTTGTCTCTCAGACTTTGTTTCAACTTTCTCAACCTAGTGCCCATCCTCTTCTGGACATGACTAACACATTCCAGTTTTGTGATGATCTTCGCACCATAAGGCTGAGCGACCACTACACTGTTATTTGCTTTTGAGTCTCCATCACCTAAGAACTTGGTGTAACACACTCCCCTTCCATTCAAAGATAGACTAAAAATTTCAAGAGCTGTAGAGGACTCCATACCACCACATGTTCCTTCATAATTTTCTGTCACAGATATGCCATTTTTCATTCAGTGATTTATACTTATAACAATGTTTGGTTAAAATCTGGAAATCTGTTACCTTTCCGGTATCTACACTGGTCACCGTAGCAACAGAATTCATAGAACTGTAGCTGCACTTCTGCCAAATGCCATCAAAAGCTACTGGTATGTCAGTCATACCATCACTTATTCCAACAGCTTCATTTGCAGCACCCTTCATTGACTAACATGCAACAGATTCCACAGCAACTCCAATAAATCCTGCATACTTGTTGATTTTACAATGTGGGCGTGGCATATTCATCACAGCACAAATTGTTTCTACTGCAGTGTGTCCTTTGACAATAGCTCTCAATTCATAAAACCAACTAACATTTGATTCAAATTAATTATCTTTACACTTATCAGCAGTCCAAAATGAATTAGTATATTTACAACTGGCACAATTAATGATAAGTTTCCTGGCTAGTCCATTTGATACCTCACTGTCTTCATGTAAACTTTGGCCCTCCACATATTTTACAACACACTCATTCACCTAACATCCTTGTTAGGATGTGTAAATCTATCAGAATATAACCTAACCTACCATTTACATCACTTTCGTTTTGAGAAAACTGTGTATCACATTTTATTTTAATCTCCGAAGTACTAATGGGTGTTTGCCTGTATTTCGTTGTCTGTAACTTCACACGCCACTTGTTGAACACAGTGTATCCCTTTACTCAAAAATCTATTACCATGAAAACCACATTTCTTAAAAACACTTCATTTTGGTGTCATTCTTTACTTTTTGAGACATTTATCAATGTATTTGTCGCATTTCCTTGGGAAAATGTAAGCACTTGGACATGCAGTGTGTATTCATACTACGAAATGATAAGATACTGTTTCTAACAGTGCTATCAATACAAACACATAATTTAACCTTTGTAGCACAGCAACCGATAGCCTTCTATATAAAAAATTACCGATTTCATTAGATCTTGAAGTAATGCACGTAAAACTTCTAATGTTTTTAACTGGTGTAGGTTATATTTCAAAAAATAAAATAAAATATTTCCCATGTGAGTATATATATATATATATATATATATACAAAGATGATGTGACTTACCAAACGAAAGTGCTGGCCGTCGATAGACACACAAACATACACACAAAATTCTAGCTTTCGCAACCAACGGTTGCCTCGTCAGGAAAGAGGGAAAGACGAAAGGATTTGGGTTTTAAGGGAGGGTATGTGTGTGTATGTGCGAGTGTATACCCGTCCTTTTTTCCCCCTAAGGTAAGTCTTTCCGCTCCCGGGATTGGAATGACTCCTTACGAAGCTGTCGACCTGCCAGCACTTTCATTTGGTAAGTCACATCATTTTTGTATATATATAATAGAGGGAAACATTCCACGTGGGAAAAATATATCTAAAAACAAAGATGATGTGACTTACCGAACGAAAGCGCTGGCAGGACGATAGACACACAAACAAACACAAACACACACACAAAATTCAAGCTTTCGCAACAAACTGTTGCCTCATCAGGAAAGAGGGGAAAGGAGAGGGAAAGATGAAAGGATGTGGGTTTTAAGGGAGAGGGTAAGGAGTCATTCCAATCCTGGGAGCGGAAAGACTTACCTTATGGAGAAAAAAGGACAGGTATACACTCGCGCACACACACACACATCCATCCACACATATACAGACACAAGCAGACATATTTAAAGACAAAGAGTTTGGGCAGAGATGTCAGTTGAGGCGGAAGTGAAGAGGCAAAGATGATGTTGAATGACAGGTGAGGTATGAGTGGCGGCAACTTGAAATTAGCGGAGATTGAGGCCTGGTGGGTAACGGGAAGAGAGGATATATTGAAGAGCAAGTTCCCATCTCCGGAGTTCGGATAGGTTGGTGTTGGTGGGAAGTATCCAGATAACTCGGACGGTGTAACACTGTGCCAAGATGTGCTGGCCGTGCACCAAGGCATGTTTAGCCACAGGGTGATCCTCATTACCAACAAACACTGTCTGCCTGTGTCGATTCATGCGAATGGACAGTTTGTTGCTGGTCATTCCCACATAGAATGCATCACAGTGTAGGCAGGTCAGTTGGTAAATTACCGAACGAGGTGGCGCAGTGGTTAGCACACTGGACTCGCATTCGGGAGGACGATGGTTCAATCCTGCGTCCGGCCATCCTGATTTAGGTTTTCCATGATTTCCCTAAATCGCTCCAGGCAAATGCCGGGATGGTTCCTCTGAAAGGGTACGGCCGACTTCCTTCCCTGTCCTTCCCTAATCCGATGAGACCGATGACCTCGCTGTTTGGTCTCTTCCCCCAAAACCAACCAACCATCAGTTGGTAAATCACGTGGGTGCTTTCACATGTGGCTCTGCCTTTGATCGTGTACACCTTCCGGGTTACAGGACTGGAGTAGGTAGTGGTGGGAGGGTGCATGGGACAGGTTTTACACCGGGGGCGGTTACAAGGATAGGAGCCAGAGGGTAGGGAAGGTGGTTTGGGGATTTCATAGGGATGCACTAACAGGTTACGAAGGTTAGGTGGACGGCGGAAAGACACTCTTGGTGGAGTGGGGAGGATTTCATGAAGGATGGATCTCATTTCAGGGCAGGATTTGAGGAAGTCATATCCCTGCTGGAGAGCCACATTCAGAGTCTGATCCAGTCCCGGAAAGTATCCTGTCACAAGTGGGGCACTTTTGTGGTTCTTCTGTGGGGGATTCTGGGTTCGAGGGGATGAGGAAGTGGCTCTGGTTATTTGCTTCTGTACCAGGTCGGGAGGGTAGTTGCGGGTTGCGAAAGCTGTTGTCAGGTTGTAAGTGTAATGGTTCAGGGATTCCGGACTGGAGCAGATTCGTTTGCCACCAAGACCTAGGCTGTAGGGAAGGGACCGTTTGATGTGGAATAGGTGGCAGCTGTCATAATGCAGGTACTGTTGCTTGTTGGTGGGTTTGATGTGGACGGACGTGTGAAGCTGGCCATTGGACAGGTGGAGGTCAACGTCAAGGAAAGTGGCATGGGATTTGGAGTAGGACCAGGTGAATCTGATGGAACCAAAGGAGTTGAGGTTGGAGAGGAAATTCTGAAGTTCTTCTTCACTGTGAGTCCAGATCATGAAGATGTCATCAATAAATCTGTACCAAACTTTGGGTTGGCAGGCCTGGGTAACCAAGAAGGCTTCCTCTAAGCGACCCATGAATAGGTTGGTGTATGAGGGGGCCATCCTGGTACCCATGGCTGTTCCCTTTAATTGTTGGTATGTCTGGCCTTCAAAAGTGAAGAAGTTGTGGGTCAGGATGAAGCTGGCTAAGGTGATGAGGAAAGAGGTTTTAGGTAGGGTGGCAGGTGATCGGCGTGAAAGGAAGTGCTCCATCGCAGCGAGGCCCTGGACGTGCGGAATATTTGTGTATAAGGAAGTGGCATCAATGGTTACAAGGATGGTTTCTGGGGGTAACAGATCGGGTAAGAATTCCAGGCGTTCGAGAAAGTGGTTGGTGTCTTTGATGAAGGATGGGAGACTGCATGTAATGGGTTGAAGGTGTTGATCTACGTAGGCAGAGATCCGTTCTGTGGGGGCTTGGTAACCAGCTACAATGGGGCGGCTGGGATGATTGGGTTTGTGGATTTTAGGAAGAAGGTAGAAGGTAGGGGTGCGGGGTGTCGGTGGGGTCAGGAGGTTGATGGAGTCAGGTGAAAGGTTTTGCAGGGGGCCTAAGGTTCTGAGGATTCCTTGTAGCTCCGCCTGGACATCAGGAATGGGGTTACCTTGGCAAACTTTGTATGTGGTGTTGTCTGAAAGCTGACGCAGTCCCTCAGCCACATACTCCCGACGATCAAGTACCACGGTCGTGGAACCCTTGTCCGCCGGAAGAATCACGATGGATCGGTCAGCCTTCAGATCACGGATAGCCTGGGCTTCAGCAGTGGTGATGTTGGGAGTAGGATTAAGGTTTTTTAAGAAGGATTGAGATGCAAGGCTGGAAGTCAGAAATTCCTGGAAGGTTTGGAGAGGGTGATTTGGAGGAAGAGGAGGTGGGTCACGCTGTGACAGAGGACGGAACTGTTCCAGGCAGGGTTCAATTTGGATGGTGTCTTGGGGAGTTGGATCATTAGGAGTAGGATTAGGATCATTTTTCTTCATGGCAAAGTGATATTTCCAGCTGAGAGTACGAGTGTAGGACAGTAAATCTTTGACGAGGGCTGTTTGGTTGAATCTGGGAGTGGGGCTGAAGGTGAGGCCTTTGGATAGGACAGAGGTTTCGGATTGGGAGAGAGGTTTGGAGGAAAGGTTAACTACTGAATTAGGGCATTGTGGTTCCAGGTTGTGTTGATTGGAATTTTGAGGTTTTGGAGGGAGTGGAGCTGGAAGTGGGAGATTGAGTAGATGGGAGAGACTGGGTTGGTGTGCAATGAGAGGAGGTTGAGGTTTGCTGGAAAGGTTGTGAAGGGTGAGTGAGTTGCCTTTCCGGAGGTGGGAAACCAGGAGATTGGATAGTTTTTTGAGGTGGAGGGTGGCATGCTGTTCTAATTTACAGTTGGCCTGTAGGAGGGTGCTCTGAACAGCCGGTGTGGATGTGGGAGAGGAAAGATTAAGGACTTTTATTAATGATAGGAGTTGACGGGTGTGTTCATTGGCTGAGTTGATGTGTAGGTGAAGGATTAGGTGGGTGAGGGCAATGGATTGTTCAGTTTGGAACTGCTATAGGGACTGATGGAAAGAAGGGTTGCAGCCAGAGATGGGAACTTTAAGTGTGAGGCCTTTGGGGGTAATGCCAAATGTCAGACAAGCCTGAGAAAATATAATATGGGAGCGTAATCTGGCTAGGGCGAAGGCATGTTTGCGGAGGGAATGTAAATAAAACTTAATGGGGTCGTTGTGGGGGTGTTGTGAGGGTGACATGGTATTAGAAGGTGGAAAGTGTAACATGAGGCTGAAATGAAAATGAAAATAAAAATATATGGGGAGAGATAAAGGTGGACTGGAAAGTAACTGGAGATCTGGTGTGAAAAAAGGTGAGAAGGTGTTGGTTACAGCTGGGCTATGTTGGACTTGGGTTGGTAGACAACGATGTGCACAAAGGTTAGGTGGTTGTGTTGCCGCCAAAACACGTTAAAGGACGGAGAAATTCGGGAAAATTTCGAAAAAACTGCGTGTAATATATTAAAAGGAGAGGTTTTGTGGTGGCAGATTATGAAAATGAGGCTAACAGTTGTCTGACGAAGAAATAATGACGTTAAAACCTTGAATTTTGTGTGTATGTTTGTGTTTGTTTGTGTGTCTATCGACGTGCCAGCGCTTTACACACAAAATTCAAGCTTTCGCAACAAACTGTTGCCTCATCAGGAAAGAGGGAAGGAGAGGGAAAGACGAAAGGATGTGGGTTTTAAGGGAGAGGGTAAGGAGTCATTCCAATCCCGGAAGCGGAAAGACTTACCTTAGGGGGAAAAAAGGACAGGTATACACTCGCGCACACACACACACATATCCATCCACACATATACAGACACAAGCGAGGCAACAGTTTGTTGCGAAAGCTTGAATTTTGTTTGTATGTTTGTGTTTGTTTGTGTGTCTATCGACGTGCCAGCGCTTTCGTTCGGTAAGTCACATCATCTTTGTTTTTAAACATTCCACATGGGAAAAATATATTAAAAACAGAGATTCCATGACTTACCAAACGGGAAAGCGCTGGTAGATAGGCACAATAAAAAAACACACAAACACACACACAAAATTTCGAGCTTTCGCAACCCCCGGTTGCTTCGTCAGGAAAGAGGGAAGGAGAGGGAAAGACGAAAGGAAGTGTGTTTTAAGGGAGAGGGTAAGGAGTCATTCCAATCTTGTGTCTGTACATGTGTGGATGGATATGTGCGTGTGTGCGGATGTATACCTGTCCTTTTTTCCCCCTAAGGTAAGTCTTTCCGCTCCCAGGATTGGAATGACTCCTTACCCTCTCCCTCAAAACACACTTCCTTTCGTCTTTCCCTCTCCTTCCCTCTTTCCTGATGAAGCAACTGTTTGTTGCGAAAGCTTGAATTTTGTGTGTGTGTTTGTGTTTGTTTGTGTGTCTATCGACCTGCCAGTGCTTTCGTTTGGTAAGTCACATCATGTTTGTTTTATATATAATTTTATTCTGAAAATTGCAAATTTTATAATGAGACAAAAATCCAAAAAAGTGAAAAAAAAATTTCCCCGTTCTAACTCCCCTTAAACACTCTAATTTTGAAAATGTTGTGTCAATCTTCTGTAAAAGCTCTAACCAAATTTTGGAATTATTGTAATTAAAAAACTGCTGTTACCTTTGCAATGGTTCAACCTGCATTAGACTTCCACTGAATTTCAGTAAGGCTGCTTTTTAAAGGCTGGAAATTTTCTAGAGTTGTATTAGTGGTCCAAATGTTGAAGTTCCACTTGTGGAAATGGACGTGGAATGCTGACTCCATATGCTTCTTGAGAGTGGGCATATTGTGGTGACCTTGAGAAGAACATTTGGATAATATCAGAGACAAATGTTTGAAATTTCTCATAATTAGAGATTGGAAGGAGCAATCTATATTTGCTTAGAAGAATCATTTAATAACCAAGGCTTCATTCAGTACTCTTTATTCCTAATGGCCAGTTTCAACAGTTAAGACTGATATCTTCGCATCTTCAAAAAAATCTTGTTGTTATATGTCCTGTTCCATTACGACTGTATCTCATGTCCATGTTGAGTGCATAGTGGATATTATGTGCACATTCCATACAGGTTTGTTAATAAGAACAATACAGTTAAACAGCACCTTGTGTAACTAGTGGTGTCCATACACATACCATCCACAGACACTTGTAAAATGTTGAACTATGTTTGTGGACATATTTGCATTTACATGACAAGTTAAATTCATCACGGAGCCATATTCTTTGAAGTATACAGTTCACATTTGAACCTTGTAAACTTCGTAAACTGATGATGTCTACTAACAGGTTAAGCTTAAGAATTGTACATTCTACAAATACAAAGAAAGAATTAAAGGAGAATTGACCCTCTGTCATTTCATTTCAGTAGTATCAAGGGGAAATAGGGGGTGCTCCAGTTCCACAGTGCCCTTATGTAACATGCCACTGACTGCAATTAAGCTATAGAGTCTATTATGGCTATGTGTCCAGCCAGGGTTGTGGTTGTCTTACTTTAGGGCTCGTTTGTTCTAGTTCATCCTCATTGCTGTGTATGACTTACATGCATCAATTGGATGCATACAGCCATAAGTTTCATAGCAGTATTTCCTGTACAGATTCAAATGTCATTGTTTAATGTAGCCAATTCCTGAAGGCTGACCATTATGCCCCCATTCAAACTCGCTTGCTAATGTTATGCTCTTTGACCAAAGTGGGACATATTCGCATTCCCCTCCTCTGAATAAGCTTGGTGTGCACCAGTTTTACCACTCACAAGAGAACACACTGCCGGATAAAGGTGTACGTTTTGTCTACAACCGTAATCATTTATTGCTGTTACGCTGTTCTGTATGTCTTTGGAGGTTGGATTTATTTTGACTATTCTTTCTGGTACCACAATTTTCACAAACATTAGTACATTTTCTATGATATGTACAGTGATGTATTTTTATAACAGTTACTAAAATTGTATTTTCATAGCAGTGCTTATAAATACATTTTAAAATAAAATAAAAACACCATTACTAAAGTTCTCTGTCCTTATAGCGTGTGATCACCCAGATGTCTAAGGTAATGTAGAAAATGCAATACCTACTTACAGACAACGTTTGCATAGTATGAATTCTTATGTATACTGTTATAAATAACAAAATTGTTGAATAATATTTAGGATGTAAGCTACATGCCACAATGGATCTATGCATCTGCAGGTAACAACTAAAACATTTTTATTATCTAGAGTGGTAGAAATACTCACATACTCTTTCATTAATTTCACAATGAATGAAATTTAATAAGACTAATACTATTTCAGTCATTTCGTTGTAAAATTAAATTTGTGACATAGTATTGTACATATCTTGTCATTGGCAGAATAAGTATTAATATAGCAACCTTTTGATGTGCTTTGTGATGTTTTTCACAACACAGTTGTAATGATAATGCATCAAAACATCGTAACATTATCATGCTTTCAGTTATGACTTACTTTATAGGAATGTGTACCCCATTTATAGCTAAACATGGGGTGCCAGTGTAGTGATTGACAAGTAAACAGTATGAAAGTCATTACAAACAGACAAATATGTGCAATATTTTTTAAGTATAGCCAATAATTACAAGGAATAGAAGTAATCCAATGGTAAAAAAAAAATGTGAAACTAATAAGAACTTTACTCTTTGAGTATTGATAGAAGCAAATGTGCTTGAGCTGTTGTGACATATCCCAGCATATATGACCATAAAAGCCAATCATGGTAGATTGCTTTATGGTACATGTGAAATTCGCCGTATCTATATCCAAGAGTCTACATCTACGTCCATACTCTGGTACCCTACATGGCGGTACTTTCGTTAATAAGTGTTGGTGTGGTACTGAATCAAATGCTTTCCAGAAGTCAAAAAATATTGCATCCATCTGACTGCCTTGATCCATGGATTTTAGGATGTAGTGAGAGAAAAGTACTAGATGTGTTTTGCATGGCTGATGTTTTTGCAGTCCATGATTGTTGTCATCCTGTTTGACATACTTAATTGTGTTTGAACTCAGAGTATATTCTACATAAATTGTGAAAAAAAGTTGTGTTAATTGCCTTCATTGCACAAACATACCACGTATCTTGGTAACATGCGGGAGTTGCCTTACAGTCTTAGCCAACCAGCAACTACTGACTAATCTCAAAAACAGCAAAGAAATTAATCTTTAGATCCACCACATTTTCATGATGTGGAAAGAAAATTCACCTCCAGGATTGTAGGAAACCTTGGTGTGTTTGTAGCTTCTCCTCAAGCAGATCATGCTCATGGATATCTGTAGGCAAAATTTCCAGTTCTTGTAGATCTTTATCAACTTCTGCGAACCATGCCCCTATGGTTTTCTTATTTTGAAAGTAGATTAATATCCTTTTAGATATCCTTTACACACTTATTGGTGTCTCATGGCCATAAAAGACAATACTTCTTATTTGCATTGTGTCATTATCTCCTCCACATTGTTATGTAGTTTGTGGTGGTGATGCCTTCTGTACTCTTGTGTTTTTTGTGGTGGAGCCCAGGATTTTTCTGAATTTTTTTTTTCTTCTATGGCCTTAAGTTTATCCATTACATTTCTTGCTCAATTTAAGTCTCTCCTGCATGTAGAGCCTCCAGCCAAATAACAGTACAAGAGTGCCTAATTTTGGCATAAGAATATTTATTCATTATAGTAGGTGCCTTTAATTAGTTGTTATGCCACTTTATTTTGTTACTGCATGACATGAATGCTTCTTTCTCTGATAGGTTAGGCTTTGTCCATTCACCTGAATATTTAAACTTTCCTCCATGCTTAATTTCCGTAGTCTGACCTCCAGTTCTCTTGGCACTGATTTTGCATTTGTCATAAAGAGTGCACCTCCTCAAAGGATACTTTAAGCCCAGCCATTGCTGCTTGTGTCTTCAGTTGTTCAAGCTGTTTTGCTGCAGTGTCTATGGAGTCTAAAAAGATGACTAGATCATCTGCAAATGCTACTTTATGCCATGATCTGATGACCTTTTCTGAAACATAAACAGAGATGATATTCCATCTCCTTGCCTCATGCCTGTCCTGATTTGAAAGGCATCAGACATCTCTCCTCTGAACATCACTTTGGGGGTAGTGTTGGTCAGGGTTTACTGGATACTCACTTTTGTCTTATCTAAGGCAAACTCTTCAAGTATTTGAAAACTCTTCAAGTATTTGAAATAAGACGGTACAGTCAATAGAGTTTTACGCTTTCCTGAAATCAACGTAACTCACCACAAATTCCATGATTGTGAGTTTCAGATATAAAAGGATGGACTTCAGATTCATAATCTTCTCAACACATGATCATCGCTTCCTAAAAATCCCTTGGTATTCCTGGATTGTGGATTGATTTGCTGTTATGCCCTACTGTGCAGAGCTTTTGAGAGCATCTTGTAAGTTGCTTCCAGGGAAGTGACATCATGGTAGTTGAAACTTCCTGGCAGATTAAAACTGTGTGCCCGACCGAGACTCGAACTCGGGACCTTTGCCTTTCGCGGGCAAGTGCTCTACCAACTGAGCTACCGAAGCACGAGTCGTGCTTCGGTAGCTCAGTTGGTAGAGCACTTGCCCGCGAAAGGCAAAGGTCCCGAGTTCGAGTCTCGGTCGGGCACACAGTTTTAATCTGCCAGGAAGTTTCATATCAGCGCACACTCCGCTGCAGAGTGAAAATCTCATTCTGGAAACATCCCCCAGGCTGTGGCTAAGCCATGTCTCCGCAATATCCTTTCTTTCAGGAGTGCTAGTTCTGCTAGGTTCGCAGGAGAGCTTCTGTAAAGTTTGGAAGGTAGGAGACGAAGTACTGGCAGAAGTAAAGCTGTGAGTACCGGGCGTGAGTCGTGCTTCGGTAGCTCAGTTGGTAGAGCACTTGCCCGCGAAAGGCAAAGGTCCCGAGTTCGAGTCTCGGTCGGGCACACAGTTTTAATCTGCCAGGAAGTTTCATATCAGCGCACACTCCGCTGCAGAGTGAAAATCTCATTCTGGAAACATCCCCCAGGCTGTGGCTAAGCCATGTCTCCGCAATATCCTTTCTTTCAGGAGTGCTAGTTCTGCAAGGTTCGCAGGAGAGCTTCTGTAAAGTTTGGAAGGTAGGAGACGAGGTACTTGCAGAAGTAAAGCTGTGAGTACCGGGCGTGAGTCGTGCTTCGGTAGCTCAGTTGGTAGAGCACTTGCCCGCGAAAGGCAAAGGTCCCGAGTTCGAGTCTCGGTCGGGCACACAGTTTTAATCTGCCAGGAAGTTTCATATCTGCGCACACTCCGCTGCAGAGTGAAAATCTCATTCTGGAATCATGGTAGTTGTCCACATCTGTTCTGTCACCTTTCTTATGTAGTGGATGAATTGTGGCAGATGGCCATCCACTGCTTTTCTGCTTTTCCAGATTTCTAACTGCAAAAAGTCTATCAATTGCAGATGAATGTGGATGGATGTTTGGATTGTTTTCATAAAGAAATTCAGTCTCTGGAGCCACACAGTTGAAGATACTTTCAGAATAACTTGCCAGAATCTGGCAATTAACTTTGTCACTGTGAGGTAGTTTCCCTTTGGAATCTTTCAACTGTAGGTTCAGGAGAGGATACCAATGGATTCTTATGAAATGCATGCTTTACCCCACATGTAGGTAGGAAGTTGACCCTGTTCAGTTCATTTTTCTGGCAATTCCATTTCTGCCGAGAATGTCATCTTTATTTGATGAGTGGGACAGCCTCCTTAGCTGCTCTTACTATAACCCCTTGTAGTTGTTCTCATTCTCTGGGTTTAAGATTTCCAACTTGTGAGTGACTTCTTGGTTGCTCATTATTCATTAGCTTGTATCTGTCAAACTTAATTTTTTTCTGGGAGTAACCTTCTTGATATTTCTTGGAATTAGTCAAACTTTGATCTTCAGAGATTGTGATCTGAGTCTAGGTTGAAATTCCTCAGAACCTTAAATGTTCTGGATGTTTTGTTACATTTTCTAGGCACATTTGAAAGCAGCTGACATTAGAACCAGGCTGAATGCTCTGCATAATTCCACTAACCTCTCTCTATCATGAACAGTTCTCCAGTGAACTGAATAGTTTCCAGTGAACTTGTTACACATTCTTTCCTTGCCAAGCTTGCCCAGAACTGCTCTCATTAATAAACGGTCACAACGCCCATATAGTACTAGGGACATAAAATTGCCTGAAACCAGACGTAAACAGTAATGAAATCCTAAACTCAGATAGGAATGTATACCGCAGAGACAGGCTGGACAGTAAAGGGGGAGGCGTGTTTATAGCGATAAGAAGTGCAATAGTATCAAAGGAAATTGACAGAGATCCGAAATGTGAAATGATTTTGGTGAAGGTCACGGTTAAAGCAGGCTCAGACATGGTAATTGGATGTCTTTATAGGCCCCCTGGCTCAGCAGCTGTTGTGGTTGAGCACCTGAAGGATAATTTGGAAAATATTTCGAGTAGATTTCCCCACCGTGTTATAGTTCTGGGTGGAGATTTTAATTTGCCGGATATAGACTGGGAGATTCAAACGTTCATAACGGGTGGCAGGGACAAAGAATCCAGTGAAATTTTTTTAAGTGCTTTATCTGAAAACTACCTTGATCATTTAAACAGAGAACCGACTCGTGGCAATAACATATTAGACCTTCTGGTGACAAACAGACCCGAACTATTTGAATCAGTTAACACAGAACAGGGAATCAGCGATCATAAAGCGGTTAGGGCATCGATGATTTAAGCCGTAAATAGAAATATTAAAAAAGGTAGGAAGACTTTTCTGTTTAGCAAAAGTGACAAAAAGCAGATCACAGAGTACCTGACGGCTCAACACAAAAGTTTTGTCTCAAGTACAGATAGTGTTGAGGATCAGTGGACAAAGTTCAAAACCATCATACAATATGCATTAGATGAGTATGTGCCAAGCAAGACGTAAGAGATGGAAAAGAGCCACCGTGCTACAACAACCGAGTTAGAAAACTGCTGCGGAAGCAAAGGGAACTTCACAGCAAACATAAACATAGCCAAAGCCTTGCAGACAAACAAAAATTACGCGAACCGAAATGTAGTGTGAGGAGGGCTATGCGAGAGGCCTCCAATGAATTCGAAAGTAAAGATGTATGTACTGACTTGGCAGAAAATCCTAAGAAATTCTGGACTTATGTCAAAGCAATAGGTGGATCAAAACAAAATGTCCAGACACTCTGTGACTAAAATGGTACTGAAACAGAGGATGACAGACTAAAGGCCGAAATACTAAATGTCTTTTTCCAAAGCTGTTTGACAGAGGAAGACTGCACTGTAGTTCCTTCTCTAGATTGTCGCACAGATGACAAAATGGTAGATATCGAAATAGACGACAGAGGGATAGAGAAACAATTAAAATCACTCAAAAGAGGAAAGGCCGCTGGACCTGATGGGATACCAGTTCGATTTTACACAGAGTACGCGAAGGAACTTGCCCCCCCTTCTTGCAGCGGTGTACCGTAGGTCTCTAGAAGAGCGTAGCGTTCCAAAAGATTGGAAAAGGGCACAGGTCATCCCCGTTTTCGAGAAGTGACATCGAACAGATGTGCAGAACTATAGACCTATATCTCTAACGTCGATCAGTTGTAGAATTTTGGAACACGTATTATGTTCGAGTATAATGACTTTCCTGGAGACTAGAAATCTACTCTGTAGGAATCAGCATGGGTTTCGAAAAAGACGGTTGTGTGAAACCCAGCTCGTGCTATTCGTCCACGAGACTCAGAGGGCCATAGACACGGGTTCACAGGCAGATGCCGTGTTTCTTGACTTCCGCAAGGCATTCGATACAGTTCCCCACAGTCGTTTAATGAACAAAGTAAGAGCATATGGACTATCAGACCAATTGTGTGATTGGATTGAGGAGTTCCTAGATAACAGAACGCAGCATGTCATTCTCAATGGAGAGAAGTCTTCTGAAGTAAGTGAGATTTCAGGTGTGCCACAGGGGATCGTCATGGGACCGTTGCTGTACACAATATACATAAATGACCTGGTGGATGACATCGGAAGTTCACTGAGGTTTTTTGCAGATGATGCTGTGGTGTATCGAGAGGTTGTAACAATGGAAAATTGTACTGAAATGCATGAGGATCTGCAGCAAATTGACGCATGGTGCAGGGAATGGCAATTGAATCTCAATGTAGACAAGTGTAATGCGCTGCGAATACACAGAAAGATAGATCCCTTATCATTTAGCTACAAATTAGCAGGTCAGCAACTGGAAGCAGTTAATTCCATAAATTATCTGGGAGTACGCATTAGGAGTGATTTAAAATGGAATGATCATATAAAGTTGATCGTCGGTAAAGCAGATGCCAGACTGAGATTCATTGGAAGAATCCTAAGGAAATGCAATCCGAAAACAAAAGAAGTAGGTTACAGTACGCTTGTTCGCCCACTGCTTGAATACTGCTCAGCGGTGTGGGATCCGTACCAGATAGGGTTGATAGAAGAGATAGAGAAGATCCAACGGAGAGCAGTGCGCTTCGTTACAGGATCATTTAGTAATCGCGAAAGCGTTACGGAGATGATAGGTAAACGTCAGTGGAAGACTCTGCAGGAAAGATGCTCAGTAGCTCGGTACGGGCTTTTGTTAAAGTTTTGAGAACATACCTTCACCGAAGAGTCCAGCAGTATATTGCTCCCTCCTACGTATATCTCGCGAAGAGACCATGAGGATAAAATCAGAGAGATTAGAGCCCACACAGAAGCATACAGACAATCCTTCTTTCCACGAACAATACGAGACTGGAATAGAAGGCAGAACCGATAGAGGTACTCAGGGTACCCTCCGCCACACACCGTCAGGTGGCTTGCGGAGTATGGATGTAGATGTAGATGTAGACATTGAAGTCCCCAACCAAATGGCATTTTATTGTCATTTTACTTTCTTATACTTTCTTATATAAATGGTTAAATATACCTAGTATAAAAACAAACGTAATATTTTTAAAAAAGCACATGCACACACACACACACACACACACACACACACACACACACATTCATTTTATAGCTGAATAGCTAAGTCTCTTAACCAATTCGTAGATCTTGGTGTTACCAAATGCAGTCCTTAAAGGCCACCAGGAAATTTATTACAGACACTCCTCAATCAGGTCTGTGTAGTTTGCACAATTATCCCACAGTGATATGTCAGAGCATTCTTGAACCCCCAGTCATACAAACAAGCACCACACCTTCCATGCCCTGTATGGAATTGATTCAGAGCTATCCTTAGTTTTCTGGGGAGACTAAATCCATTTACATGCTTGATAGGATCAGTAATAAAGTGAGAATTTGCTGGAGGAAACTTCTGCCAAATCTCTCTTTTGGAGCACAAAAAAAAAAAAAAAAAAAAAAAAAAAATGCAAATATATTAATGTTTATTTTAAAAGACTCTAAGTGAAAAGTGGGGTATCAGCTGCCTCATTCTGCCTTCCTCAGCACCTTTCCCAAAAACTTGACACGCTGACATACTCGTGTTTCTTTTAACATGACTCTCATTTCAAAGTCCCACAAGCTCCCCTAGCTGTAACTCGCTCACACTTATTAGTCTGTCACTGTAAGTCGATCATATCTGTCCACTCTCAGTTGCCTTTTCTCACTCACTCATTCAGCCCAACTCATTGCCATTATTTCTTTGTGTCTCTCTGTCACTGTCTCCTGTCTCACAGCCACAATCTCCTTTGTTCTATCATACTACTACTGATTGTCTCACTCCCACTGTCTCCCTCTTGTTCTCTCTTACTGCTAATATCTCATTCCTTCCTTCCTACTGCTTCTCTCTCTCTCTCTCTCTCTCTCTCTCTCTCTCTCTCTCTCTCCCTCCCTCCCCCCCCCCTCTCCCTCCTTGTCATTTTCATGTACTCTGTCTCTCTTTATCACTGGCTCTCATCCACTTCCATTTTCTCTTATTCTTTATCTCCCCCCCCCCCCCCCCCCCTCACCTTGTGGTTCTGTCTCCTTCACTCTTTTCCTAGCACTGTTTTGTCATTGTCAACTATGTTTTGCTCTCTTTCTCTCACACTGCCAGTGTCTGCTTCACTCTTTCTATAACACAACCACTCTCGACTATCTTCCAGTATTTATTATTTTTCTGTCTCACTGCCAAAGTCTTCTTCTCTCTCAGCATAAGGAAGGTAAAATGAGGCAGTTGGTACCCCATTTTTCAGTCAGAATCTTTTAAAATAAACAGAAACATATTTGCATTATTTGTGCTCCAATAGAGAAAAAAAAAAATTGATGTGCTTCAGTACAACAACATGGGGTTTCCAGATGATAACAAAGACATTTTACAGCATATTTCTCTGTGGTACATCACTTTATAAACTATGTTTTTACCTCACAATGGATTTTACGTGCTTATTTTATGAGTACTAGAGGCTAGCTTTGAATCTCTGTGTCTCGGAAACACGCAAAAATTTTCAAGGTTGTTTAAGATCGGGATGTTAGGAACACGTCTGAAAAATTACAGCCATTTGCTGCATAAAGCCGTCTCAGAATCTGCAACTAGGTTTTGGTCCACCAGTGACAGTGAAAATATAGAAAAAAACACATTTTCTCAAGATTTTTGGAGGAACAGCCCATGAAATAATTTTGCCTCCAAAGTTCCATCAATCCACTGTAGACCACATCAAATGCAAAAAGAACCGACCAGTTTGCTCCATTTGACTAAGCAGGAGGATGTGTGTAATATTCATACTTTGATCCGGTGGGGACACTAAGATGATCCTTCTGTTGAGTATACAAATGATTCCTAGCCCAAGAGATATTCAAAACACTTGACCCTACATTTTTATCACCAATAGAACCCAAGGAATGACCACCAGAAAACCCCATTTTTATGTGCAGTATTTTAGAACATATCAGGTATAGTGGCACAAAATGCTGTAACCGATAGATGCACAGTTGGCTGGGGAATCACGGGGAGAGCGGCAATTGTGTGTGTGTGTGGGGGGGGGGGGGGGGGAGGTGTCCACTCAGAGTGCTGTAGAGGAAATGCCAAATGCTGGAGGGGAAGTGCCATTCTAAACTGAAGCCTAAACTCACATTTTTGGTAAATATCAAGTGGGGCCCCTCCACACCCACACTTGCATTGTGACTATTCAGAAAGATCCGTCACCTCTTCTTTGTTTAGTACCTAAAAAGAATTCTGCTGAAAATGCAGTGATTTATTTGCACCTGGTTGATTAACCATTTGTAACTTTCAGAGAAGAGTCATGAGTGGGGAAGTTTGAGTAAAACCTACACATTTGTGTTATTGCCATATTAAAATTTGCTCCTTTTGCTAACACTCAGCAGAGTTTACACAGTCTCACCTAACTAACATGTTGTGCAGACATAATTGCGAGAGAGTTGTGAAAAACTGGTTTACTAAGTTTACTATGTGATGAACTGAGGAAAAGTAAAGTCAGCATTTTATGAAAAACCACATCCTCGGTATAAAATAAACGTGTAATGACTTCACTTATGTTGTTCCAAAACCCATAGCATTTCTCATTTCACCAGCTAACAATAGCCCTTAAAATTATATTCTTTCATCAGAAATGTCTGTACTCAGTGGAATAATATGACAGATAATGAAGTTTTGCACAATAACCATTCGGCAAAATACTCTCCTCTTTGTGTGTTATGTTTTGTCAAAATCTCATTTTGATATCTCAAACCATTTATGAAACATGAGCAATGTTCTGTATATTTCACTTTGGATGTGGTGTGATCACAAATGAGTGCGCTACATAAGATCAGTTTTCTTGAGATTGCTGACAGATAGAGATCTCCAACCAAGTCCAAAGAAAAACTCCATATATATACTAAACTTCATATGTAATATGCACCAGACACAAAATCATAGCGACCCCTATTTTTCATCACAATCTTTTTCTAATTTCACAGCGTGTCTTATTTTCAGGTAAATACCCCAATAACTATGATGATTAATGAAACGATGGCCACATGATAATGAACCTAACATTCAGAACTGAAAAGTTCTGAACGGAATCTAGAAGTGATACAAGTAAAGGTCACACACCATTTAGTTGAGGTGTTCTGCAGTAATGAGATTAATCCCTTTTGTGGTAGCCTGTTAATTTTGAGGAATGACATTATCCGAAATCTACACGAGTCAGTCTTATTATCACACGCCACCTCAACCAGGTTATTTATTCTGCTAGTTCTTCACTAGCTAATCTCTGTATCAATACTTCATCTGAAATGTGAGAGGTTACCTATACTCTTACATTGTTCACTACAGAGGTGATATTCTTTTTGCTCTGCTGAGCTGTGCAGTGTCCTGCTAAAATACTATGCACTCTTTAGTCAATTTCCTTGGCTTTTGATTCATGTCCTATGACTGCGATCACTAAAAATGTTTCCTATTCTCTTCTACTGACACTTCCTCATGACCTTACTCCCTGTGAAATCATTTGCTTCCATGGAATAACAGCTTGCATGGTTGGCAGTTAGATATACTTCCTGTCGGCACCAGTTTTCTTCAGGACTTCACAGATAGTTGCTTGCCCCTTGTTGGTTCCAACTACTGACCTAGGAACAAATTTCCTTTCATTGCTTATTGCCACCATTTTATTATCTTTTTACATATACTTATCCTTGATAAAATCAAACAATGGAAAATCCAGGATGGAATGTAACAAAATTATGAAAAGGAAAGTTGCTACTCACCATATAGTGAAGATGGTGAGTCCCAGATAAGCACAACAAAAGGACTGTCACAAATAAAGCTTTCGGCCATTAAGGCTTTTATCAACAATAGCCAAAACACACACGTGCGCACGCAAATGCAACTCACACACGTGACTGCAGTCTCAGGCAGCTAAAACCACACAGTGAGCAGCAGCAGCAGCAGCAGCAGCGCCAGTGCATGATGGGAGTGGCGACTGGGTGGGGATAGTATGTTGGGGATGGTGGACAGTGAAGTGCTGCAGGTTGGACAGGGAGGAGGGGAGAGTTGGGGAGGGGACGAGAAGTAGCTTGAAAGGAGAGAAGTAAAAAGATTGGGTGTGTTGGTGGAATTACAGTTGTGTAGTGCTGGAATGGGAACAGGAAAGGGGCTGGATGGGTGAGGACAGTGACTAACTAAGGTTGAGACCAGGAGGCTTACGTGAACATAGGATGTATTGCAGGGAAAGTTCTCACCTGTGCAATTCAGAAAAGCTGGTGTTAGTGAGAAGGATCTATATGGCACAGGCTATGAAACAGTCATTGAAATGAAGGATGTCATGTTTGGCAGCGTATTCAGCAAGAGGGTGGTCCACTCGTTTCTCAGCCACATTTTGTCGGTGGCCATTCATGCAGACAGACAGCTTGTTGGTTACTAAAAATGTAGACTTTCACGGCCGGAAATATCATGTCCATTATAATTATCCGGGCTGTTATGCCATGGTCGGTTGATGAATTCTGTGTCGATTCCCAATGTTTCGTCTCCGACTGCTGGAGACATCTTCAAGGGGGTCCGTAGCTCAATGGAAGGTCCAACACACCCACTGGCTCGCTACTGAAAATACCCCCTTGAAGATGTCTCCTGCAGTCAGAGACGAAACGTTGGGAATTGACACAGAATTCATCAACCAACCACGGCATAACAGCCCGGATAATTATAATGGACAGCTTGTTGGTTGTCATGCCCACATAGAATGCAGCACAGTGGTTGCAGCTTAGCTTGTAGGTCACATGACTGGTTTCACAGGTAGGTCTGCCTTTGATGGGATAGGTGATGTTAGTGACAGGACTGGAGTGAGTGGTGGTGGGAGGATGTATGTGACAGATCTTGCATCTAGGTCTATTATGGGGGTATGAGTCATGAGGTAAGGGGTTGGGAGTAGGGATTGTGTAAGGATGGACGAGTATATTGTGTGGGTTCAGTGGATGGCAGAATACCACTGTGGGGTGAGTGGGAAGGATAGTGGGCAGGACATTTCTCATTTCAGGGCACGATGAGGGGTAGTCGGAACTCTGGCAGAGAATGTAATTCAGTTGCTTCAGTCCTGGGTGGTACTGAGTTACAAGGGGAATGCTCCACTGTGGTCAGACAGTGGGACTTTGGGACGTGGTGGGAGATTGGAAAGAACTTTCCCTGCAATGCATCCTACGTTCCCATAACCCTCATGGCCTCAACCTTCATTAGTCCGTGTTCTCAGCCATCCAGCCCTTTTCCTGTTCCTTTTCCAGTACTACAAAACTGTCATTCCACCATCACATCCAGTCTTTTTATTTCTCTCCTTTCCCACTACCTCCCCCACCCTGTCCCCTCCCCACCGCTCCCCTCCCCTAAGTCTAACCTGCAGCACTTCATTGTCCACCATACCATCCCTCCCCCTCCCGGCTGCAGCCTCCTCCTTACCCCCACCCAGTCGCCACTCCCATCATGCACTGAGGCTGCTGCTCGCAGTGTGGTTTTAGTTGCCGGAGACTGCAGTTGTGTGTGTGTGTGTGTGTGTGAGAGAGAGAGAGAGAGAGAGAGAGAGAGAGAGAGAGAGAGAGATTCTTGATCTGGAACCTTGGATGACTTTCCCTCTTATTTAGTTCCTGATTTATCGCATTATCCCCAAAGCCATTTGTCTCTCTTGTTGTTGAGGAATCACTATTTACACAATTTATGTTAGCTATTGCATGTTTTTGTGTCCACGGGTGTTGCTACAGTTAGTTAGATTTTTCTGTGTGTGTGATATTCATTATTATGTGTTCATTTTTAGTTACTGTTTAGATGGTTACTGATGTTTATCTGAGATACTGATTTTCTTTTATATGCATTGAAGTCAGGTAGTCTCATACTTTAGTAATGGGCATTGGGGGCAGATGCAGAAATCTCACACTTCCATTGTGGGCAAGGTCCCAGTGGAGATGGTTTACTGTTCCCTTCCTCTAACCACTCATACAAAAGTCAAGTGTGTATCTTTGTTGTATGGATAATTATGATGAGTGTTTATATACAGTGTAGCTTTGTTTGTGATGTTATGGAGGAAGGGAAGGGAGAGAAATAAATCTAGTACTATGGTTTGCTGCAAAATTATTGAGCACATTCTGAGTTTCAGTATAATCAATTTCCCTGAGACAGAAAAGCTTCTGCCCGGAAATCAATATGGATTTAGAAACTGTTGCTTGTGCAAAATTCAGCTTGCCCTTTTCTCACATGTTACCCTACAAACCATGGATGATGAGAGATAGGATCGCTCTTATTCTTTATTTACCCACTTCACTTCACTCCTCTTGAATAGCACCCAGAAGGGCACTGAGTTTAATGGCCCCATCTGACAGATGGGTCAGCATCAACAGTTTCATGTGCCCTCACTCCATGAGATGCTTCAAAGAAGTTCAGAATTTAATCCAGTATATTGACTTAAAAGTGTGAGGGGGAGTATTCGTTAGTGGCATACTTCCAGGTTTCCAGCTGAACTGTTGTTTCCATATTCTGGATGATATTTCAATCACCATACAGTCATTTTCTTCATGTGCTGCAAGCTACACTGTTATATGTATTTGCAGCTCGAACTCCAACCAGATTGTGAAGCATTATTGCTTTAACGTCGCTATAACTTAGTTTGATTCCTGACACACTTGGATGTTCTTTTGTTTTTCATAGTCTGCACTGATATTCCATGAAACACACATTATGTAGGTGTCCTCGAGCTCTGTTGAATGTGATGATTGGTGAGATCTTGATAAATTGAGTGCTGGAACCCAAGCCTTGTTTAGATAGAAACATCTTCCCTTTTTATTAGGTTTTGTGACATCTCTATTTCAATACCTTCTTTACTTACACTGTCCCAGGAACTTGGCATTTGGACCATGATACTGATCACATGTTTCATTTCATGAAACATAAAAGGTAAAAGAACAGACCCGCATAATAATAGACTAATATCTTCAACATTGGTTTGCTGCAAAATTATTGAGCACATTCTGCGTTTCAGTATAATCAATTTCCCTGAGACAGAAAAGCTTCTGCCCGGAAATCAATATGGATTTAGAAACTGTTGCTTGAGCAAAATTCAGCTTGCCCTTTTCTCACATGTTACCCTACAAACCATGGATGATGAGAGATAGGATCGCTCTTATTCTTTATTTACCCAAATGATCTGTCTGACAGGGTGAACAGCAATTTACTGTTTTTTTGCTGATGACTCTGTGGTGCGTGGCAAGGTGTCGTCATTCGTCATTGAGTAACTGTGGCATTGATAAAAGATGACTTAGTTACAATTTCTAGTTGCTGTGATGAATGAATGACAGCTTTCTATAAATGTAGAAAAATGTAAATTAAAGTTGATGAGTAGGCAGAACAAATCTACCATTTTCTAATATAGCATTAGTAGTGTGCTACTTGAAACAGTCACATCGAGTAAATATCGGGGTGGTTGTTGTTGTTGTGGTCTTCAGTCCTGAGACTGGTTTGATGCAGCTCTCCATGCTACTCTATCCTGTGCAATCTTCTTCATCTCCCAGTACCTACTGCAGCCTACATCCTTCTGAATCTGCTTAGTGTATTCATCTCTTGGTCTACCTCTACGATTTTTACCCTCCACACTGCCCTCCAATGCTAAATTTGTGATCCCTTGATGCCTCAAAACATGTCCTACCAACCGATCCCTTCTTCTAGTCAAGTTGTGCCACAAACTTCTCTTCTCCGCAATCCTATTCAATACCTCCTCATTAGTTACGTGATCTACCCACCTTATCTTCAGCATTCTTCTGTAGCACCACATTTCGAAAGCTTCTATTCTCTTCTTGTCCAAACTAGTTATCGTCCATGTTTCACTTCCATACATGGCTACACTCCATACAAATACTTTCAGAAACGACTTCCTGACACTAAAATCTATACCCGATGTTAACAAATTTCTCTTCTTCAGAAACGATTTCCTTGCCATTGCCAGTCTACATTTTATATCCTCTCTACTTCGACCATCATCAGTTATTTTACTCCCTAAATAGCAAAACTCCTTTACTACTTTAAGTGTCTCATTTCCTAATCTAATTCCCTCAGCATCACCCCACTTAATTTCACTACATTGCATTATCCTCGTTTTGCTTTTGTTGATGTTCATCTTATATCCTTCTTTCAAGACACTGTCCATTCCATTCAACTGCTCTTCCAAGTCCTTTGCTGTCTCTGACAGAATTACAATGTCATCGGCAAACCTCAAAGTTTTTACTTCTTCTCCGTGAATTTTAATACCTACTCCGAATTTTTCTTTTGTTTCCTTTACTGCTTGTTCAATATACAGATTGAATAACATCGGGGAGAGGCTACAACCCTATCTCACTCCTTTCCCAACCACTGCTTCCCTTTCATGCCCCTCGACTCTTATAACTGCCATCTGGTTTCTGTACAAATTGTAAATAGCCTTTCGCTCCCTGTATTTTACCCCTGCCACCTTCAGAATTTGAAAGAGAGTATTCCAGTTAACATTGTCAAAAGCTTTCTCTAAGTCTACAAATGCTAGAAACGTAGGTTTGCCTTTTCTTAATCTTTCTTCTAAGATAAGTCGTAAGGTTAGTATTGCCTCACGTGTTCCAACATTTCTACGGAATCCAAACTGATCTTCCCCGAGGTCCGCTTCTACCAATTTTTCCATTCGTCTGTAAAGAATTCGCGTTAGTATTTTGCAGCTGTGACTTATTATGTAGTGAACTGACAAGGCAGCCAGTCCACAGAGACGGGTAGCCGAAAGGGCACACGTACACACACGCCGACTGGCGCGAAGTCTGGAACAGGATACGTGATGAATGTGATAAAGAAAAGAACGTAGCTACTAGAACACTTAACTTTTATATCGTCCTTTGGTATACAGCATTCTTGATGATACAAGTGAGACTCTTTAGATACATGCAATGTTACAAATGGCGCCTTGCTAGGTCGTAGCCATTAACTTAGCTGAAGGCTATTCTAACTGTCTCTCGGCAATTGAGAGAAAGGCTTCGTCAGTGTAGTCGCTAGCAACGTCGGCGTACAACTGGGGCGAGTGCTAGTCTGTCTCTCGAGACCTGCCGTGTGGTGGCGCTCGATCTGCGATCCTGACTGTGGCGACACGCGGGTCCGACATGTACTAATGGACCGCGGCCGATTTAAGCTACCACCTAGCAAGTGTGGTGTCTGGCGGTGACACCACATATTAAACTGATAGTTCGGTAATTTTCACATCTGTCAACACCTGCTTTCTTTAGGATTGGAATTATTATATTCTTCTTGAAGTCTGAGGGTATTTCACCTGTCTTATACATCTTGCTCACCAGATGGTAGAGTTTTGTCATGACTGGCTCTCCCAAGGCCATCAGTAGTTCTAATGGAATGTTGTCTACTCCCGGGGCCTTGTTTCGACTCAGGTCTTTCAGTGCTCTGTCAAACTCTTCACGCAGTATCTTATCCCCCATTTCGTCTTCGTCTACATCCTCTTCCATTTCCATAATATTGTCCTCAAGTACATCGCCCTTGTATAAACCCTCTATATACTCCTTCCACCTTTCTGCCTTCCCTTCTTTGCTTAGAACTGGGTTGCCATCTGAGCTCTTGATATTCATACAAGTGGTTCTCTTCTCTCCAAAGGTCTCTTTAATTTTCCTGTAGGCAGTATCTATCTTACCCCTAGTGAGACAAGCCTCTATATCCTTACATTTGTCCTCTAGCCATCCCTGCTTAGCCATTTTGCACTTCCTGTCGATCTCATTTTTGAGACATTTGTATTCCTTTTTGCCTGCTTCATTCACTGCATTTTTATATTTTCTCCTTTCATCAATTAAATTCAATATTTCTTCTGTTACCCAAGGATTTCTATTAGCCCTCGCCTTTTTACCTACTTGATCATCTGCTGCCTTCACTACTTCATCCCTCAGAGCTACCCATTCTTCTTCTACTGTATTTCTTTCCCCCATTCCTGTCAATTGTTCCCTTATGCTCTCCATGAAACTCTCTACAACCTCTGGTTCTTTCAGTTTATCCAGGTCCCATCTCCTTAAATTCCCACCTTTTTGCAGTTTCTTCAGTTTCAATTTGCAGTTCATAACCAATAGATTGTGGTCAGAATCTACATCTGCCCCTGGAAATGTCTTACAATTTAAAACCTGGTTCCTAAATCTCTGTCTTACCATTATATAATCTATCTGATACCTTTTAGTATCTCCAGGATTCTTCCAGGTATACAACCTTCTTTTATGATTCTTGAACCAAGTGTTAGCTATGATTAAGTTATGCTAAGGCGGCTTCCTCTTCCATTTCTTCCCCCCAATCCATATTCACCTACTATGTTTCCTTCTCTCCCTTTTCCTACTGACGAATTCCAGTCACCCATGACTATTAAATTTTCGTCTCCCTTCACCACCTGAATAATTTCTTTTATCTCGTCATACATTTCTTCAATTTCTTCATCATCTACAGAGCTAGTTGGCATATAAACTTGTACTACTGTAGTAGGCATGGGCTTTGTGTCTACCTTGGCCACAATAATGCGTTCACTATGCTGCTTCTAGTAGGTAACCCGCACTCCTACTTTTTTATTCATTATGAAACCTACTCCTGCATTACCCCTATTTGATTTTGTATTTATAACCCTGTATTCACCTGACCAAAAGTCTTGTTCCTCCTGCCACCGAACCTCACTAATTCCCACTATATCTAACTTTAACCTATCCATTTCCCTTTTTAAATTTTCTAACCTACCTGCCCGATTAAGGGATCTGACATACCACGCTCCGATCCGTAGAACGCCAGTTTTCTTTCTCCTGATAATGACGTCCCCTTGAGTAGTCCCCGCCCGGAGATCCAAATGGGGGACTATTTTACCTCTGGAATATTTTACCCAAGAGGACACCATCATCATTTAATCATACAGTAAAGCTGCATGTCCTCGGGAAATATTAAGGCTGTAGTTTCCCCTTGCTTTCAGCCGTTCGCAGTACCAGCACAGCAAGGCCGTTTTGGTTAATGTTACAAGTCCAGATCAGTCAATCATCCAGACTGTTGCCCCTGCAACTACTGAAAAGGCTGCTGCCCCTCTTCAGGAACCACATGTTTGTCTGGCCTCTCAAGAGATACCCCTCCGTTGTGGTTGCACCTACGGTACGGCCATCTGTATCGCTGAGGCACGCAAGCCTCCCCACTGACGGCAAGGTCCATGGTTCATGGGGGGAAATATCGGGGTATAACATTGCAAAATGGTAAGAAGTGGAATGAGCTCGTCAGTTTGGTAGTAGGGAAGACGAATGCTAGACTTCATTTTATTGGAAGAATTTTTGGAAAGTGTAGCTCATCTATAAAGGGGATAGTGTGTAGAATGCTAGTGTGTCCTAGTCGTGATCCCCACAAGATCAGATTAAATGAAGAGATTGAAGCGTTTCATAGGCATCTTCCTAGATGTGTTATCAGTAGGTTCAATCAGTGTGCCAAGTATTACAGAGACGGTTCATGAACTCATATGAGAGTCCCTGGAGGGAAAGCGACGTCCTTTTCACAAGGCAGTACTGTGGAAATTTCGAGAACAACTGCAGACAGAGTCTATTGCTTCATCGTACATAGGACCACAAAGATAAGCTGAATGAAATTAGGGCTAACATGGAAGCATACAGACAGTTGTTTTTTCTTCACTCTGCTTGCGAATGGAACATGAAAAGAGATGACTAACAGTGATAGGTGGTACCCTCTGCCATGCACCGTATGGTGTCTTGCAAGTATTTCATATATGAAGTTGTAGATTATATTTGATGCAGTGCTCGGTGGTATCTTAGTTGCTTGGTGGCTTTAGTTGGATGTGTCGGTGATGTTACTTGCATCTCTCCTCAACTATTCTGATTGTATGCCTCATTTAAGACATGCCCCATTTACATTGAATATGGTACATACCCGGCATTCGGGGACCTTGCTTGTCTTTAACTTTACAAAGAAGACTTTTTAGCTTTGTTGATGGAAGTGAAATACAAGGTGCCATCTTCAATAAAATTCTTCAGTGTATCAGACCGCATCGTCATAATTACGTTAACGTAAGGCCCTGATGAAGGCTAGCTGCAACGCTGGCCGAAACGTTGGCGCATTTTAAATTATGACGATGCGGTCTGATACCCTGAAGAATTTTATTGAAGAAGACAACGGCCGCGGAAGCCTACGCTTACACAAGGTGCCATGTTTCTATAGGAGTCTACTGGTCTATATGAATGGAAGAGGATAAAGCTCTAATAACTGGTACAGTAGGACATACCTTCTGCAGTGCTCTACACAGGCAATTTGCAGAGTACAAATGTAGATGTAGATCCTCGTGGATATTAGGCTAGCATAAGGTAGATAAGTGAATCTTGCTTTCTCTTTCTCTCTCACTTGCAACCTCTTTCTCAGCTGTTCTTGATTTTCACTGCAATGCCTGCTCACTTTGAAAATCTTAGTACCCATTCCATCAGAACACTATTCATATGTGGTGTGAGTTTTTGACAAAGCTCTCTTTGTCTGAATCTGTTCTGGCCTTATGAACCAGAGTCCTTTACTCTGAGGAAAAGGTAGTTAGCCATCTTTTTCAAGTTCCAAGATGAATGTTTTATTAGGTTGAATAGAATTTAAATGCTTCAGGAACTCTTCACGTTTTTTCACTCTGTGTATTCTTGGCAGACCCTAGCGCCTTTGTTTCAAAATCTTCCACGTGTAAGTTCACCGTTGCAACAGTTGATAACAAACTACTCATCACCATGCCATCAGTTTATTCATAATATTTTTCATCAAACAGAATAATGACAAATATCCATATCCTGCAGCCGCAGTTGACAGAGGTAGTGAACAAAGAAAGCAGAGTTACGAATGTGATGTTCGCCCTGTATTCATTGAGAATGCATTTCAGGTATTGTGCCAGCTGATATGTAGATGCACCAATATTACCGTCTGTCTAGCTGTCTGCAGGCAGTGTCATTCAAAAGATTGAAAATCTTATTTTAGCCCACACATGATATTAGGACTATGGCATTGGCCTTGTTGGTCACCAGAATTACATTTTAATAGTCCTCCAGCAGAATTCAAAGTGCTGCTCATTCTATCTTGAAGATTTTGGATCTTAGTATTGGCACCTTGATAAGTGCTCTACAGATTTTGCAGTGAACCTCTTCTGCTGCTTTTGTTGGAGCAAAGCTGGAACATGCTCCATGAAGCTGCTGTAGTGTACTGTTGGTGACTTTTTTGACTGTGTGTAAAATCTAGTCCTTTAGCAAGGATCTTCAGTGTGTCCCTGTCCAGCTGTTAATCAGTGAGAGTAAGTTTTGTTTGGTTCCATATATCTTGTCTTGGCTTTTGGTGCAAGTGAACAAATTTTACTTTCTGGTAGGCAGACATTTTGAGCTGTATTGATTCTGCATATGACAATGCTATATTGTCAATCCATTCCCAACAAGCTGCCAAGAGTATAGCTGACATGTAAAGGTTGGGATGAAGAAGCTCTTTTGAAGTGATGTCTGGAATCCGTCAGATATCGTGAACCAGAACTAGAAAATGCTGAGGTAACATATGTCTCATGGAATATCAGTGAAAGCTCTGAGAAATGAAAGAACATTAAAGGCTATAATGGACAACGGGAATTGAACTCAATTACAAATAGTGACTTGAAACCACAGTCTGGTTGGATACAGGGAGGGAGTACACATAACAGTGCAACTCGCAGCTCATGAAGAAGACAACATGGACAGTTGTCAAAATGCTGTGCATAGAATAGAAACAATGTGGCTACATATACAGAAGTCCACCATTAACACATTTGCACAAGAAAACACACCTCATGCACACATGACTGCTACCACTGACAGCTCTGACCGGATTCTGGCCAGAAGCTACAAAGTGTAAGAGTGTTTTTGTTCTGTCTATCTGCGATTGAAGGGGTCATCTTTACGGTGAGTAGCAATCTCTCCTTTTCCTAATAATACTGTTGATATTCCACCCTTGAGATTCCATTTTTTGAATATGTAATACACTTCAGCTTTACACTTTCTCTTATGCCATATTGGAACCTACACATATACTCAGACATCACTGTTTTAGTTTCATAAACTCAGTGTGGCATCCTCATTATTTGTGTTTTCTCTTTCTCTTTGTTCTTTCTCTTATATGTACATGCCTTTGCTTAATGTTGGATACACCTGTTTCAAAAATTATGAATATTATGAGACATCGATGTGTTTAAAAAATACATACTTTATATCTGCTCAAGAGTGTACAATAATTGATTGCTTTATTTACCCTCAGTTAACTATAATATGCATTTTCAGAAAGTAATAAAGAAAGTAATAAATCAATAAAATGGAGTAAAATATTTTGAGAATTCTTCTATAAAGCACACTTTCCCTGGGTGCATGTGAGGATTTTTTCATATAATCAGTATTTTTTTTATTATCTACATTAAATTGGTTTGGTCCTGAATCAGAAAAATTGTTGGTTTATTTACATATTAGATTAAGTATAGTATAATAACTTTGCTTCCTTGTTTACAATGAAGGTGAGTATTGTTTATGTTGTTTAAGTTCTGATTATTTGTAAATGTAGAAGTGTTACTGTGTTTTTATAAAATTCTGATTACTTATGATAGTATGATTACTTATGATAGTATGATTACTTATTATAGTGTAATTACATTCTCTCATTTTATTGATATGTTGTTTATCGGCTCTGTCATTGCAACAGTGTTTTGATTTATCTGTTGAAGTGGTTATTTTGTAACAAAAATGGAAACATTTCCTTGAAGTGCTCCAACTATATATAGTTCCAGAACATTAAGGAGGAGTTGTTATAATTATTGTCATGCTCTGCCAAGCACCAGTGTATAATCCCGTTATTGTTCCTATTTTATTTTTAAGAGTAGATACTTACTGCCACCTTTGTTGTTCTGCCACTGTATGTTGAATTTGGCATGTGTTTTTTCCACCAATCTGTGCTAATGACTTTTTACTTTGTTCTCTTTTTAAATATATTTCTGTTTCCAATTCTCTTCTATTTCTTTTATGGTATAAATAAGTTGACTGCATTATGATTTTATTTTTATATTTTCTAAAATTATTTTTTTCTGCAGCTTTTATTGCATTTGCAGAACATTCTTAATTCTCTCCTTTCCTTCATTTTTACTGATAAATCATTAGTGATGTATTGATTAAGACCTCATCTGCATAGTGCACACATTTTAAAGGATTTTGTGGATTGTGATTATTGATTTGCTGTTCCAAATTAATAAGATATAACAGATTGGGCAGATTACAAACAACAGAGGAAGCACTAAGCAGTACATATGCACATAAGTATTGAATGCTGTAGCTTAGCTTTCAGTCCTGCTGTCCCCATGATTATGCATCTATTCTACTTCAGAGAAAATATATTTATCATCTGATGTAACTTTCATCTCATATTTGTCATTATGCAAAATATGTTTCAGGCAACAAGGGTATGTTTACCAAGTATGTTGGTCTGGATGGTTGTTTTTGCTTATCAGTGTTGGATGGGTGGAAGAGACATGAGAAAGTTCATTAACTTTATTTCCTTTGTATTTTGTATCCTTTAAGATAGTGCTTTACTCAAACCGTTTAATGAATTTTTATTTCCAATGCATCCGTATCTGTAGAGGTTAGTCACTATTATATTGAGAGCTAAATTTATTTGTGTCTGTCTTGGTTTTCGCTTATGCTTTTCAACCTAAATAAAAGTGCTTAAATAGTTATTTTCAGTTCAATGCTACACATTTATGAGTACTAAAATTATGTTGCATATCGAAGTTTTGCTTTTCTGTCATTCAGTTTCAACGATAGTCTTTCCAAAATTCCTTTTACTTGCTATGATTATTCTCACACCATATCAATGCCAATAAAAGTCATGTGCATTACTGTTGAGAACATGTCAGGGCTATTTGTTATTTGAAGAGTAATTGTTTTTAATTTATTTTTTAATTTTCTAGGCTCATATTAATTTGACTATATTGCCACAAAATAGTCATAAAAAATTATCTTCTATGATTATTTGTAAAATGAACATACGATAAACAGTACCTACAGCTCAGACGTCCTGATGAACAAAATAGAGCCAGCAATGAGAGAAAAACATTACAGGTAAAAAAAAAGGGCATGATATTGCTACATGACAAGGACTGTACTCACTCTGCCCAGTTGACACAAGAAACCATTTGAAAAATGATTTGGGAGATATTACCTCATTCTCCCTACAGTCCACATTCGGCTCCCTCAGTTTTTTATTTGTTTGGCCAACTCGTGGAGACATTATGTGGAAAAAGATCAGCAACGATGAGGAGTTCAAGGAATTCGTGGGAAAGTGGTTCTAACAAGACAAAGACTTATTTGCATCAGTATGAAAAAAGTAGTTCATTGTTGAGAAAAGTATTTTAGTATTGGGTGGTATTATGTTGAAAGAAATGATCAGTTCATCTCTCCCTGAACAGGTTACTAAGAACCCTCAATGAAGAATCCCTGAATTTCGAACAATACTCTACTTCTCATCGAAGAATGGAGAACACTAAAGAAGCGTGGCATACAAACCGCTCAAGATGAAGCAGCATACAAAGAACTTTGCTGCAAAATACAGCGCAGCTGCCGAATCGACAATTCAGTGTCTCACCAGTATTTGTGATGACATAGAACAACATCAAAAACTAAATGAAATACATGACCTAATCAAGAAGATAAATAGCATCACCCGAGAGTTCAAACCGCTTACATGGATGGTAGAAGATATAGATGGTGCTATTATTAGTGACAAGCAATTAGCAATAGCCCGCAAAAGGCAAAGGTCCCGAGTTCGAGTCTCGGTCGGGCACACAGTTTTAATCTGCCAGAAAGTTTAATATTGTGAAACATTGTATTGCAAAGGAGACAACATACAAGAAGAGAACATTTGTATGGAATCAAATAAAAAACCTGATATTCTGTACAGTGAAATCAAAAATGCCATCAAGCATCTGAAAAGCAACAAATCCCCAGGTATAGATGATATTTTCAGAGAAATGCTGACTGCAATGGGAGAGGAAGGCATGCATGACCTACATTTAATATGTAATAAGGTGTGGAAAATGAGTGAGTGGCCTACAGACTGGACTAATTCCTTTGCACAAAAAAGGATCAGTTAGAGCTGCTCCAACTATAGGACTGTAGCATTAGTATCACATGCTAGTGAAGTCCTCCTGCATATAATAAATCAATGTCTAAAAAAATTTCTGCAGTCTCAGATTTCCTCAGAACAAGCGGGTTGTGTGTCAGGTAAAGTACTCAGGTGGCAGTCTTGAATTTAAGGCAGATAATTGAAAAATGTTAAGAGTTCTGTGTCTCTGCCTACATTTGCATTCTAGATTATAAAAAGGCTTTTGGTTTTGTCATGTGGGACAAGTTCTGGCATGTGCTCAATGAGTCTGGGATTCCAAAACGCCTGGTATCCTTACTAAAAGATCTTTATAATAGCCATACCGTAATCATAAAAGTAGGTGGTGAATACTCTGAATTTTTCGATGTGACAAATGGTGTCGGACAAGGTTGCATACTATCACCTCAGCTCTACAATATCTATGCAGAGTGTGTAATCAGGAAGGCGCTGGATGGCTGGGGTGGAGGGATTTCAATTGGCGGCAGGAAAATCAACAATTTACGCTTCGCAGATGATACTACACTCATAGCAGGAAGTGTGGAAGCACTTGGTAATCTGTTCTCAAGACTGAAAGATATCTAAACCTTGGCCTGGAGGTAAACATGAAAAAAACCAAACTAATTGTTATAAATTGCCAAGGCATTGATCAAAAACAACTTACAGGATGCTTAAGGAATCTGGAGATAGTGAGTGATTATGTATATCTTACCTTTCTGATCAATTGCACAGGAAATTGTGATAAAGAAATAAGACAACGAAACATTCTTGACCGAGCCGCAATGGTCAAACTCATTAAGATATGGCAGAATTAGGCAATATCCAAGACAACGAAGATGCGCTGGGTGGAAGCATTGGTGTTTTCTGCATTCTTATACAGATGGACCATGAAAGGTAGTGATAAGAGCAACATTGATGCCTTCAAGGTGTGGTGTTGGCTCGTGTACCGTGGACACAAAAAAGAACAAATGTTTCAATAATAGAACAACTTAAAATCACAAGAACGTTATCTTCTCGTGTCAGCCAAAGATAAGTTCAGTTCCTTGGGCACATCTTGAGAAGGAAAGGGGATAATTTAGAGAAGACCATTGTGCAGGGAAAAATTGAGGGCAGAAGGCCACATGGGAGAGCAGCAAACAGATGGTTGGATCAAGCGAAGAAGATTACCAGCCTGCCTCTTCACATCATATTAAGAAAGGCGGAAGATCGCTGTGGATGGAGACATCTGTCCAAAGAGTCAACTACGTAAGAATGAATGAGGAAATGAGTTCACCACCACTCAGCAATGAGTGAAATGAGTAGTAAGATGTTGAGAAGCAACACGACTCTTATTTTGTAAAAATATAAATATTTATTTCCTACACCAATGTGTTTGTTTAAGTACTGAATGTCCCACGTAGATGCAAGTGCTGCAGTTTGTATCAGCCGCCATGTTTCCACGTGTATACTGCTGTATACTACCACCTGTACTAATGTTGCTGCACTAAACAGTTCATATTAATTCAGTTATTAAAAGCACCACCAGCAGTTGAAATTATTTGTCACACATCCCTGTAACTGTCCGTGGTTTAAGTTGGCACATTGTTCCATTGTTTTGTGTGAAATCAAAATTCATTCTGCAATGAATTGGCACCAAACTGAATATATTTATTTCTAAAATAAGAGTTGTATAACAAAAATTTAAAATGACTGTTTCTATCTACTCACACTTCCTGCTACAGCATGAACACAAGATGAAATAGAAAATGTGTTGCATGCTTCGGAGCTTATAGACACTGCACCATACCATACTGCTGCTCTTTGTGCTGCTGCACACCTTCTGTCTCCTTGGACTTTCACTTTCTCCTAGTTTCCTCTCTCAGCTGTGCTATCCTTCTGTAATATTACACTAAATATCTAAAATTTTGTTTTCCCTTGTAAGATGTTCCATTTGTTGTCTGTGTGAGTACTGGATCTTGTAACCTGAGCACTTTTTGTGTAAATGCAGTAGTGAGCCTAAGTAGATACTGAGATTGATGGGAGCTTTGTGCAAAACATTTCTCAATGGTTTAATGGGAGCCAGGGATGCAGCTGCTGAGTAACTGCCTAACATATCTTAATACCTAGAATGCAAATAATACTGATGTTTGCAAGTCAGTATCTTTGTGTGCTACTGTCTTGCAATGTCGTATCCTAACTAATGTAACTATCATTTTTCCATATTGTTTTCTGTTAGTATTTTCAAGCTATGTGGCCTTATTACTATGGTTAAGTTCTGTTCTGCTTTGTTGTTTTTATTGGTTCTTACGATCTATGTTTTAGAATAATTTGACCTCTTGCTAAAACTAACTTTTCCTTTTCTTCTTTTTGCAAAGATGTGGCAAATGCAGACGTTACATGAAGTATATTCAAGCCAAACCCTCACGCATGCATTGTTCCCACTGTGATGAAACTTACAGTGTACCACAGAATGGTTGTATACGTATTTATAAAGAACTCAAGTGCCCATTAGATGACTTTGAGTTGCTGTCATGGTCTGCTGGAACAAAGGGAAGAAGCTATCCTTTCTGCCCATACTGCTACAATAATCCCCCATTCAGGTACGATTGTATAATTTTTTCCTCAGAAATATATAGTTTATGATGTTTTTATGTGTCAGATACATGCAAAATACATTTTCTAACATGAAAATAATTAGCTTTGTATTTGTGGATTATAATTGTGCATACTACGTCAGTTTCAAACTGCCACTACACTGTTATGACAGTGGACGTCATGCTTAGAAATAGGTGACTATCTCATAATTACAGGGAAAATAACGCTCTCATTTGAATTTTTATACCACTATAACATACAGTAAAAAAACTGTAGAGACTGTTTAACAACTGCCAAAACAAGAGAACAACAGGTGTGGATGACTTAAAATTAGCTTCTTGTGTGTTGATATAAAAAGTAAGGTAGAGGCAACCACTCATCTATAGCAGTTTGATCTGTGGACAGAGGAACACGTGTGCATTAGGGTCTCTCTCTCTCTCTCTCTCTCTCTCTCTCTCTCTCTCTCTCTCTCTCTGTGTGTGTGTGTGTGTGTGTGTGTGTGTGTGTGTGTGTGTGTGTGTGTGGGTGGGTGGGTGGGTGGGTGGGTGGGCGCGCGTGCGTGCGTGCGTGCGTGCGTGCGTGTGCGTGCCTTTTGCTAGAAAAAGAGTTAGTGCTCAAAAGCTAGATTGAATGCTTTTACATGTTTCTGTGCTCAACACAGCAATCTGCTGTAGGTGAGAGGTTGGCTTTCAGTTATTTTACATATTGCTCCATCCAGGAATTTCCATTGTTATTCATGTGTGTGTTAACTTTATTGGGCAAGATCTAATTTGTGAACTGACCTTGTGCCAGTGTCATTCATAAGACTTCAGTGTCTTCCAGTGTTCTTTGAACTGCTCGAAAATTCCTTGCCTCTACTTACAGTCTTTTAGTGTGGCATCTAACTCTAGAACTGTGAAACAGCTTGCTCTTTACTTTTCTCTTCATCTGAATAGCATTATATTGTTTGATAAAAGGCTAAAATTATGTACAAATTACATTTTTATGTGTTTTCATGTACAACAATATGGTAGCATGTGCTACCCATCTGTCTGTATCTTTATTTAAAATGCCTATTGGTCAGTATCTTCCCCAAACTCTATAAACTATTCCCATGCACAGCTACTCTGACTCATTTTCCAGTCCAACATTAATGACTTGAGGGGATCATTTCACTCCCTTCAGATGTGTCGCAGGTTCCATACGGTTCTCACAGTTCATCCCATCTTCCTCTCAGACTGACAAAGCCATTCAGTACACGTACCCCAGAGACATTTTTCTTGGGTTCTATCATATACTTGTGGCATGAATGAAAAAACATAACACTTTATTGATAAAAGTTGAGTGCTGAATAATTGAATACTGCTTTCTCTAAAAACTAACTCACATTATACCAAAGTGTACAAAGAAGCCATGGATTGCTTATGGATAAAGTTACCTTGTAAAACAAAAAGGAAAATGTAACTGTCAGTCAGAAACACTGCTAGTATTTATACTGTGGATCATTGCAAAACTTCTTGCAAAACATTGTAGGTAGTAATGAGGACATGGAAGGAAATGCATTAAGAGAAAAAAAGTAATCACACCATATAATGAAATATAGACAATATGAGATAAAGTGAAGGAGGAAATGGGTATAACCAGACATGAAGAGGAGCATATGGGACTAGGAGTAAATGATATGTTGGTAATAGATGTGTGTAGTTTTGCAAAACTTTTCAACAAGCATTTCATAATTAATGCTACTCAAATTTCTAAGAAGCTCTGATGTACACACAATAGTGAGAATTTACTTAGTTAATTGGACAATAAAAATTATTCAGCCAACTCCAGAAGCAGCTAATAAAATGACAGCATTCCCATACAACTATGGGTAACCAATCTTCTATTGAAAGAGACTGTATTTTCAGTCATATCTAATATTAGTAATTTAACAATAAAGTGCAGTCATGGAAGAGAATGTGCAAGAAGTTCATTCCAAATGAGCATGAAAAGCTGAGTTACTGTATCCATCATTCTATCCCTTGTACTTTATTTATTATTTTTTAAATTTAGTTTTTGACTGAACATTTTCCAGTTCTTTGTGCCACATACATTCTCATTATGACATATATTTTTAGTAGAAGTGTATTACGTTCAGACTGAGCTGAAGTGTCGCATCAGTGTAAAACTTTTTATACAACTTCCCTTAGTGTCCAGTTGTCATGTGTAAATTGAATGTGTCAGCACAGACCTCCATTCATGATGAGACTGAAAGAAACTTAATACATTGGACACTTAATCCATCAGGAAGTAATTAACTAACTCCATGATGCTGAAAAGAGAGATTTCTGTTGTCCACAGGGTAATGTTGTACTAGACTACATGAACTAAAGAATAACATATAAATTCAGAGTCATAAATAACAAATGTGTTTATTTTGAAGCTTATTTCATCGATTGTGCAGTTTGAAGACCACGCATAATTTGAAAAGGGGAAAGCTTTCTTCAGTGCAAAAGCTTTTAAAGGATGTGAATTTTTCTTTAGAGTAAGAGACAGTTGACCTCAATTTACATAGTCTATCACCTTATGTAGGAGCATTGTTGTCACAAAGTTTAGTGCTTGGAATAATATTTGGAAATTTGTGGTCAGTTCCTGTGGGACCAAACTGCTGAGGTCATCGGTCCGAAGGCTTACACACTACTTAATCGATCATAAACTAACTTGCCCGAGGGAGGACTCGAACCTCTAATGGGGGGAGAACTGCGCGAACTGTGGCAAGGTACCTCAGACCGTCTTGACATCTCAATTAATTTGTTTTATTTTACTTTATTTATTAATTAATTTTTTACTTATTGTTTTTGAGGGATAGGAACTTTGGTGTTACTTTTTGTCCATGTTGATGTTGGTTCCTGAGAACTTATTTTTGATGTTTGTACTCTATTTTTACCTTACTACATATTTTGTTGTTATGTTGAAAATGAAAATGCCTTTTATTTTAGAAAGTGCATCAGTCATATTAAAGAAAAAAATAACAATTCAAGACAAATAGCTCTTCAATTAAATACTGCTGGAAGTTCTTGAAACATGAGCATGGGCATAATTTTCAAAAACTCTACTGGATTTGTGTATGCTTTAAGTGAGTCAAATTGTTTCATCACCAAAAATTCCTATTTATGCAACAGTGAAGACATCTTCAAGCAATTTTATAGCTTGGAATACAATTTGTATGAAGTGCAACAATTTGAACATGCTAAATTCATATTGATCAAACAATCCACGAGTGCTTTACCAGTTCCTAGTTACCAATGGGCACAATATTTTGGTGATCAGGCATATCATTGCATCAGATATGCTGACAAACTGCCCTGCTTGGGAGCGCATGTATCAATGGCCAAGGATGTGATTGCGCTGGCATCTGTGAGCGGCAATGTGCGGCAGTGTGCATCAGTTGTGGTAGCAATCCATGCTACCACAACTGATGTGCACTGCCACTCCATTTGCACAGATTGACAAAACATTGTGTGTGCTGAGTGTCTTCTTAATTAGACCCAGTGCTGGTTCCCAAAGCCTTACTGAGATTATAGTCACAGTTACAGTTGATAGACTGTCCCTGGTGTATGTTCTGATGGCCTCTCTAATGGTGCTGTCCAAGTATTTCTAAGGTTGTTCTAAAATCCTGGTACAGTTGCCTCAGACAAACAGAGCTCTGCAACCACCAACTTATTGTGATACATTAGTCGAGTGTGCCTCTGGTGTTCTTGGCATCGATCTTTTGTTCTTGGCATCGATCTTTTGTTCTTGGCATCGATCTTTGATGGTGCGAACTGTCTGTGTTACCATATTGGTGTTCTTTAAACAGAGGAGCACTTGACGACCACCAACTGTTTCTGGCATGTCCTGATCTTGAAATGTTTTGTATTTAATGGAATATTCTGTAAACAAATGGAAGGAGTCATAATGCTCAGCCCACTCTTGCCTTTGGTTGCAAATTGTGTATGGAGCACTTTGAGGAAGAACCTCTGAAGACTTCAGAAGGGAACTTGCTTTTTCCATTATATGGTTGTCATGTTCATCATCTGGCCCCATGGAAGGGTCAAATTCTGTGACTTCTGTGCACATCTGAACTATTATGCATAAATCCAATTCTCTATGGGGCTTGACGCAGAAAGAAGACTACCATTTCTGGACATTTTGACATGATAGTCAACAGAAAAGCCGATGGCACCGTAGGCCATTGTGTGTATCGGAAGAAAACTTACACTGACTTGCAGTTGCATGCAGACAGCTGCCACCACCCTGCTTAAAGGAAGGGGACAGTAAAAACACCAGTACATAGAGCACGCACCATTTCGGTTGAAGAGAGTCTTCCCTGGGAACTCGAACACCTCAGAACTGTGTTTCAAAAAAATGGTTCCTCAGAGTTGCAGGTTAGGCATGCTCTAAGACCTGAGGGAGACCAAGAGATGAATACACTAAGCAGATTCAGAAGGATGTAGGTTGCAGTAGGTACTGGGAGATGAAGAAGCTTGCACAGGATAGAGTAGCATGGAGAGCTGCATCAAACCAGTCTCAGGACTGAAGACCACAACAACAACAAGACCTACCACTACAGGATGACCTGTGGAGATGGATGAAAACACAGAGAAAGAGGCAGCCACTGCCATTTTACCATACACTTGTGCACTGCTGGGAAATGTCAGGTGCATACTGACAAAGCATTGAGTGAGAACTGTCTTCTACTTGCCCAGTAAAGCATGGGCAATACTTGAGAGTGTCAAAGTAACCTGGGTTTAAGGAACAGTGGATTTATATCATACTCTGTGCAGATACGGCAAGTCATTTCAGACAACAGTGCACACCATCGAACTTCAACGCTGAAAACACCAGCAGTACAGAGACTAAGGTATCCATAGTCTGTTCTCACAAAGCAATGTTTAGCCAAGACTCATTCAATAGAATTTAAATGTACCAGGATGTTAGCACAAACTTTAAAATAGTAGAGCAATGTCATTAGAGACACCATCGAAATGTGCACAAGGGAAAGTTTCATCAACCAGGACTCTGGCTATAACCTCAGCAAGGCTTGAGAATCAGCACTGGGTCTAATTAAGAGCGTATTCAGCAAACAAATCATTCTGGCATCCAGTGCAGATGGAATAACTACATCCACACTAACACAACCTGGGCTGCATAGAGAATTGGTCTTTGGGGGGGGGGGGGGGGGGTTAAGTCAGTTATCAGTTATGCGCTCGCAGGAGGTCGATTTGTCAGTACCATTTTGACAGTATTAACTGACAGTACACCCACCCTTGGACTGTTCGATTGACAAATACCCTAAGAAAAAAACTGAAGAATCACGTTATAGTCATGTTAATTAAATACCTAGCCTGCTTTGTAACAAACATGGCCCCCACAAAAATTTAATTTGTGTTGTCATTTGAAAGTAATTTGCATATTAAATGTTGGCGTATCATAGTCTCCATATGTCATCACTGTTAAAGCTTTTCCATCATTGCTTCAAAATATTATACCATGCAAGTGGCTATAGAAAGTCATAAATCCATAATATTAGCACCTGAAGAGAAAAATTAATTGATTCTCATTTCCTTCATAAACTAGAATATCATGTTTATATTGTTCACAAAGGCCATCTTTGAGTTACTTAGTTCAGTGCTCAGCTTCAAAAGTTCCTTAAGTAAACATTTGTCAAATTGAACTAGTGTCACCAACTCAGAGTATAATGTAACTTCAATAATTTTTTAAAATTAGTTCATACTTTTCCTCTATACCATTTCTATGTCATATTGTTTATTACATTCTTGTAGAGCACTTTTTATTACACGAGCATCCTATGTTAAATTGACTGTGCGAAGAAACATTTAAAGAGAGTTTTTGCTCTTTTAATGCTTCAGTAGTCTTCATTAGTAAATAATAATAATAATAATGTCACATGACCAACAGATTTGTGCAAGTCTTTCAGTGAGATGCCACTGCAGAGTCTTGCATGACCCTGAGGCAGAGGTACCAGGCCTATCCAGACAGTCCTCAACAGTTATCCATCCATTTAGTAATAGAGTCCATCATTGCTTAACTTTGGTCATCAGATGAGGGCAGGTGTTTCCAACATGGCAGGGCCATTGGTGCTTCATTAATAAAGCAAAAACATAATTCAATCTGTCTCATAAGTTAAGAAACTAGAACTTACAGTGCTTTCAAATTATTACTCTATTCTTTAAAGTTGAAACTTTAATAATATGATTTTTGTCCTCTTAACTATCATTTAAACACGTCTCACTGTCAACAAATTTCTTTACCCACTGCCAAAAATTCTCATTTTGCAATTTGTGGAGCAGAATGTATGCCTTCAAAAAATATTTCCATGGTTGCCGAAGTCAGATACGCACTGTGTCATATATTTTTTCTATTTCTAATTGAAGACTGCCCTTCATCAGGGTACTGGAGAGCCTGGGTCTGTTTTGTTGTGCATTCATCTAACACATCTCTTGAAACAGTGTCTTTCCAGTCCCATAAAATTCTGCTGTTGCACTGTTGCAAAATGGCACTGTTTTAACTTCAAATTTCAATGTATTTTCACAAGTTTGAATAGTACTTAAATCCACATCTTCTTGCCTGAGTTTGGAGTAGGGATCAGGTTTGTTGTAGTTAGATTTTTTGAGAAAACATGATGGTGTTGTACTCTTTGGACATCTATTTGAAACAACTGCACTGTAGTTTCTGAATTTTTGAATGCTAGTTGCTGATTATGAAAGAAAGTGCTGTATACTCTGTGATTCATATCAAGGGTCTAACAAAGGAGATATATAAATGTCGTGTGACTAGGGGTAGACCGTTCACCGGGTGCAAGTCTTTCGATTTGACGCACTTCGGCAACTTGCACATCGATGGGGATGATGATGATTAGGACAACATGACACCCAGTCCCTGAGCGGAGAAAATCTCTGACCTAGCCAGGAATCAAACCCAGGCCTTTAGGATTGACATTCTGTCACGCTGACCACTCAGCGGCGACAGCGACTCCGTCAGTCTTCTCTGTCCTTGTTGTGGTAGGCTCGGATGTGGCTCGTGAATCCGAATTTCGCTTTGAATATCCTGTTGCATGAAGCACAGTGAAGTTGACCAGCAGAGTTGTAAGTATACGTGTAGACAGGCTTGAGCTGAGATTTTCGGAGCTCTCTTTTAGCATCCAGGTTCATTAGACGCTTTTGCTCGAATTGTTCGATGCTCTTATGTACAGTTGATCGCCACTCCGATCGGCGCAATGCTAGCTCCTCCCAACGGTTGTTTGGAATGCCACAGGCTGCAAGGTGGCGTTTAATGGTGTCTTTATATCGCAGGTGTTGACCACCTTTCCTCCTCTTCCTGCACGAAAGCTGCGAGTAGAACACCGCTTTAGGTAGCCTACTGTCATCCATGCGTACTATGTGACCACTGCATCTCAGTTGATGTTTCATTATTAAAGCTTCAATACCAGCCAGTTTCACGCGGCGCAAAATCTCCGTGTTTGGTACACGGTCTTCCCATTTGATGCGCAGAATTGATCTCAGACATCGAAGATGAAATTTATCTAGCTTCTTAATGTCAGCTTTGTAACAGCACCAGGTTTCCGAGGCATAGAGTAAGGTGGATAATACTACTGCTTTGTAGACTGCAATTTTTGTTTGTAGTTTGAGATCATGTGATTTCCATACTCGGTCATTAAGCTTACCGAAGGCTGAGGCTGCGCTGGCTATACGCGCTGCGATTTCCGTTGTCAGGCTGTTGTCACTTCTAATTTGGCTTCCCAGGTATTTGAAATTTGACACATTTTGCAAGGGTTTGTTATTTATCTCAATACTGGAGTCATCTGCATTAAGACCTCTAAGTGGCTGTTTGAGAACTTGCGTCTTAGTGATGCTAATGGCTAAGCCAAATCTTCTGCAGGAGGCATTTAGCAGATTTATGTAAGTCTGAAGAGTTTCGCAAGAATTAGCCATCATGCATACATCATCCGCGTAGAGAATCTCTAAGACTGATAGTTTGGTTACGCGACTTTTTGTTCTGAGGCGAGAGATGTTGAAGACACTTTCGTCTGTCCTTGTGTCGAGACTAATTTGATTACTACAGGCTTTGGTCACGTCTTTCATAACAACTGCGAAGTAAAGTGAGAAGAGTGTGGGAGCCAGAACACAGCCTTGTTTTACACCACATGTCACGGGAAACTGTTCTGAGAGCTTGTCCTCATGGCGGATTTTTGCCATCATGTTTTCATGAAACTGCCGAATCAAACTGACAATTTTGTCAGGGCACCCAGTTTTCTTTAGTATGATCCAGAGAGCTTCCCGTGGGACACGATCAAAAGCTTTTTCCAGGTCTACAAAGCACATGAACAAAGGCCGATGTTGCTCTAAGCTTTTCTCTTGCATTTGTTTGACAACAAATATGGCATCCACTGTGCCTCTGTTTGGGCGAAAGCCGCACTGGGTCTCTGGTAGCAGTTTTTCTGCAAAGTGTGTTAACCGGGTGTTAATTATGTGGGCAAGGACTTTTCCCGCTGCTGAGAGAAGAGAAATGCCCCTGTGGGAGCTGCAGTCTGATATGTCGCCCTTGCCTTTATAGATCTTGGAAATGCAAGCATCTTTCCAGTCTTGTGGAATCATTTCATACTCCCAAATCCTTAAGATCAGAGCAAACAATGGTTTCTTGATGTTTGGCCCCCCCATATTTATATAGCTCTGATGGCAAGTTATCTAATCCTGCTGTTTTGTCATTTTTCAGCTTAGCCAGTGCTGAAATGAATTCATCGTAGGAAGGGGCATCCGCAAGTTGTTCCTCAACTGGGAGGTCTTCAAGTGCTTCTATGTATGGAATATCGGTTGTCTGATGGTCGGGATTAAGAACGTCATTAAAATGTTCCGCCCACCAAGACAGGATGTCACTCTGTTGCGTCAGCCGACAACTTTTATCTTTGTTATAGACTGGTGCTATCTTCCCAACTCTTGGACCAAAGATAGTTTTCAGGGACTCAAAGAATCTGCCCGTTTGGTGTGAGTCGGCATATAACTGTATTTCATTTGCTTTATTTGCCCACCAACTGTCTTTGAGAGCATGTAGCTTCACTTTCAGATTGTAATGCGCTGCTCTACACTTGTTATCATCAGGGGTGCGAAGAGAGGTTCTGAAATCATTAATTAGCTTTCTGATCTCTGGATCTGAGTCGTCAAACCAGTCCTGGTGCTTCTTCTGAGGCTTTCCCAAGACTTCTGAAGCACAGCCACGCAGTCTGCTAGCGTATGCACTCCACTGTTCATCTACAGGGGCAGATTCAGATATCAAAAGGCCATTCCTAAGATATGGAAGAGCCGGGATGAGCCATGCTACCATACGAGGGCTGTTCAACGCAGTTTCAAGTGTACAGCATGCTTCGTTTGTTTTTGACAGATAGAAAGGTTAGATGTATTTTAGTGTGCTTGGCAGACTTTCAATTATTACAAAAAAATGGAGCAAAGAATTTGCATCAAATTTTGTGTGAAAAATGGAATCAATTGCTCTAAAACACTTGAAATGTTGACAGTGGCGTATGGTGAGTCTGCTCTAAATTTAAAAAAAAAAAATGTTTACAAGTGTACAAGCTCAGATGGCCGGGAAGATGCCAATGACGAACCCCTCTCTGGACACCCCAGTACATCAACAACAGATGATAACATCAAAGCTGTGAAGAAAATTGTTTTGAAAAACCATCAGATTACCATAAGAGAAGTTGCTGAGGATGTTGGCATATTGGTCGGCTCATGTCATTCAATTTTTCCAGTCGTTTTGGGCACGAGACGTGTGTCCGCGAAGTTTGTTCCAAAACTTCTCAATTTTGATCAGAAGAACTGGCGCATGAGCATCACTCAGGAGTTCTTGAATGATGTCAGTGATGATCCTGATTTGCTCAAAAGGGTCATAAGTTGTGATGAAACATGGGTTTACGGTTATGACATTTTGGCTGCATCCCAGAGAACCAAGACCAAAAAAAGCATGCCAACTTCGATCAAAAGTCCAAGTTTTGCTCACTATTTTCAATAACCGTGGCATAGTGCATCATATACTTTTGCCCCAAGGTCGTACAGTCAATAAGGAGTATTACCTTGACATTATGCACCGTTTGCAAGAAGCAATATGCAAAAAAATCCGGAATTGTGGATAAACAATTCATGGCTTTTGCATCATGACAATGCACTTGCTCATTCATCATTGTATATGAGGGATTTTTTGGCCAAAAACAACATGACAGTCATGCCTCAGCCATAATATTTACCGAATTTGGCGCCTTGCAACTTTTTCTTGTTCCCAAAACTGAAGAGACCTATGAAAGGATGAAGATTTTGAACGATTGAAGAAATAAAAACTGCATCGTTGGAAGTACTGAAGGTTGTACCACAAAGTGCTTCTTGGAAGTGCTTTGAAGGTTGGAAGAAGTGTTGGCACAAATTTATTGTATCTGAGGGGATTACTTTGAATGAGACAACATGAATATTGATAAATAAATAAATATTTTTTCATAAAAATATAAAGTCACCTTATTTTTTGAACACACCTTGTACACTCACTCTGTGGAATCTTTCTGTATGGCGGCGGATGGAAGTACCTGAATTAACAGAAATCAATTAACATTGGTCATTTGACCAATTACCAGTTGCTAACATGTCAGCAGATGGTACTGTGTTTAGTCTGCATAATATGCCTATGAATAAGTAGATTTCAAATCCAATTACTCATAACTTGACAGTGATCATTAACTCGTGAACACCTCTTATGATTTCATAGACACATATGAACTAAGCCAGTGTTGTCAGTTGTCTGCTTGTCACAGCTGGTAATGAAAAGAAATCAGTCAACACAAACGGTATCAGCTTCTTTAAATTCAGCTACTACCGTCAAACATTTCACTAAGAGTCTTCATAGAGTGGGTGTATAGTATTTTTTACTTCTTGTTTGACAAGCCAAGCATCTTCTTACTGAAACAGTTTTATAACAGATTCATAACACATCTCGGCAACAAACTTTGTGAGATTGGAACTGCATCTCATAAAAATACTTTCCTCATCTGAGGTTGGAGGAGGCTGTTGTTAGTAATAACATGAGTAACCTGGAGTGCCATAGGTCATGTTGTGTTTGTGTGTTGCAAATACTTGCAAAGAGGGGAAAAAAAAGAAAAAGAAAAATATGGTTCTTATCTTTAGAGGACAAAATTGTAAATACTGCTGATAGACAAATATAAAAGTAGAAAATGCTGTCCTAGCTTTCAACTGTTTCTTCCTCGGGGAGGAAAGAGTGTTAGGTTGGGGAAAGTTAGAATGTAGCAGTAGGTCGATCGGACACCAGGTCCAGCATATTGTTTGTTATACTGGTCATGGCACCTCCCTTTCTCAGTTTGTCTCTAACTGAGCATATTATACATTTTGTTGAATTTTCTTTAGTTCTTATCATTTATAAGACCTATTGCAAAGTTAAAAATATGAATATTTGTAACTAAACACGTCTCTTATGTTAAACACTTTGTACAGGGAAGTTTTGTGCTACAGAAAGACTTGAATGAGAACAACAAAATGCTTTCAGATAATAGTTGGCTTTATCTTCTGTTGATTTGTTATTTTATTTTTCCTTGATGCTTCTGTGTCATTCCCCCCTCCCCACTCACACTTTCCTCTCTCTTGCCCTGAATCCACTTTTTCTGTATCCTCTTGATTTTCATTACTAAATGCAAAATTTTTGATTTGATGTAGTGAAACTTTACAAGAAAATATTAAAATTCAGAGACACCAATCATAAAAATTTAATGAGAATTTCTGTGTGTTATAGACAAATGAAGAAAGGAAGTGGTTGTAATGCTTGTACACACCCAACTTGTCCTCACAGTCTGAATAGTACTGGCATGTCAAGTTGTGTTGAATGTGAGGGAGGTATTTTAGTATTAGATCCATCATCTGGACCAAAATGGAAACTTGGTTGCAACAAGTGAGTAGTAATATAAAGTTGTCAATAGTGAACACTCCTTTTCTAACATTATAGGTAAACTAATAATGATGTTTATTCATTACAGATGTGATGTCATCATACATTTATTTGAGGATGCACATAAAGTATTAGTTGAGGATGCAGTATGTGAGTGTGGAGCACAGCTGATAAGTGTTGAGTACAAACCGGTAGGTTAACCTACACTATACATTATTGTAGAGATGAAATTGTTGCCTGTTTCCAATAAAAAAAATTATGAGAAATGTAGTACATGATCAATAGTAGGTAGATGTAAGACAGGATGTGTAGGACTTGCTGGTTAAAAGTGATGTTGGCAGCGGCATTTGTAATATAATGTTGTCACATTTAACGGTCTGAAATCTTATCTTGATGCCAGCTAAAGCATTAGAGAACAACAACTCTCGGGAACTTCATGTTGATGCCAGCTAGAGCATTAGAGAAGAAGGAACAACTGAGGCACTGAGAACCATAATGGCCTAAAGCACACCATTGCCAGACCCATACGGAAGTAAATATCAGTGAAATTGGTGAGACAGTTTTTTGTGATGTTCATATGTATCATGTGGGACTACAGCACAGATAAACCTGGCTTACCATAAGATCAGCAGGTGTCAGGAGCATGCATACATGATGCAGTCTCAAGATCGACAGTTGTATACTTTAGGCCCCTGTGGTTCTCAGCACCACAGTTTAATTTATTAAGGGTATGTTTGCACCAATATGTTAATTTAATGAATAAAGGTAAGTCATGGCTTCATTGTTTTGTTCCTTGGTAGTGTAGTAACCATTAATTTTTCGGAGCTAATACTGTTTGTGCATGAAGCATTTGTTATGGGCCTTTTGAGACATTTTCTATTGTGGAATGTTGCATGCTTTAATTAATGGTGCTTTTGTTTTTATTTTGACAATATATAATTACTATTTCATTATATAATTACTATTTAATTATATAATTACTATTTCATTATATAGCTACTATTTCATTAATTTTTTTTGTTATGTACATAAGTCCATATTATATGCTGTTTGCATTTCCTAGATGAGTCAATTTGTGTGATTATTTCATGTACAAAATGTAGAGAAAAAAAGATGAAGTATGTAAAGGTTATCATTGATGATTCATAAAGAAAATTTGTTGTGTGGAACTTATTTTGTACCACATATGAAAAACATATGTAGCTTCTTTACAGCTGTGCAGCAAGTGATACAGTTATCTGCCTTTTGTTGTAGGAGAAGACTCGGCTTCCAGGTGAGGCAACGGAAATGACAGGTTGCGTTTTCTGCTCGCCACATTTCACAGCACTTGTGGAGAAGCACCGTGCTGTTTCCAGGCCTGCCGGCAGTCGGGCTCCTCGGGGAAGAGGGGGTAAAGGAAAAAGTCGGGGCCGACCACGAGCCCCAAGAGACAAAATGGCACAACTTGCTGCATATTTTGTTTAACACTGTTTTTTGTTATATTTATTTAACAAGAGAAAGAACTGTAACCTGTGTGTAATAACTTAATACTTCGCAGCTAAGCAAAAAGTGGAAATCTTTTATTATGCTATTATTGTATGAAGAGCCCTCTTTTTGTAATATTCTTCATCAGAGTGATGTAAATAATATATTTATTGTTTTTATCTTGGTTTTATATGATTTTTTCCCCAAGATTTTCCTTGGGTTGGCCGTGATATACTAAAGGAAATTTTGTATATATGTGTGTATGGTGAGCTCACTCCACTGCAATCTTGTACTTTGTGTTCAGTTAATATTTCTACTATGTTTGTTGGTACAGCCCCCAACAGAGTGATGAGATTTGAGGTCAGAAAAAACTGTTGCTATGAAGGTGACCACTGTTTGAAGTTCTGTTTGCACTCAGTTATCCATCTAAATATTAGTGCATATGTTGTATCAAAGATGCTGGGCCTCACATTCATCTTTATCTTCATGTTGACTGAACAACTTGCACAGTGTATCACTCAGTGTTTTGAAACTTCCTGGCAGATTACAACTGTGTGCCACACCGAGACTCGAACTCAGGACCTTTGCCTTTCACAGGCAAGTGGTAGAGCACTTGCCTACGAAAGGCAAAGGTCCTGAGTTCTTATTTCGGTCTGGCACACAGTTTTAATCTTCCAGGAAGTTTCATATCAGCGCACACTCTGCTGTAGAGTGAAAACCTCATTTTGGAGTCAGTGTTTTGTTATAATGGATAGATAACATCAACTGTGCAAATACATATTATTATAGACATACACAAATAGTGTACTGTGATATTTAATAGAAGCAGTTTTTCAGGAAGTCAGATATCACCGACTTTTTAAAAAGATGTATTTTAGAAGAAGTTTCAGTATGTGTAAATAACTTATTTTATATTGATTTGTTCCTGTATGAAACGTACAATATGGTACGGCAGTGGCCAGCATATGGGTCACTGCTGAACAATATGCCATGACAAAGGCTGTTCAAAAAATTCTGGAACTTTGTCCACACATTTTTTCTATGCTTTTCTTTTACTTATTGTGCATGATCTCCTTCAAAATACTCTTCTCCACAATTGATACACTGTCTGTCCGTCCCCCCCTTTCCACTTCTGGAAGCTGTCTTGGTATGCCTGTAGCTGGATCTTGCAAAGCACAGTTTGCGAATTTTCTTTTATCTTGTCTATCCTTTCTAATCTTTATCCTTTCAAAGGTTTTCTTGAGTTTCACGCAAAATTTAATTCAGAAGTGTTGCTCTTCAAACTGTGCCATCTCGAAATTTGGAAACTGTGGAACACAATGTTCTACTGAATACAGCACTGGACAATAACTAACAGACATACAACTATGAAACTTCTGGAAGTTGCACATTAGACACAGGCATGTGTGGGAATGTCAACCGCGTTTTGCTCCAACACACCATTGGTGTGAAAGTATGAATGTCCTGCAATTTTTTGAAGAGACCTTACACAGATCATTATTTGTATAAAAATGTTATCTTCTCTCAGTATAATCTTTTTGTGTAGGTATTTCAAGTATGTAAAACCAAAGAAAAATTCATAATTTTCAGTTCTTTAAAAAATGGTTTCTACATTATTCACAGCTACTTCCATTTTACATTTTGTCATGTATTGATGACTTAATGACTTGTATGTTGTTGCACTTAAGCTGGGAGCCATCAAGGCCACTCCAAGGTAGGAAATCAGAGACACAGTGCAGAGAGTAGGCAAAAGTTGTAGTTTTTAGGTTACTGGAGTTAAATAGTAACACTAGAGCCCTACAAATTGCAGATGCTCTGGGCAGCTGCCCCAGGGGAGAAGTTCTGCTTAGAGAATTAACTGGTAAATCCATCCACCACCTAGACACTGTTGTGAGTCATCACTGTAAAAGATGGTCACGCAAAGGTGGATCTTAGCGGAGGCAGCAAGCTTGGTACTTGCTCCTGAGAGCTGCAACGTCGGTCGGTTTACACAGGTTAGAGCGCCAGTACAGCAGTCTCCACCCACAGAAGGGTGGAGGGCGGGGCCAAGTGACATTAAAAACTGTCCTTGCTGGACATAATAGAAGTGTCAGTGACGTTTAGCTTTCAGTTGAATGTTGGTGATACCAAACTTGGAGTTTGTTAATATAAAATCCAGAAGTATCCCTACCTATCGAGTAGGAGTAGGGCAGGAATCTAAATGTGGTTGGCTAGGGGCGTGCTGGAGGTGCAGAGCAACTTACCAGATTGGCCAAAGCATGTTAAGTGCCGGTGGATTGGTGGGTCGACAATAGGAAGGGAGAAATGGTGCATCACCATGATCCATGAAAAACCCATGCTTTTGTATTCGGGGGAGTTCTCAGTCAGACCACTGGGGCACTGACTCTGTGTTGCTTGTGGCCAGCCTCAGTAAGCTCTGACATGCCTGTTTTCGTCACTTGGAGTGCTGCTCTCAAGTTTGTATGAAGATAATCCCAAAAGTGAGGTCTCCTGTTGTTTTATAAGTACAGAACTCTGTTTGTGTGGCAGTTGGTCACCCTGTTATGAATAGTGCTTCACGCGCTGTGTGTAAACATGTGTACGCTGCGCTGAGGCACTCAGTCTTGGCTTGGCAGCCATTGAGAATGGAGCTCCCGTTAGATGTTATCGCCAAGTGCGAATTGCGCACAGTTATTCAGCTTTTGAACACAAAGGGCACTACACCGATTGAAATCCATCGCCAATTGACAGAAGTGTATGGTGAGTCGTGCATGGATGTCGAAAGTGTTCGTAAGTGGTGTAGAGAGTTTGCAGCTGGTCGGACCGAAATTCGCGATGTACAAAGGAGTGGGAGACTGTCAATTTCTAAGGAGACAGTGTTGAAGGTTGAGGAAACCATGCGTAAGATTGGCGGATCATCCTGGATGATCCTTGCACTTTGGTTCCCGAGGTTTCCCAAAGCACCGCTCACAGAATTTTAACGGAAACATTGAACTACCGGAAGGTGTGCGCAAGATGGGTGCCATGCATGCTGACTGAGGACCACATGCAGCGAGTTGATGCTTCCCGCGCATTTCTTCACCACCTTGCAGCCGAACAGGACAACTTTCTAGACTCAATGGTCATGGGTGACGAAACCTGGGGATACCACTTTACACCTGAGACCAAGCAACAATCACGCCAGTGACGGCATCCTTCTTCGCCATAGCCGCGGAAATTCAAACAAACACAGACTGCCGGTAAAGTCATGACAACCGTTTTTTGGGATCGGAAAGGGGTATTGTTGGTCGGCTTTATGCCCACTGGACCACAGTTAATGCTGACAGGTACTGTGAGACTCTGAAAAAACTCAAACAGGCAATTCAGAACTGTAGAAGAGAAATGTTGAGCAAGGACCTGCACATTCTCCGTGACAACGCTCACCCACACATCGCTCGGCAAACCATTCCTCTCCTGCAACAGTTTCAGTGGAACATAATCACCCACCCACCCTATAGTCCTGACTCGGCGCTCAGTGACTTATCATCTGTTCCCTAATTTAAAAGAACATTTGGTCGGAAAGCTATTCAGCTCCGATGACAAGATGAAAGAAGAGGTTCATAACTTTCTGAACATTGTGGCGATAAGCTGGTATGACATGGGCATACAAAAACTGCCACAGCGTCTACAGAAATGCATTGACAGAAATGGTGATTATGTTGAAAAATAGCTAAATGTTCAAGCTGTAAACTGACATAAACCATTGTAGAAATAAACAGGTATATGTACTTATAAAAAAATAGGAGACCTTACTTTTGGGATTACCCTCATACTTATGTGATGCTAGAGTTTGCTACTTCTGTTAGCACCTGCCCACATTGCTTCAAACACTGACTTCTGTTGTTCTGTTGAGCAACCAGTTGCCTCCATTAATTTTTCTGATGTTAAGAATTAGCCTTCAGTGTATTAGCTAGTCTGATCGCAAATGATAATGTTAATCAGACCCATGAATTCCACGAGTCTCCCGCAGCAAGCATTCTGTCGAGTCCCATAATCCACATCTCTCGTAGGTGCCCTGTGACAGTATATGGAGCTGATCCAAGTCATCAGCCTGCCTTGACTGAGAATTTTTCAGGGCATTTGAGGTCAGTTTACATTTTCTGAGTGGGTGAGGAGCAAATGCAGAAAGACAAATTCCCAGTGAAGGCAGGTTGATGACTTGGATCAGTGTAAAACACTGTCACAGAGCACCTATGAGAGATGCGGATTCTTTGACTCAACAGTATGCAGGAAACTCATTGAATTCATAGGTCTGATTAACACTATTTATTTGCGATCAGGCTAACTAATAAACTGAAGGCTAATTCTAAACATCAGAAAAAGCAATTGAGACAATTGGTTGCACAACAGAAGTCAGTGTCTGAAGTCATGGGGATGGGTCCTAACAGAAATAGCGAACACTAGTAGCATGTTTAGTTCAAACCTGAGAGCAGCACTCCAAGTGAGAAAAACAGATTTGTCGGTGCTTACTGAGGCTGACCACATGTGACACGGTGTTGGCACCCCATCGATCTGACCGAGAACTCCCCCTGAATACAAAACATGGGTTTTAAAGGATCATGGTGGTGCACCATTCCTCCCTTCCTATAGTCAATCCACCAGCACATAACAAGCTTCAGCCAATCTGGTGAGTCACTTTACTCTTCCAGGATGCCTCTGGCCAACCACATTTAGATTATTGCTCTACTACTATTCGGTAGATAGGGAACTTCTGGATTTTATATTAACCAACTCCAAGTTTGGTATCGGCAGCATTCAACTAAAAGCTAAACATCACTGCCACTTCTGTTATGGTCAGCAACAACAGTTTTTAAAGTAACTTGGCCCCGCCCTCCGTCCTCCTGTGGGTGGGGACTGTTGTAGCAGCACTCTAACCCGTGTAAACTCACTGATATTGCAGTTCTCAGGAGCAAGTATCAAGCTTGCTGCCTCTGCTAAGACACGCCTTTTCATGGCCATCTTTTACAGTGATGCCTTACAACAGTGTCTAGGCGGTGCATGGAGTTACCAGTTAATTCTCTGAAGTGAAACTTCTCCCATTGGGACAGCTGCTCAGGGCATCTGCAATTTGCAGTGGTCTAGTGTTAAGATTCAGCTCTGGTAATCTAAACACTGCCACTTTTGCTTACTCTCTGCATTGTGTCTCTGATTTCCTGTCTTTGAGTGCTCTTGATGTCTCCCAACAGCCTTAAGAATAACAACATTAAAGTCATTAAGTCGTCATTATACGACACTTGGCCTCATGTTTGATGAGAGGCTCTTTGCCTCACGTAAAAGTTCTTAAATCAAGAACTTTAAAGGCTTTTGAATTGCCTCATAGGGCTCGAGGTACAGGAAGCTCATCCCCAGCACCTTTCCCTAAATGTTTGTACATCTGTGGCTGGACTGTGGCTGTGTATGGACGATGATGAGGAAGATCTTACCTATGAATGTTAGAGAGGGCTACTGGCTAGCTACAGATGCCTTTTGAACAAATCCCACACATAGCATAGGTGGCAATGTGGTGGAGCCATCACTCTCCAAAGCTACTTATGGTACAACCTGCTTATTGATTCAAGTCAGCTCCTTAGCCAATGTTATTTAATTCAATTGTGTGAGTATTATCTGTATGCATTTTCTTAAATTATATGGCAGCAGTAAGATTGTTATAGATCTGGGCAAAGGAGCACCTTGCAGACATTGGACTGATGTTGTTAATCCCCATGGCTATTGCAAAGTCTTAGGCTGTATTTTAATCTAACAGAGTACTGGAAATCTGATACTCATGATTGTTTTTAGACAAGAATTTTATGAACTTTTGAATGATAACTGTATTTTTAATGCTATTTACACAGCTTGCCCCGAGGCAGTACAAAACAACCAGTAAGCTACACCAGATTAACCCAGTATACAGCCCTAGCAATCGTCATTTCAGCCACAAGGATGAAAAGAAGTAGGACTGACAATACTAAGACTAACAACATTGCCAAGTGATATAAGGCCATTGCCTACAGAGATAGGGTGCTCCAATTTGCAATATTTGTGGCACGCTACTTACAGTGTATCATTGACTGACTGCAATTTGTATTCAGGAAAACAGACAAAAATTACCTTGTTTGGTGGCATACTATAGAGTTTAGAAAATAATGAATTGAATGTGCAAAAACTTTGAAGTTTTTTTTTTACATTATATAGACTATAATTAGATACAAGAAGAATTTGTTAATGTACATTTGACTTTTTAATGCTCCTTACTTCATGTGTGTTCTACATCATATCATAACATTTGATCATACGTGCTGTTGTTGTGGTCTACAGTTCTAAGATTGGTTTGATGGAGTTCATCACTGTATTTTAATTTTATTTTTTTAAACATTTTATGTTGTTTCTATTGGAAGTTAGCAGTTCTATTAAATTTTTTTATACATATAGTGAAACAGTCCCAGCTGCATAAAGATGTATTTGAGACTGTTTTGTTATGCAAAAGAACTCTCCACTGTAGTCCATTCCGTGCAACCCTGTTCATCTCTGTGTAACTGCTGCAACCTACATCCACTCAAACCTGCTCATTTAAGTGAAGCCTTGGCCTCCTACAGCTTGGAACTTGGGCATGTAAGTTTTCTCCATGGGCATTGGAGAAGGGGTTACTCATCAGGTGCAAAATATTAAAGATCTTTTACAGAAACACTTACCAGCAGGTACATTAATTTCTCCCTTCTTTTCTTGCTCTTGGTTGGAGATGCTAAGTAATCACTTCCTTTTCTTGTCACATTGTTTCACAAATGACCCACCCATCACTGGGTACAGACTCAAGGCAGGTGGTAGAGGGGCATTATTGGTATCATGACTTACCAACCCTCCCCCCCTTCCATTCTGTCATCCCCCCCACCTTCCCTGCCCACCACTCCCCAAAAGTATTGTACTAAAACTGTTTAAATTTTTATATATCTAAATTCCCAAGTTTATTACATAATTTTAGTAAATAAATGACAAGGAATTCTAGAAAATTAAGAACTACATTTAAGGTAGGACACTTTCCAGTTGCTCACTTGTGGGCCAGCTCACATGGATGCACTCACAGCTTAACTGGCTGCAGAGAACATTCCTGGTCTGACCATGCCAGCTGCCAACAACAAATCCAACATGGTTCTTGAGTCCACAGTTAAAACTGGTAACTGCAGGAGGTTGAGTAAGACAAGAAAAAAGGAAAGACCCCACTAAACACACTCTCTCTCTCTCTCTCTCTCTCTCTCTCTCTCTCTCTCTCTCTCTCTCTCTGACTTTCTTGACTGTAGTCAGAAATGGCTGTAGGAGCAGCGTTCCTCTCATTTAACGCTCATGTAGCTGCAGTCTGCCAAGCTATGTTTACAGATGTAGTATTGAGTGAAAATACTGATAATTTTGAGTGCACACTTTGATTTTATGTCCTGTATATTATTATTTGTGTAAATTATGCTAAAGCAATGTACTAAGCATTAGTGTAAACAAGTTCTTGTTTAAATCCCAGGCAACTGCAGTGTATTAAAAAATAAGAATGACAGCAAATTGTATTTGGAGTTGGCCGATCAGGGCAAGAGAAAGTAAGAAACTGTGACTCCTTCTCGCATGCTTGTTCCAGAAACCAACCTTTTATCTGTGCCTGCCTACTGGATCAACCTCTTTTTGTTCAGTTAGCAAGCATTCTGTAATCTTTAGCCTGTTTAGTAGGAAAATGGGGCTGCAGTACGTTGCTAGATTCCTTACTTAATAATGTTACTTGAAATTTTGTAAGTAGGCTTTTGTGATATAGATGGGTCTGCCTTAAAGCATCTGGTAGTTCAGTTTCTTCTCCATTTCCATGACGCTCTCCTATGGACTAAAAAAAAATCCATTTCACCACTCATGCTGTCATTCCTTGTATACATTCAGAATTCCTGTAAATCAATGTCTGCTTCTTGCTTTGTCCTTGGTAGTTTTATGGAGGTATGTGGCTTGGAGAGGAGCTGGCTCCTGGCACCGTCCCACATGTGTTCCACCAGTGTAGGGTCAGGTGAATTTGATGGTGAAGACAACAACAACATCTGTACACTATCATGCTCTTCAGACAACTGTAGCACGATTCTGGACTTGCGACCAAGACAATTATCCTACTGAAAGATGACATTGCCGTTGGGGAAGATATTTAGCATGAAGGGAGACAGGTGGTCCACAATAATGTTCATGTAATCCACAGCAATCATGGTGCTTTCAATTACTACCAGCAGCCATTCACCTGAAGGGGGCATATTGGGACACGGCCATCAGCCAGGTATGGCAAGAAACATGATTCATCCAAATCCAACTGCCAATTCATTTCCATTAACCCATGTCCAGTCTGAGCTGTCCCAAGCTCATTGCAATCCTAATTCATGATGTTGTTGGGTCAGTGTCAGTAGTGTGTAATGGGACAACAAGGTTCTTCAGTAACTTTCTTGGACAGCACAAAGGATATGAGGACTGTAACAGATAAGTATAACAGTTAAATATTTTCATGTTTGTGCCAAGTATGATGTTTCTTTATCTCGTATCTATAAACGATGTTTTTTTCCTGTGTTACATGAGTGACACAGGAAGAAATCTACGACGATAGCAGTCTTCATTCACCCAGTCAGTGATAAGAGTATCTGGTTGGGTTGACTTCACCATCCAGTCGGTGACATGAGGAAGGAGAAGATACCTCATGTGCCCACTCCCAACTGTGATGAATTAAAAAAAAAAAAAAAAAAAAAAAAAGCTGTCAGTCAAGGCAGTTGTAATATAGTATAATAAATGGCATGAGTAGTCATTACTTACATGATGTGGTTTATATTATTTGAGGAGAATTAAATGAAATTTTCAAAATACGTGTAAAGTTTCTATGATTTGACTTGCTTCTAAAGAAAAAAAGTTTGTTGTCGGCTGAAATATTCAGGTTGTTAAGAGGTAACAAGATTTTTTTCCATTTTTGAAGAATATATAGACAAGTAAAGTCAATTTGTTTGCCAACACTTCGCAATAAGCAGCATCTTTGATATTTATCACCATTCATTTAAAGTGAAATTAGCTATTGTTGCTGCAGTATGTGAAAGTAGGTTGCGCTGTAATACGAATGTGATTGACATTTTGATTTGAAAGTGAACTGTAAGTGTATTTAGAGGGGTTACTCATACGTGATAATTTTTACATTTTCTGATAATGTAATCCACTGATTCACTGAGGAAGAGAGTATATAGCAAAGTGAGCTCATGAAAATGTGTGTGCAAATGGGATATTAATTAACTCAGATAGACTTAGATGACATGTACAGTGCATGAAAATTAAGGAGAAGCAACCCATATGTACTGATGGGCCACAATAACTCGGGATGTCTAATAATGTATGCATATGGATTTCGCTAATAGTTTGTATAACTTGAAGTCGAGATAAATATAGGTTTGGAGGTAGTCATAGCAATGACAGATACAAAGACGAAAATTCAACACACATGAATGAAATTAATAATTCTGTATTAAGCTGGTACATTCATCTTTATTTGCCCATGTTGAAACTGCGAAAACACGAAATCTGTATAATTTAACTACAAATTTCTTCAGAGCTACTGGGCAGCAGCCTTGTGTGGGTGTGTACTGCTATCGAAAGAGTATTGTAATACTTTGCGTTAACTGCTGCTAGATTTACAGAGCACATACTGCTACAGAAGAGGTTGTACCACTACAGTGACAACTGTAAATGTGCAGTGTGAACGTAGAGAAGCCCAGAGTATGGAAATTTGGAAAAAAGTGCAGTACATGGTTTTCAGAATGAGATTTTCACTCTGCAGTGGAGTGTGCGCTGATATGAAACTTCCTGGCAGATTAAAACTGTGTGCCGGACCGAGACTCGAACTCGGGACCTTTGCCTTTCGCAAAGGGGCGTCGGTCATGCTTGGGTAGCTCAGATGGTAAAGCACTTGCCCACGAAAGGCAAAGGTCCCGAGTTCGAGTCTCGGTCTGGCACACAGTTTTAATCTGCCAGGAAGTTTCAGTACATGGTTTTGCTTGGTTGAGCAAAGAAGTCAATATCAAGATGTAAGAAGGAAGTTGATCAAGATAAACACTGCACAGCTATAGCAATACAGAGTTGGCAATCTCAAACCATGGCAAGTGGCTGTGTTCAATATCAGCATCTGCTGTACAAGTTTGGTAGTCTGGGTGAGTGTGAGAACTTGTTGAGATGAGAAAATTTATGAGTGGATGTGTTTTACTAGCGGTCATGAAATCCAAGTGCTGGAGTGAGTAACAATGTATAGACACATTTTGGAACTAATTTATCTGCCCTAAGAAAGCCTGGCAGTAGAGATTAATTTAACTGATTATTTCTAGTATATATAAATTACCATTACGGCAAGTAAATGTCGTGTTGTTGACTATTCACACATGGTGACAGAACTGATAGAAATGATAATTGTGGAGCTAAGAGAAGTAAACTGAAACATGGATACTGGTTTAAAACAACGATAATCTAGGTCTATGTAATACTAAAGATAGACGTAGGTTTACAACAAAGGAGTAGTAATACGATAAATTCTGATTTGCAGGGGGTAATGATAATTTAGCTCTTTGTAATGATGAAGTAGAAAATGGTTTAAAAGAATGGGCGAATGCAAGGGACATTGATAGGTGTTCTGTCACCCTAGGTGAGAATAGAAAAATGACATCCCTTCTTTCATTCTACCATCGGACTCCACGATATTACTGTCTCGTCCACTACGAGCAGCATACAGTGTCACAACAAAGCAAATCTCCTATTATACTTTTTATCATTAAATTAAGGTGACCAGATGTCCTCATTTTCTGAGGACAGTTCTTGGTTTTCATGCTTTGCCCTCAGTTAGTTTAAAACTGACTGAGGACAACAAATAACCTCAATATCTTATTTTTTTCTCAATTTTTGAAATTTCCTTAAATAATTGAAATAGGAAGAATGTGCTGAAATTTTCAACTAGTACTGAACTGAATATATCAGTGGAACAAAATTTTGCATCAATTACTTATTTTACTTAATTACAAGAATGGTTGTTTCCATTTCTTACCTGCTGTAGTTTTGAGGTAGGTAGAGGCAATGTGTTTAATGTTGTCAAAGTAAGTGAAGACTTGCAAGTGTTCCATATATTTCTGAGAACAGATCACTGTTTTCATTTTTTCTATTTTCGATTTTTTCCCCTCGTTTGCTCAGTTTTGTCACTGTTTCATTTGAAATTAATTTTTCATCCTTCGTTGCCCCTAAAATTAGCTGCCTTAGGCAGTAGCCTATACTAACTTAATTAATGATAGAAATGGCCCTGGGTGAACAATTAGAAAAAGTTGGCCAGCCACAATGAATGAGAAGTTACAAGCACATATCTGAGAATGTTGCCATAAATTACAGGATAGACAAATTGGCCAAAGAGCTGATTATTTTAAAATTGTCTATATGGCTGATTTCAAAGAAAAAGCTGACATTCAAATATTTACAGTTTGTGACACAGTCTGAGATATGAGAATCAGCACCCATTAATTACTGAAATAACTTAAATGGAAAATGAAGCAGGTCCTTAAGTAGGGGTCGTTCTGTGGGACCAAGAATAATGAAACAAAGGACCAAGAGGATAAGTTTTCAAACTTGGAAATGAGAAAGATAATTATGGGAGGAACTTTTAGAAGAATGGGCACGTGAGTCATATTACAAATACATGACATAATCTTGCGAAAAGTAGGTAAAGTTATGATGAACATTGTATTAGACTCAGGAAGTGACACAAGTGTGGTGAATAAAGAAATTATTCAGCAGATAAATCATAACCAAGGCTGTCCAACTTACCTTGTTAACAGAGTAAGGGTTATTGGAATTACAGATATGAGGGGGAAGCCAATTAAAGAAAAAAAATTGCTGTCACCATTGGTGTGCACTTTGCGAAGTGAACATAACTTTTTGCTAGTTCCTCGATTAAATGTATCTGTTTTATTAGGTTTGGTGTAGTTGTGAAAATAAGGAATGGTCCTAGATTTTGTAGAGAAATGTCTAATTTTAAGAATGCCAGACCATGAGAATATAATCCCATTCATCTGTAGTAGTCTGTGTAATGAGAGAGAGAAGTCAAGTACCTGTTTTTTTTAATCCTGGTGAAGGTGATACATTAGATGTTAGCTCTATAGGGAAAGACACAAATAATATTGATAGTGAGATGAATCAGTAGCTCATAGATACAGTACAGAGCAGCAGTTTGTTAAACAGACAAGAAATGGATGACCTTACAATAATGCACAAATACAGTTCAGTATTTTCCGATCAGACAGGGATGATACATGATTACGAATGTAGACTAAAAATTAGAGATTTGAAGCCCTTCTATGTGAAACCATATGCAATTACCATGGTTTGAAAGGGACCTGCCAGGAGGGAAATCAATAAAACACTAGATCGAGGAGTAATCAAAAGATCAGGGAGTCCCAACAATAGTCCCCTCCTTGTCAAAAAGCTGTGTGGGAATGTCAGACTGATGCTTAATGCTCAGATCCATAACCGACATGTAGAAGTAGAAAGAGACAGACCTCCCCCTAAAGAAGAAATTTTGCTCAGATTGGTGGGGATCATACATATTAGGTAGATAGGCTTGAATTTTGGCTACTGGCAAGTCAAGGTACACCACAGCTCAAGACCAGTTACTGCATTTCTCTTTGAAGGATGGTCTTATCAGTTTACAGTTCTACCACTCAGTTTAAATATCTCAGTAAGTGTTTTCGTGTGAGTTCCTGACTAGGATTTGAGACCACAATTACTGCAGAAATTGTTGATATATGTGGATGATGATTTCATTATTGCAAGATGGTAGAAAGAACATAATGAGATTCTAGAAGGAGTTCTAGACATTTTTATGAAAAGAGGATAGTGATAAAATCTAGTAAACCTTCCTCTGGAGAACAGAAAGTGAAGTAATTAAGCCACAGTGTTAGTAGGGACGAGATTAAATTACATCCAAAGAGGATTGAGATCAAAACTTCCTGGCAGATTAAAACTGTGTGCCGGACCAAGGCTCGAACTCGGAACCTTTGCCTTTCATGGGCAAGTGCTCTACAGAAGTGGAGCTGTGAGGACGGGGCGTGAGTCGTGCTTGGGTAGCTCAGTTGGTAGAGCACTTGCCCGTGAAAGGCAAAGGTCCCGAGTTCGAGTCTCGGTCCGGCACACAGTTTTAATCTGCCAGGAAGTTTCATGTCAGCGCACACACTGCTGCAGACTGAAAATCTCATTCAGGATTGAGGTCATCACATAATGCCTACACCCTACATCGAAAAGGCAACTAAAATCTTTTAAAGGCCTAATACATTTTTATAGACACATATCAGGCTTTAGTGTCATAAATCCAGATCTGTTGAACTTATTAAAGCAAAAAACTCCATGAGAGTTTTAAAATGGCATCTGACACCTCATTTTATGGGATTTCGTCCAAAATCTTCCAAGGTAAATCTGATGATCTGGATAACCACAGAAGTATTGCCTTCACTAGCAGAATGTGTAATAAACATGAGTTAAATTACTCTGTGACTGAAATGGAGGCTCTAGCAATTGTCTGAAAGGCTGAAACAATCTGTACAGTTTCTTCAGGAATTTAACTTTTCTGTTTAAGTGGGAGCAGGGCTCAGCATCACAAAGAATTTGAGATGTTGCTAATGAATTGCTGCATGACAGTATAGGGTTGGTACCATTGGAAATAATTGTTAGTTACATCACAGGATAGCCACTAATACAGAAAGTGAAATGGCCTCCTCAGTGTGACCAAGAAGTAGTTGTTATTCACGATGAGATCGGAGAGTGATTGAGACAAAATGCAACGAAAAGGTTATGTAATCAGGTAGCAAGTTTACCAGAATTTCATGTCAGTGACTAGGACAGGGTAAGAGCACATGAACGAAGTTTGAGACCTAAGCAAAAACAAAGAAGTTTTGCTGTAAGAATCATGGTCTGTGGAAAATAGCAGATATAAACCACAAGAAGGCAGTAACCATTGACTGGAGAATCTAAGGGTTTGGGTAACATCTAAGAAATGTCAAATATAGAGAGTAAAATCAGTAGCTAAAGACTTAAAATTTAAGTTTCTTATGATATTGTGTGGCACAGCGTTAGTAAAATTGATGGTTTGGATAGTTTTAAACGTGTTAATTTCCTGTAAGCAAACCTTTGGATGATGGAGACAGGACAGAGTAAGACAAAGGAAATTAAGTGTCAATTAAAAAGGAGACATCTTGTTGGTCAGGGCCAATATTACAAATTCTGGCATATTGAGAGGGTACAAGATTTCCCACTATTTTATTGGTAAGAATGTAAAAAATCAAACAACTTGATTAATAGGAAAACACAATATGTAAGTGAACAAGTGTATATGGTTGCATGATTTGGTAAAGTTGACTAGAAAAGACATTTTGATAGTCAGAACTATCTTATCGTTATTATGTATGATTATTTACTATGGAGCGTGTCATGTCATGATTGTTCTGTTTATTTGCTTGAGGTATTCTTAATGGACTTCACATGAAGATAAGAACTTAGTGCTGTGTTTGACATTGTCACAAGTAGTGAAGAGACTGCTGTGCTGTGTGCAGCTCCAAGGAATATTGTCACGTAGAAGAAGGTGTAATTAGATGAATGAAGAACACTAACTTCAGTTAAGGTTTATTCAGCACTTGCATGTACAATAGCGCGGAGCAAACTCCCTCCGGACAGAAAAATACAGTATATACACAGTTACAGGACATTTCATTACAATGCTTCTTGCCATTTGTGGATTCTTCTAGAATGTACTCGAATCGTATATAGAAATTAAAATTTTACAGTTCAGGTGAGTTTTGAACTCACGACCCTCCATGTCTCGTATCATTACCTCTACACCACAGTGACTATGCTAGTCAGCTTCTTCTGCAACATTGCTCCCTCCTTAAGAGAACAGCTTCTTGGTGTTACGGCCTCCTAGTCGGGGAAAAAGTCATCGGTCCTGCATACTCCGACAAGCAATGACTGATGCTCGGCCTGGCGGTGATCATCTTAGAACTTCTTTTGCCCCTACAGTCTTCGTTACCTTTCCGCTTGTTACCTGTTGCTGGAGCTTCGAATTTACCCTGGGTTGAAGGATCCTTAGAGGGCTTCATTCGATGGATGTGGACCTTATCTCTGATCTTTCGTCATCTTGTGTTGGGGTTGAAATCTTCAACTTCATAAGTATCATCAGAAAACTGTTTTATAATCATATAAGGTCCAAAGTAGCGCCTGAGGAGCATCTCAGAGAGACCAACCTTACAAACAGGAGTGAAGATCCAGACGAGGTCATCAGGCTAGTAGACAACAGGGCGGTGGCTCGCGCCATACCTTCGGCGATCGTTTTCTTGAGCCTGCAGCATGTGGAGTCGAGCTAACTGACGAGCTTCCTCAGCTCTGGTTAACACCTGGCCAATCTAGTCGTCCACGTCTTCAGGATGCAATGGAAACAGTGTCCATCATCGTAGTCACCTCACGCTCATGCACCAGGAAAAATGGCGTAAATCCTGTGGTGTCTTGTTTGGCGATGTTGCAGGCAAACGTCACGAAAGGTGGCACCTCATCCCAGTTTCTCTGCTCAACATTGACGAACATTGACAGCATGTCAGCCAAGGTCTTATTAAGGCGTTCAGTAAGCCCGTTATTTTGCGGACGGTATACAGTAGTCATGTGATGAGTAATGTTGCACCGACAGTTTACCTCTGTCACAAGATTCGACTGAAAAACTTTCCCTCAATCCGTAATTAACGACCTTAGGGCACCGTGTTTTAATACAATGTCTTCCACGATGAATTTGGCTACCTTGAATGCTTGTGCTGTTTTCACGGCTTTTGTAATGGCATAGCGTGCCAGATAATAAGTACAAACAATAATCCATCTATTACCACTAGCAGACATTGGAAATCGTCTGAGGAGGTCAATTCCAACACGCTGGAAAGGCGATTTGGCTGGTGGAATTGGTAGGAGTCGGCCAGGTGGTTTCTGAGGACCTGCCTTTCTCCTCTGGCACTTTCGACAGTGCGACACATAGTGATGGACACTCCTAAATAAACCTGGCCAGAAAAATCTCTTGCGGGTCCTATCGTATGTCTTAATAAATTCTAAATGTCCGGCCTCAGATGTGTCATGGAATTTTTGTAGAACATCTAAGTGCATGTGCTTAGGAATCACTGGTAGCCATCTCTTTCCAAATGGATCTAAGATTTTCTTGGAAAGTAATCCATTAACTACCTTAAATTGTCCTTTCACATCCTCTGACCGATTTAAGGCAAGCATAATTTGAGATATCTTGGCGTCCTTCTGCTCAGCAGAGAGATCCTGGAGTGCAGTGACACAGTCACTATCTTCATCAAAGACTTGATGGTCTTGCACAGGGTTTCTTTAGAAACAGTCGGCATCTTGGTGTTTTCTTTTGTACACTATGGGAATGTCATACTCTTGAAGATGTAGTGCCCACCTCGCGAGTCGTCCTGTTGGATCCTTAAGACTTGTCAGCCAACAAAGGAATGATGGTCTGTAGCAACTGTGAATGGCCTTCCATAGAGATACTGTCGAAGTTTGCACATGGCCCATATCACAGCAAGACATTCTCTGTAGCTAAGTAGTTTTTCTCGGCTTTTGTAAGTGTCCTAGAAGCAGAGGCTATAACCTTCTCTTTTCCATTCGAAATTTGCACCAGAACAGCACCGATCCCATACCCACTGGCCCAAGTACAGGGTCAGTCGTCAGAGCTTTTCGCAGCACATCAAAAGAATCATGTTGAGCACCACCCCAGATAAATTTAGCATTTTAACAACTGTTGGAGTGGCCTGGTTTTGATACAAAAGTCTTTGATAAAACGATGGTAATAAGAACATAATCGGAGGAAGCTTTTCACATCACTAATACTTTTAGGAGTAGGAAATTCCGTTATAGATATCACCTTTCCTGGGTCTGGCCGCACATCGTCGTTTGACACGAGGTGTCGAAGTATTTTGATTTCTTTTGCTCCAAAGAGACACTTTCTAGGTTTAAGTTTTAGTCCGCCATGTTGGAGACACTTAAGAATGGCTCTCAGTCTTTTTGTGTGCTCATCAAATGTCTCTGAGAACACTATAATGTCATCTACAAAGACACATCGTCCACTTCATTGTGACATAGAAGATTGGCCATCATCCATTCAAAAGTTGCTGAAAAACTTAGCCCCCTTCAGACAATCTAGTGTATCGTCAATTCGAGGAAGAGAGTAAACGTTCTTTCTAGTTATCTGATTAAGCTTCCTGTAATCAACATAAAAGCGCCAACTGCCATCATTCTTCCTGACAAGGACCACTGATGACGACCATGGCCTCTGCGAAGGCTGAATGATGTCATTCTTCATCATTTTCACTACCTCGTCGCGAATTATTCGACGTTCTGTTGCTGACACACGGTATGATCTCTGGCTTATTGGTTGATGGTCTCCAAGCCAATCTGGTGCTTCACCGTCGATTTGTCTAATTTACTCTTCACCTGTGGATTGAAGCAGTCAGAGAACTCTTGAAGAGTGGCAAGTAGCTTCTTCTGTTGTTCCTTAGTTAGATCTGGTGATAGTCGAACTAGGAGATCTTGTCTCGTAGTGGTAGCGCTAATTTCGCCCACAGACTCAGTGTGGGAGGTTTCTATGACGCTCAGCTGTTCTTCAATTAATGGCTCAGCGTTTGCTACACACATGCATCTTGGAAGGATCTGCAGTTCTCGGCGACAGTTCTTAAATTCTTAAATGGGACGACAGAGGCTGGGATGACTAAGTTATTCTTCAGTGGTATGCTTCTCTTACATTCCACTACAAGATCCATAGGTTGATGCATGGCATGAAACATGACAGTTACCTTTCTAGCGCTGACTGCAGGAATGATCACTTCATCCAGCACACATAGTCTCCACACTCTCGGATGCGCATCTTTCTGTCCACAGTATTTCATCTCGTCTAGCATGATCTTCGAGCGATCACAATCTATAATTGCCTGAGAAGCTTTCAAAAAGTTCCATCTGGGAATGACGTCATGACTACACTCTTGTAAGATGATGAATTCTAAGGGCTGTATATGGGCACTTATACCAACACGATGACACATCTTCCTGTAGGTTCTACATTTTTCTCATTAGCAACCTTCAGCAGAGATGTATTGTTGTCGACGAATATAGTTTTTTGCAAATGGCGACGGTACTTCTCCGAAATGACTAAATATGATGCTCCAGAGTCCACAAGAGCTTGGACTTGTCAGCCATCCATGAGAATATCGACGTAGTTTCCTATCACATTTGTAGTGATCGATGGCAGAGGATTTTTCTCTTTGATGGCCTCACTTACAAGGAAGGTCGCACGCTGTACTTTTCCAGGTTGCAGCGGCTAGGTGATTGGCTGGAGCTTCTAAACGGCGATGGAGACCTTGCTTGGCGTATTGGGGAGCGTCCTCTCCAGTGGCTAGCTTGTGGTAATGTTGATCTACGTCGTCCTGCACCCACAGCTTCGTCGTCCCGGAGTTGGCGTTGGCTAAGATTGGTCTGCTGCCTTCTGGCGTGGTCGTCATCAAATATCCGCCGCCTTTCTCGACAATAGCGCAACACATGTCCTGGTCGTCTGCAGTGGAAACACACTGGCTGGTTATCCTGGGTCCTCTAGACGTCAGTCTTCCTTGGTGCCCAAACAGGTTCCTCATGCGGCATTGTAGGAACGCAACTTCGCCCGGGTTTCAACTTTTTCACCGTTTTAAAGGGAAATGAAGGGCGAGAGATTGGGTTCAATGTCTGTTGCACTTCCTCCCTTACGACCTCTTGAAGTGGCTCGTTTTTTTTTTTTTCTTCTTGTCACCGTGCAATCCAAGAGCCTTCTGAACTTCCTCTCTCACTATCTGACGAAGGACACTGGTGAAATCAGTTTCTTCCTCCATCACAGATATCGATACGACGTTTGGAAGCTGTTGAAACTTATTGCATGTAATTCTTTTTTGGTGCATTGTCTCGGTATACATGTCCTCAGCAACACCCTTCATGATATGTACAGCCTTATCTTACTCCTTCATTCTACGATCCACAATTTTACACAGCTCCAAGACATCTTGGATGTAGGATGCTGTAGGTTCTCCTGGACGCTGTGCCCTGCACTTTAATTAATCTTCAGCCTTGCACTTGTCATTGTGTGTCGCCAAAATACTTGCGCAGTTCCGCCTGGAATACTTCCCAGCTTGTGAACTTCTCGTTGTTCTCATATTATTGCTTGGCAGTGCCTTCCAAGTAGAAAAATACGTTAGCCAAACACACGGTGTCATCCCATTTGTTAAATTTGGCTATACGCTCATATACCGTCAGCCACTTGTTTGGATTTTGGAAGGATGTGTCATGTTCTGGCACACAGTTGCTGTCATCGTAACGTCCTCTTCTTCTTCTGTTTTCGATAGATTGCAATGTGTTGAATATGGCTCGAACTCGGGTTCTTCGTCATGTAAACGGCGGCTCTGTTTTGGCTTGGTGGGAGCCACTGTGTCATCGATAATGTGCGCTATCACAAGTTCCAATACCCAGCACCTCCACCAGAGAAATATCACGTAGATCGTAGAAGAAGGTGTAATTAGATGAATGACGAACGCTAATTTCACTTAACGAAAATTTATTCAGCACTTGGACGTACAAGAGTGCGTAGTGAGCTTCCTCCGGCCAGAACACATACGGTGTATATACAGTTACAGAACATTCTAGTACAATGATTGTTGATATTTGTGGATACTTCTAGAATGTACTCGAACCGAATATAGAAATTAAAATCATACATTTCAAGTGAGTTTTGAACTCACAACCCTCCATGCAGTCTAGTATCATAACCACAACACCACAGTAATTGTGCTACTCAGCTTCTTCTGCGACGGCATTAATAACTCTAATGTAATATATAGCAATAATGTCAATATAAAGAATCTTTTTGTAACAGCGTTTCATTTAATTGATAGAAATTATAACCTGAACGACATGTCAATCCTAACAAGCCAGATGTGTAGTTTAATGACAACACATATATGGACCAAACTGTCGCACAGTGTGTGAATATGTTGGTGGAAAAAAGGATCCGGAATGTCATGTAGTAAGTCCCATTGAATGTATTGAGAATTCCACGTATATATATATATATATATATATATATATATATATATATATATATAGAGAGAGAGAGAGAGAGAGAGAGAGACGATTGTCGATCTTGTTGCGTCTAGAGGTCTTAGGATAATGAAGTAGTATGCTGTGGTTGGTCGGAAATAGTGTAACACAGAGGATGAAATCCAATTCATTTGCCTAGGACTGTTGTCAGATACGAAGTAAAGTATTGTGTTACTGAAGTATATTATTGGAAAGTTTACATACCATGATTATTTTGATTCCGAGATCATGACAAAAGGGTCCTAGACAGTAAATGTCAATTAATGTGACAAATTTAGATTAAAACTATATATTCTTCTGTGTATCACTGAATATGAACTGGTGCAGTAGGTTACCTCTTACGGGGTATTTTTACGTTATGTACAAGTAGTCTTTTACATAAACTGGTAAAAATGTTCTGGGTGACAGACACAGTAGTGGCGGGTCTATACTACTTATCATTGCCAGCGTCGATAGTACCCATAAGGTAAAATGCTGAGTAGGACTATAGTCTGTAGTATAAATAACTATTAGTTTTGGGTGTTGCCCACTCGTCTCGTATAGAGGTTGCTTAAGGGATGCTGCGTTATCGGAATGCTATACAACAACTCAAGCTAATAACATTAGTAGTTTTAATTCTATAAAGCAGATTTGACAACACTTAACTTGTATGTACAAAATGTTATCGCCAGCGGTGGGCGACATGCAATATAATTCCTTGGCTATATGCAATGTTCCTGCAAGTTGACACACACAATTTGTGGATCACTACCAACTGTGGAGGAGGAGGAGGAGGAGGAGGAGGAGGATATTGGTGTTTAACGTCCCGTCGACAACGAGATCATTAGAGACGGAGCGCAAGCGCGGATTACGGAAGGATGGGGAAGGAATGCGGCCGTGCCCTTTCAAAGGAACCATCCCGGCATTCGCCTGGAGTGATCTAGGAAAATCACGGAAAACCTAAATCAGAATGGCCGGACGCGGGATTGAACCGCCGTCCTCCCGAATGCGAGTCCAGTGTGCTAACCACTGCGCCACCTCGCTCGGTCTACTACCAACTGTGCTTGTACTACTCTCTGCTAGGCCGTGCTATGCTACGCGAATACTTTCCACTAATCCGTATACTGAGCCAATTAAAAGCAAGGGTAGTAACATTAAAAGTGCAATGGGAATTTCACTGTTAAATGCAAGGGGAGAGCGGATAGGTGGAATGAATACTTTGAAAGCCTCTATGAGGGTGCAGCTTTGTCTGATGTGATAGAAGAAGAAACAGGAATCGATTTAGAGAGGTAGGGGATCCAGTATTACAATCAGAATTTAAAAGAACTTTGGAGGACTTAACGTCAAATAATGCAGAAGGGATAGATAACATTCCATCAGAATTTCCAAAATCATTGAGGGAAGTGGCAACAAAACGACTATTTACTTTGTTGTGTAGAATATATGAGTCTGGCGACATACCATCTGACTTTCGGAAAAGCATCATCCACACAATTCCGAAGACGGCAAGAGCTGACAAGTGCGAGAATTATCGCACAATCAGCTTAACAGTTCATGCATCCAAGTTGCTTACGAGAGTTATATACAGAAGAATGGAAAAGAAAATTGAGGATGCACTAGATGACGATCAGTATGGCCTTAGGAAAAGTAAAGTGACGAGAAGAGGCAGTTCTGACGTTGCGGTTAATAATAGAAACATGACAAAAGAAAAATAAAGACACGTTCATAGGATTTGTCGACCTGGAAAAAGCGATCAAAAATAATAAATGGTGCAAGATGTTCGAAATTCTGAAAAATGTAGGGGTAAGCTATACGGAGAGACAGGTCATATACAATATGTACAACAACCAGGAGGGAATTATAAGAGTGGACAACCAAGAATGAAGTGCTCCTATTGTAAAGGGTGTAAAACAAGGATGTAGCCTTTCGCCCCTACTGTTCAATCTGTACATCGAGGAAGCAATGATGGAAATCAATGAAAGGTTCAGGAGTGGAATTAAAATTCAAGATGAAAGGATATCAATGATCTGATTCATTGATGACATTGCTAAAGTATTACATGATCTGCTGAACGAAATGAACAGTCTAATGAGTACACAGTATGGACTGAGAGTAAATCGAAGAAAGACGAAGGTAGTGAGAAGTAGTAGAAATGAGAACAGCGAGAAACTTAGCATCAGGATTGATAGTTATAAAGTCGCTGAAGTTAAGGAATTCTGCCTCCTAGGCAGTAAAATAACCAATGAAGGACGGAGCAAAGAGGACATCAAAGCAGATTAGCTATGGCAAAAAAGGCATTCCTGGCCAATAGGAGTCTACTAATAAATATCAAATACTGACCTTAATTTGAGGATGAAATTTCTATGAATGTACATCTGGAGTACAGAACTGTATGGTAGTGAAACATGGACTGTGGGAAAACAGAAGAGAATCGAAGCATTTGAGATGTGGTGCTACAGACGAATGGTGAAAATTAGGTGGACTGATAAGGTAAGGAACGAGGAGGTTCTATGCAGAATTAGAGAGGAAAGGAATGTGTGGAAAACACTGATAATGAGAAGGAACAGGATGATAGGACATCGGTTAAGACATGAGGGAATGACTTCCATGGTACTAGAGGGAGCTGTAGAGGACAAAAACGTTAGAGGAAGACAGAGATTGGAATACATCCAGCAAATAATTGAGGACATAGGTTGCAAGTGCTACTCTGAGATGAAGAGGTTAGCACAGGAGAGGAACTTGTGGCAGGCCGCATCAAACCAGTCAGAAGACTGATGACAAAGAGAGAGAGAGAGAGAGAGAGAGAGAGAGAGAGAGAGAGAGAGAGACGATCTGAGCAACCGTGGCTGGCAGGAGCGGGCGATTATGTCTACTTTTTGCAGATGTCGCTCCTGCTGTGGTGCAGTCCTAATCAGCGCACGATTGACCGATGTTATTTCACCACTTTCTCTGGTCTTGTGTTCTTCATCTTAGTTCCAGTGCTTGTGGCTACGCCAGAACAATGTGGACCCATTCACAGTTTGTATTAGCCAAAGGGTAAATTATAGCCACTAAGGCTGAGTGTAACTAACTCTGAATCAGAATAACCGCTAAAATATGTCATCAGTGTTCAGAAAAGCTACGAATGCTCGACTGTTGATGTGGTAAATGTGTTATGTGTTGGGAAAATGTTTACTGTTAATAGAAGAGCACCACTATTTCTGACAACAGAGAGCGATATACAAATTTAAAAGTACTTTTTTTACAGAAGTTTTAAGCAATGCACTTTTGTTTGAAGCCACTACAAGGGAGGCTGAAATACTAATTTTTTTATGAGTAACTGACATATATTATGTTTAAAGGAAGATATTTACGTATATTGAAAGGAACATGCATGAGTAAATTTAGATCAAATCATGATGAAAGGACATAGCTTTAAACAGAAACTAAGGAAAGGTGGAACTGCATACTTTTTAGACATCACAAGTATGGTCTTCATGAGACTGAATAATGCCTAACATTATTTACTTAAGGATAAACTGATATAATAACGTAAGAAAAGTCCATTGTCGTAACTGACACACTATGTAATGAGATGTGTGATGTCAGGCATTATCTGTGAGATAATTAATTAGGTCTGAAACGCAAAGTCAAAGACTACGTACAAGAAGGGATTTTCGTTGCTGTTGTAAATGAACATATTATCCAATGTCAATACAGGATACATCACGCTGTCAATATAGCGTATATCACCTAAATAATGAAAACAAATACCGTAAAATGAATAATTCATTTCATCATAGATGAACTCATGTCAAAAAAGGGCATTTCTAAGTAAGTAGTAGTCTATATAGATTAGATAATATATTCGGTAACGTGAAGAAATGTGCAAATCCTAGTACAGAAAGTATAGCGTCTTTTAAGTTTATAGTAATATCTTTAAGAGCTACAAATCCAGGATCTGTGCTTGCAGGGAGCCAGTATAATGGGCAAGAAGGTTCCTCAACAGCCTTTTTGATCAGTGCAAAGAATAGACGGATTGTAACAGGAAAGCGTAGCTGGTAAATGCTTTCTTGTTTGTGCATTATGTTTGTTTATCTGTTGTCTACAAATGATGCTTTTTCCCCTATTTTACTTGAGCAACACAGAAAGAAATCAAAGACACTGGCAGTCTTAACTCACCCAGTCAGCCATAAGGGTATCTCATTGACTTCACCATCCAGTTGATGGCCGCAGGTAAGATGAATATGCCTCACATGTTGACTCCTGACTGTGATGATATTTTTCTTTTTTTAAAAAAAGGGATATCATGTAATTTTGAATTATATAGAGTCAGTCAATGTCATGCTGTTAGTCAGGACAGTTGTTACGTAATTTAATGTATGCTACAAGTAGTCATAACTTACATTATTTGTTTGTTTTGTATGAGAAGAATGAAATAAAATTATCAAGAAATGTGTAAAGTTTGTATGGCTTTTAAAGAAAAAAATGTTCGATGTCATCTGAAATATCTGAAACTTCGTAATAGACATAACAACATTTTTCCCAGCTGTGAATAATTTAGAGAAACGTGAAGTCAATTTGTTCACCATTTAGTTGGCAATCAGCAGAACTCTTGATATTTGTCACAGTTCATTTAAATTGAAATTAGTTCTTATTACTGCAGTCTGTGATAACAGATTGCACTGGAATGCTTGTTTGATTGACATTTTAATTAATAAATGACATCATCAGGGCTGTTTGAATAAGTTAAGTATTTGTGATTATTTTGACACGCTCTGTAGAGTAATTTTCTCTTATTCTACATCTACATCTACATCTATACTCCGCGAGCCACCTTACGGTGTGTGGCGGAGGGTACTTATTGTACCACTATCTGATCCCCCCTTCTCTGTTCCATTCACGAATTGTGCGTGGGAAGAACGACTGCTTGTAAGTCTCCGTATTTGCTCTAATTTCTCGGATCTTTTCGTTGTGATCATTACGCGAGATATATGTGGGCGGTAGTAATATGTTGCCCATCTCTTCCCGGAATGTGCTCTCTCGTAATTTCGATAATAAACCTCTCCGTATTGCGTAACGCCTTTCTTGAAGTGTCCGCCACTGGAGCTTGTTCAGCATCTCCGTAACGCTCTCGCGCTGACTAAATGTCCCCATGACGAATCGCGCTGCTTTTCGCTGGATCATGTCTTATTCCACTCTCAAAAAATGCATGGAAAAAACAAACACCTTTATCTTTCCGTGTGAGCTCTGATTGTCCTTATTTTATTATGATGATCGTTTTTCCTGATGTAGGTCGGTATCAACAAAATATTTTCGCATTCGGAGGAGAAAATTGGCGATTGAAATTTACTGAGAAGCTCCCATGGCAGTAGAACCGCCTTTGTTTAATGATGTCCACCCCAAATCCTGTATCATGTCTGTGACACACACTCTCCCATATTTCGCGGTCATACAAAACGTGCTGCTATTCTTTGAAATTTTTCAATGTACTCCATTAATGCTATCTGATAAGGATCCCAGACCACACAGCAGTGCTCCAAAACAGGAGGGAAAAGCATAATGTAGGCAGCCTCTTTAGTGGATATGCTACAGTTACTAAGCATTTTCCGAATAAAACACAGTCTTTGGTTCCCCTTCCCCCCAACATTTTCTATGGTTTCTTTCCAATTTAAGTTGTTCATGACTGTAATCCCTAGGTGTTTAGTCGACTTTATGGCTTTTTGATTTATCGATCATGTAACCAAAGTTTACCGGATTTCTTTTAGCACTCATGTGAATGATCTCACACTCTTTACTATTTAGCATCAATTGCCAATTTTTGCACCATACAGATATCTTATATAAATTAGTTTGTAATTGGTTTTGATCTTTTGATGACTTTACTAGACTTTCCAATTTAAGTTGTTCATGACTGTAATCCCTAAGGGTTTAGTCGACTTTATGGCCTTTTGATTTATTGATCATGTAACCAAAGTTTACCGGATTTCTTTTAGCACTCATGTGAATGATCTCACACTCTTTACTATTTAGCATCAATTGCCAATTTTTGCACCATACAGATATATTATATAAATCAGTTCGTAATTGGTTTTGATCTTTTGATGATTTTACTAGACTTTCCAATTTAAGTTGTTCATGACTGTAATCCTTAAGTGTTTAGTCGACTTTATGGCCTTTTGATTTATCGATCATGTAACCAAAGTTTACCGGATTTCTTTTAGCACTCATGTGAATGATCTCACACTCTTTACTATTTAGCATCAATTGCCAATTTTTGCACCATACAGATATCTTATATAAATCAGTTTGTAATTGGTTTTTATCTTTTGATGACTTTACTAGACGATAAACAACAGCATCATCTACAAACAACCTAAGATGGCTGCTCAGATTGTTTCCTAAATTGTTTGTATGGATAAGGAACAATAGAGGGCTCATAACACTACCTTGGAGAACACCAGAAATCACTTTTGTTTTAATCTATGACTTTACAACAGTTACTATGAACTGTTACCTCTCTGATAGGAAATTACAAAGCTAGTCGCATAACTGAGACGATATTCGATAAGCACGCAATTTGATTACAACCCGCTTGTGAGGTATGGTGTCAAAAGCCTTCTGGAAAAGTAGAAAAACGCAATCAGTTTGAAATCCTTTGCTGATAGCACTCAACACTTCGTGTGTGTAAAGAGCTAGTTGTGTTTCATAAGAATGATGTTTTCTAAATCCGTGTTGACTGTGTGGCAATAGACCTCTCTGAGGTAATTCATAATGTTCAGACACAATATATGTTACAGAATCCTGCTGCATGTCGATGTTAAGTGGGCCTGTAATTTAGTGGATTACTCCTATTGCCTTTCTTGAACATTGGTGTGGGCTGTGCAGCTTTTTCAGTCTTTACGTATGGGTCTTTCATCAAGCATGACACTGTAGATGATTGTTAGGTATGGAGCTTTTACATCAGCATACTCTGAAAGCCATCTATTTGGTATACAGTGTGATTTAAGTTGCTTGAAAACTCTGAGGATATATACTTCTAAGTTAATCGTATCGGCAGCTTTTCTTGATTCAAATTCTGTACTTAGAGAACATGTGCAGTCAATGAAAATTTCAGAGAAGAAACCCATATATACTGACGTGTCACAATAACTTGAGATACATCTAATAACATAAGCATATTGGTTTCGCTAATAGTGTTGATAACATACTGTCAAAGATAAATGCATGTTTGGAGACAGTCATAGTGATGAGAGATATGAAGGTGAAAATTCGACGCACTTGACTGAAATTAACAAGCTACCACATTTATCTCTATATATGCCCACATAGAAACTGCAAAAACACCAAATCTGTACAATTTACATAAAAATTTCTTCAGAGCTAGTGGACAGCAGCCTTGTGCAGGTGTTTACGGCTTATCGAAAGAGTAATGCAATCTGTAGCATGTGATTGCTGCTAGATTCACAGAGTATGTACCACTACCAAAGACGTTGAACCACAACAGATTGTCTATGGACTGGACAGGCAATTGATGTAAATTACGGGAAGGTGGTCTGTGGGAGAGGAGATGTCACCCACCAGCATCTCACGTGTGTTCCATCAGGTTCAGGTCAGGTGGATTCGGTGGCCAAAACTACAACATATGTTTGCTATGAAGGTCCTCAAATCACTCTAGTACGATTCTGGACTTGTGACAGAGACACTTGTCCTGCTGAAAGATACCAACGCCATCAGATATTTATCCTGAAGGGAGGCCAGTGGCCCACAATAATGTTCATGTAGTCCACAGCAGTCATGGTGGATTCAACTACTACCGCAGGTTCCACTGAAGTCTGAATGAATCTCCACTGTAACATAATACCTGCCCACACCCGCTGGCATATGTGAGATGGTACATGTTTTGAGCAGGCATTCGTCTGATTAGGGCATATCCAGACATGGCCATTGGCTTGGTATAACAAGAAACATGGTTCATCCAACCATACGACATGTTTCCATTGATTCATGTCCAATCTCAACTATCTCATGGCCAGTACAATCGTAACTGATGATGTCATTGGGTCAATATCAGTGGCGGCCAGTTATAATGTGCTACAGCACTAAAATTATGCCATTTCTCTTTGAATATCAGCTGGAATTCACACTAAAATTACACCATTTGCCTTTGAATGTATGATGGTTTGTAAATAAAATGGACGAAATACATTTTTGAGCGCACTCTGCACGATAGCTAGAAACCAGGGTTGAGTGCTGAAATGGTGGTCAGCCATGCGATGATCGACTCGGAGAGGGGATGCAGCTATCTGTTTCCTACTGCACATGCTCTGATGTGATGTCAGCCCATCCAGTGCTGTGAGTATAATGTTGCTTACAGCACCAGATCAATATTTTTCTTTGAAAATGTATGTACTGTATTGTGCAGGTGTAGAGTATGAAAGATTTTTCAGGAGTTAATTGAGATATTGGAGCTGGAGACAAATGGTCATGTGCACTGATTTTCAATCATCGGCTTGAGTTTCATTCACACTAATACAATAATTTTTTCACTTTCTTTTATTTATTGCAATATTAAACAATTAATTACAAAATTGAAATATATTTAAACACTATGCATACAATTAAGACATTCAGTGTACTTACAATTACTATCGTTGTAAGACGAAGGCTGTAGGCTACACCACATTTAGCACATTGGTAATCTCGGGAAAACATAGGGACCTCTACTGTGGAGTCCCATATACAACAGTGTGCACTGACTGGTGTGCTCTGGAACAATTTTAGGTTAGAGAAACCCCCCCCCCCCCCCCCCCCCATGGGCTCAGAGATGAACTGCCTATCAAAATCGACGTTGCACCAGCCACAGTGATCTCAGAGAATACTCGTCCTCGCAGATCAGATATCAAAAAGGTTAATATCATATTAGTGAACTGAAGGAGCATCTGAGGAAAGTTACCAGAATTAGTATCGCTTATTGAAGGCTATAACGCCCAGACTGGGCACTGAAGAACAAATGTTGGTTGAAGCTGGTAGCGATCCATTGAAGAACTCGATAATTTCGAGTGGGGTTATCACGGGTTCCGAATGTGAACTAATCTGAGTGACGTTAAGCATCAAAGGCCGCTCAAAAATGGTAATCAGATGCTTTTCTCTGAAGCGCTCCACCGCCAGGGTCAGAATTTACAGCATATTCAATATGCCTTAGACAACTATGTTCCCAGCAAGGTCTTAAGGGATGGGAAAGACCCACTGTGGTTTAATAGCGATGTCAGTATCTTCTTCTTCTTCTTCTTTTCCTTGAGCGTTTGTCCTGTGTGTCTGCAGGGTCCGCTACATGGGTCCATTGTCTCCATTTTGTTCTATCATGGACTGCATCTGGGTGGATGTTCACGCATTTAATGTCTTTATGAATCGTATCAGCCCAACGTTGCTTAGGTCGTTCTGTGGTTCTACAGTCGGTGACTTCAAGTGTGTAAACCACCTTGGCAATATTCATCAGTAAAACTTGCCCAAACCATTGAATACTACTCTCACGCATCTTGTCTTGGATCGGTGCAACACCAAACTGTTTCCTAATGCTATCATTATAAACGTGAGGCCTGCTGTCCACCTTAGCATCTTCGGATTCGTTACAGGAGGAGGAGGAGATTAGTGTTTAACGTCCCGTCGACAACGAGGTCATTAGAGACGCAGCGCAAGCTCGGGTGAGGGAAGGATGGGGAAGGAAATCGGCCGTGCCCTTTCAAAGGAACCATCCCGGCATTTGCCTGAAGCGATTTAGGGAAATCACGGAAAACCTAAATCAGGATGGCTGGATACGGGATTGAACCTTCGTCCTCCCGAATGCGAGTCCAGTGTGCTAACCATTGCGCCACCTCGCTCGGTCGGATTCGTTACAAAATGGTTCAAATGGCTCTGAGCACTAAAGGATTTAACTTCTGAGGTCATCAGTCCCCTAGAACTTAGAACTACTTAAATCTAACCTAAGGACATCACACACATCCATGCCCGAGGCAGGATTCGAACCTGCGACTGTAGCGGTCGCGCGATTCGTTACACTTTGGCGGCATTCTGTCTCAACTGTAGTCGGCCAGCACTCACCACCACTCAAGGCCACTGGTCAGATGACAGTGCGATAGATTTTTGATTTTAAATTATCTTTCATCCTGCAGTAGCAAGTGACTCTGGTTGTTGTTCGCCATTCATTCAGGCTGTGTGAGTTCTGGTGTTGACCTCTTTGGTGAGTCTGCCATCAATGGTGACTGTGGAACCAACGTACTTAAACTTACTCACATTAATCAGATCTTTACCATTAATCGTTATGGTTCCCATTTCATGTCTGTCTGATGTCATGTTGCGCCAACCAGTTACTCCATTCTTGAGTTAGGCTCTGCAGATCAAGCTTGTTTTCTGCTGCCAGCATCGTGTCGTCAGCATAAAGTAGGGTCCATGGTAATGGCCGGTGCAGATCAGCTGTCACCGTGTCCATTATGAGAATGAACAGAAGCGGTGATAATGCAGAACCTTGATGGAGCCCGACTGTGATGGGGAAGTCGGATAGTCCTGAGGTTGTATGGACATAACTTCTTGGCTGTGCGTAAAGTAACTAAACCCATTTAATAAGCTGCTCTGGCACAACGTGCTGTCGAAGTGCTAGCCAAATGAGACTGTGTGGCACCAGATAAAAGGCCTTTTCGAGATCCAGGAATTCTAGATGCAGCAGTTTGGCTTTCTCATGATGCTTCTCGACTAAGTTTCTTGCAGCATGAATCGCATCAGTTGTGCCGTAGTTCTTCACAAAACCAGCTTGGTTTCTGGAAATCTGTGTGATCTCATAGATCCTTTGGTCTAGAACAAGCTCAAAGATTTTCATGGCGTGGCAGAGAAGTCGAATTGGACGTAGTATGTGCAATCGGCGGGATTTCCCTTCCTTTTTAAAGACAGGCACGTTGATGCTCTGCTGCCAATCGGTTGGGGTTTGTCCCTCATCAGTGATCTCCTCATCAGTGATCTTGTTGAAGAGTCCCGTTAACGATTCGGCTGCCTTCCAGTGATGGGAACACCTTAACTCTGCTGGAAGGTCATCTGGACCGGTGGCTTTCCCAGGCTTCATTTTCCTCCAAGCAGTTTGGCCTCTTTGACTGCAATTTCTCTTACAGGCCCTTCAACAGCATGGCCAGTGGGTATTGGTGGATGGGGGAACTCTTCCATTGAGATGTTCTTGAAGTAGCTGCGCCATCGTTCTCTGGCCTTCTTCCCGTAAGCTAGCCGATTACGTCTCATCCTTGACTCCGTAGAACCGATGAACATGTTCTGAATTGTGATGTCTTGCTTTATCCAGTCGATATAAGTCCCTCTCCCCTTCGTGTGTCAAGTTTTGCGTATAGATCAGCATAACGTGAGGATTTGGTTGCTGCTGTAGAGATGCAAAATAGGCTTATTTTGCATCTCTTCGGGCTGTTCTGTATGCATTCCATTGCTCCGGTGTTTTATCGGCGAGAAACTCATGATAAATTTTTTTCTTTGTGTGTACCGCATCTTTGAAAGTGTCATTCCAAAGCCACGTATCTCTATCGACCCTCCATCGTCCTGGTTTTGTTGTCCCAAGAGTTGAATGTGCAGCTTCGTGAGCAGACTATTTAAGTTTCTCCCAGCTTTCTTCAATTGTGGTAATTGGTGGCAAAGTAATTCGAGTTATGATGCCGGCTTCCTTATCCTTGAATTTGCGCTATTTGATTGTCCCAGGTCCTGTGCGAACTACGTGCTTGTTTGTTGGCAAATTGATTCGTACTTAAAGATCAATGGGCGTGTTGTGTTGCAACTGTTTCGTAGGGGATGAAATTTGCATCAAGCACATCTTTGAGGTCATGACGTCTCACGAGGATGTAGTCGATCTGCGTGGCGTTAGTGCCGCTGTAATACGTGATTAGATGTGACTCACGCTTTTTGAACCATGTCTTCGCAATTGCCAGGTTATGAGCTTCTGAGAAATCGAGGATACGCTGACCGTCGTCATTCTTTCCTCCGAATCCATGCCCATCGTGAGCAGTATTTTCTTCCTTTCTGCACCGATTCTGGGGCCGCTTCAGCGGTCTTTGCATCAAGTATCCTCCAAAAGGCGTCCTTGATGTAAGCTGCTTGGCCAGTTTGTGGAGCGTAGGAACTGAAAAAGTGGATCTTTCTGACATCTGTGATGTACACAATCTTCAACAGGCGATCATCATATCTTTGCACTACAGAGATATTACCATCCCCCCATGAACCATGGACCTTGCCGTTATTGGGGAGGCTTGCGTGACTCAGCGATACAGATGGCCGTACCGTAGGTGCAACCACAACGGAGGGGTATCTGTTGAGAGACCAGACAAACGTGTGGTTCCTGAAGAGGGGCAGCAGCCTTTTCAGTAGTTGCAGGGGCAACAGTCTGGATGATTGACTGATATGGCCTTGTAACACTAACCAAAACGGCTTTGCTGTGCTCGTACTGCGAACGGCTGAAAGCAAGGGAAACTACAGCTGTAATTTTTACCGAGGGCATGCAGCTTTACTGTGTGGGTAAATGATGATGGCGTCCTCTTGGGTAAAATATTCCGGAGGTAAAATAGTCCCCCATTCGGATCTCCGGGCGGGGACTACTCAGGAGGACGTCATTATCAGGAGAAAGAAAACTGGCGTTCTACGGATCGGAGCGTGGAATGTTAGATTCATTAATCGGGCAGGTAGGTTAGAAAATTTAAAAAGGGAAATGGTTAGGTTAAAGTTAGATATAATGGGAATTAGTGAAGTTTGGTGTCGGGGAGAACAAGACTTTTGGTCAGTTGAATACAGGGTTATAAATACAAAATCAAATAGGGGTAATGCAGGAGTAGGTTTAATAATGAATAAAAAAATAGGAGTGCGAGTAAGCTACTACAAACAGCATAGTGAACGCATTATTGTGGCCAAGAGAGACACGAAGCCCACGACTACTACAGCAGTACAAGTTTATATGCCTACTAGCTCTGCAGATGATGAAGAAATTGATGAAATGTATAATGATATAAAAGAAATTATTCAGGTAGTGAAGGGAGACGAAAATTTAATAGTCATGGGTGACTGGAATTCGAGAGTAGAAAAAGGGAGAGAAGGAAACATAGTAGGTGAATATGGATTGGGGGTAAGAAATGAAAGAGGAAGCCGCCTGGTAGAATTTTGCACAGAGCATAACTTAATCATAGCTAACACTTGGTTCAAGAACCATAAAAGAAGGCTGTATGCATGGAAGAATCCTGGAGATACCAGAAGGCATCAGAGATTTAGGAACCAGGTTTTAAATTGTAAGACATTTCAGGGGCAGATGTGGACTCTGACCACAATCTATTGGTTATCAACTGTAGATTAAAACTGAAGAAACTGCAAAAAGGTGGGAATTTAAGGAGATGGGACCTGGATAAACTGACTAAACCAGAGGTTGTACAGGGTTTCATGGAGAGCATAAGGGAAAAATTGACAGGAATGGGGGAAAGAAATACAGTAGAAGAAGAGTGGGTATCTCTCAGGGATGAAGTAGTGAAGGCAGCAGAGGATCAAGTAGGTAATAAGACGAGGGCTAGTAGAAATCCTTGGGTAACAGAAGAGATATTGAATTTAATTGATGAAAGGAGAAAATATAAAAATGCAGAAAATGAAGCAGGCAAAAAGGAATACAACGTCTCAAAAATTAGATCCACAGGAAGTGCAAAGTGGCTAAGCAGGGATGGCTAGAGGACAAATGTAAGGATTTAGAGGCTTATCTCACCAGAGGTAAGATAGATACTGCCTACAGGAAAATTAAAGAGACCTTTGGAGAGAAGAGAACCCCTTGTATGAATATCAAGAGCTCAGATGGAAACCCAGTTCTAAGCAAAGAAGGGAAGGCAGAAAGGTGGAAGGAGTATATAGAGGGTCTATACAAGGGCGATGTACTTGAGGACAATATTATGGAAATGGAAGAGGATGTAGATGAAGACGATATGGGAAATATGACACTGCGTGAAGAGTTTGACAGAGCACTGAAAGACCGAAGTGTTGACAGATGTGAAAATTACCGAACTATCAGTTTAATAAGTCACAGCTGCAAAATACTAACACGAAATCTTTACAGACGAATGGAAAAACTGGCAGAAGCTGACCTCGGGGAAGATTAGTTTGGATTCTGTAGAAATATTGGAAGACGTGAGGCAATATTGACCTTACGACTTATCTTAGAAGAAAGATTAAGGAAAGGCAAACCTACGTTTCTAGCATTTGTAGACTTAGAGAAAGCTTTTGACAATGTTCACTGGAATACTCTCTTTCAAATTCTAAAGGTGGCAGGGGTAAAATACAGGGAACGAAAGGCTATTTACAATTTGTACAGAAACCAGATGGCAGAGGGGCATGAAAGGGAAGCAGTGGTTGGGAAGGGAGTGAGACAGGGTTGTAGCCTCTCCCCGATGTTATTCAATTTGTATATTGAGCAAGCAGTAAAGGAAACAAAAGAAACATTCGGAGTAGGTACTAAAATTCTTGGAGAAGAAATAAAAATTTGCGGATCGCCGATGACATTGTAACTCTGTCAGAGACAGCAAAGGACTTGGAAGAGCAGTTGAACGGAATGGACAGTGTCTTGAAAGGAGGATATAAGATGAACATCAACCAAAGCAAAATGAGGATAATGGAATGTTGTCGAATTAAGTGGGGTGTTGCTGAGGGAGTTAGATTAGGAAATGACACAAAGTAGTAAAGGTGTTTTGCTATTTGGGGAGCAAAATAACTGATGATGGTCGAAGTAGAGAAGATATAAAATGTAGACTGGCAATGGCAAGGAAAGCGCTTTCATGAAGAAGAGAAATTTGTTAACATCGAGTGTAGATTTAAGTGTCAGGAAGTCGTTTCTGAAAGTATTTGTATGGAGTGTAGCCATGTATGGAAGTGAAACATGGACGATAAATAGTTTGGACAAGAAGAGAATAGAAGCTTTCGAAATGTGGTGTTACAGAAGAATGCTGAAGATTAGGTGGGTAGATCACATAACTAATGAGGAGGTATTGAATAGAATTGGGGAGAAGAGGAGTTTGTGGCACTACTTGACAAGAAGAAGGGACCGGTTGGTAGGACATGTTCTGATGCATCAAGGGATCACAAATTTAGCATTGGAGGGCAGCGTGGAGGGTAAAAATCGTAGAGGGAGACCAAGAGATGAATACTCTAAACAGATTCAGAAGGATGTAGGATGCAGGAAGTACTGGGATATGAAGAAGCTTGCACAGGATAGGGTAGCATGGAGAGCTGCATGAAACCAGTCTCAGGACTGAAGACAACAACAACCATCAAACTTGGATGATAATCCAATGTCGTATGATTTGCTTCCTCTCCACCATGTTTCTTGCACTGCACAGATGCCTATGCGTCGGGTTTCAAGTGCGTTTGATAGTTCGTTGTACCGTCCAGTCCATGTGCCGACGTTGGGTGTTGCAAAATGGGATGTGAGGGCTAGCTTGTTTAGCCGTCGCCGTCCGTGTGACGGTAACCCTTGGATATGTATCACGCTGACCGGGCCTTGCGAACGCGCCTACGGGTAACGCCCTAGCCTTTGTACCGGATCCAGAAGACAACATTTCCATAAACATGACAGTATTTTTACGGTCGGCTCGTCACATAGTCTGTCACCAAGCGTTTTAGAGCTATTGTCAGCAGGAGGAAAGGCCTCTCCTGACATGGAGAACAGACGCCTGATGCACCCGCTCCTAACGTGGAGTACAGACGCTGCTGAAGTTGATTCTCGCACCTTCTTCGCCGTTGGGTCTCCAGACCTCGTCCGCCGTTGAAGCTGTTGACTAACTTCAAGAGAAATCGGAAGAGAAAGAGCTCCGACAGTCGAAGGATGGGCTATCCGAACACAAGGGCAAGGGCCATGAAAGGCAGAAAGAGGGAAATGAAAGACTCCCTAGGCCGCGCATGCCGTAATACCGTAAGGGCAGTTAAGCATTGTGCACCACTACTCTTCTCTTCAGTGTATAATACAACAGCTAGTGGGTCAGAACATTTACATGTTGGTATACAAGCAGCCATAGACAGAGAGCGGTGTATTGTGATAGAGGTCGAGAATGCATCTAAAAGTATTAAAGTGCGGTTTATGGAGTTGTAATGGGATGAACTCTGTCGTGCAAAAGCGTATATTATGCAGCAGTTGACTGCCGAGTTCCACCCAAGCCGTCCTCCTCCGGACATTTACTGTGCTGTTCTATATCTATCCATTAGAACAGTGTACAATGACTCTGCACTCCGTTTGAAATCAGGTGACACATCTGTCTATCTACAGCACTCCACCGTTAAAAATCGTTTTGATCTATAGATGGTGCTATCCATTGTGTTGGGGAGACTGAACAGATGGCTGCCTTGTGTTAAAGCTGTGTATAGAGACATTGCGGAGTATCTAAGTATGATCAGCGTGCATGTAGACGACTTCGAACAATGGGCCAGTATGGTGCCGGAACTAATGCACTGCCAATACGTTTGAGAGAAATACATGCTGAATTCTGTGCTTACAAGAAGGCTTTATTTTCTATATTCTGTACTGGCGTTAAGATAAAGAAAGAAGCAGTTGATGCAGTGCATCCTGTGTGTCATTATTGAATATATATATATATATATATATATATATATATATATATATATATATATATATATATAGGGCTATTACAAATGATTGAAGCGATTTCATAAATTCACTGTAGCTCCATTGATTGACATATGGTCACGACGCACTACAGATACGTAGAAAAACTCATAAAGTTTTGTTCGGCTGAAGCCGCACTTCAGGTTTCTGCCGCCAGAGCGCTCGAGAGTGCAGTAAGCCAAATGGCGACAGGAGCCGAGAAAGCGTATGTCGTGCTTGAAATGCACTCACATCAGTCAGTCATAACAGTGCAACGACACTTCAGGACGAAGTTCAACAAAGATCCACCAACTGCTAACTCCATTCGGCGATGGTATGCGCAGTTTAAAGCTTCTGGATGCCTCTGTAAGGGGAAATCAACGGGTCGGCCTGCAGTGAGCCAAGAAACGGTTGAGCGCGTGCGGGCAAGTTTCACGCATAGCCCGCGGAAAATTGGCTCATGCCACAACTGGAGACCGACAGCGCCGACTTCATCTTTCAACAGGATGTTGCTCCACCGCACTTCCATCATGATGTTCGGCATTTCTTAAACAGGAGATTGGAAAACCGATGGATCGGTCGTGGTGGAGATCATGATCAGCAATTCATGTCATGGCCTCCACGCTCTCCCGACTTAACCCCATGGGATTTCTTTCTGTGGGGTTATGTGAAAGATTCAGTGTTTAAACCTCCTCTACCAAGAAACGTGCCAGAACTGCGAGCTCGCATCAACGATGCTTTCGAACTCATTGATGGGGACATGCTGCGCCGAGTGTGGGAGGAACTTGATTATCGGCTTGATGTCTGCCGAATCACTAAAGGAGCACATATCGAACATTTGTGAATGCCTAAAAAAACTTTTTGAGTTTTTGTATGTGTGTGCAAAGCATTGTGAAAATATCTCAAATAATAAAGTTATTGTATATATATATGTAACAATGTATGTGTTTTTTATTTCTTACTTCTAATTATATTGCAAATACTAAAGCTATTGCCCCAGTTCTTTCACTGGAAACATGCAACAGCAGAAAATTATGTCATTTAACTAAATTCTCCGTAAAAGCCCATTGCACGCCAGTACCTGAAATGGTCGGTATTTTCTATAAAAACTCATTGCACGACCGTACCTGACGTAGTAGGTGTCATGGCAGGGTGGGTCAAGCATCAAGACTTTGTTGTAGGCAACTGGAGCTGTGACGGTGAGCAAGAAGACCGGAAGAAGAACAATGGCATACTCCTTCCCGACAACATACGTGCAATAATTGTAGGTGTATCCAACTGCGGCAAGACAAATGTTCTCGTGTCGCTACTAACACATCCGCACGGAGTCTGCTTTGAGCATGTATGTGTATTTTCAAAAACAATGTTTCAGCCCAAATACCAACTATTACAGGAGATTCTGCAGGGTGTAGCTGGTGTGACATACACGACATTTAGTGAGAGCAGTGATATCCCTCTACCGGAAATAGTAAAGCCAAACACAGTGTTCATATTTGATGATGTTGCTGTGGAAAACCAAGATCAAATTAGGCGATATTTCTGTCTTGGTCGCCATATGGCTGTTGGTGTATTTTATCTGAGTCAGACATATTCCAGAATCCCAAAACAGCTGGTGAGGGATAATGGAAACCTAATTATAGCATTCAAACAGGCCATTCTGAATTTAAAACACATTTACCAGGCTCATGTAGGAACCGACATGTCGTTCAATGATTTTGTAAAGATATGTGCAGATTGTTGGAATCAATCACAGTATGGCTTTCTCGTTATTGATCAAACAAGAAAACTGAATGATGGTAGGTACAGACGGAACTTCCAGGATTTCCTGCAAAGAGGCTGGTACATCAGTATACGCATCACCATGGATAAATTCACACGGATGCCGGGAGCTCAGTTTGACATGATGGGTGTACATAGACGAAACATTCACTTGTACGTGGACGCGAAAATTCAAACTCTCGAACATAAAGCTGGAGGTGTATGCAGGGAACTAGAGACATATTGTCAAACCCTTCTGAGACTGAACAATACACTGAATGATTGGGTTAACGCCTTCGAGAAGAAAGTAAACGGTAACTGAAGGGGGGGATAGCTGTCACTGAGAACGGGATATTGTACGAACGGGTTAACACAACTGATAAGAAAGCAGGTAACTTAACTGAAGGGAAAATAGCTGTTACCGAGAAGAGGGAGCAGCACAAGAAGAAGAAGAGCGGATATATAAAACCTCACGCTGCACGGAAGTCCGATTAGTATACACCGAGATGTCGACTAAGCATAAAGTCATCGGGGCACGGAAGGCCGTTCGCGAGAAGTTACGGTTGATGAGGTTAGGGCACTTGAAGCGGGAGGCAGACGCTGCGAGAAACCTTCAAACCAGTTACTGAATCTCCCAACGAACTCTAAGCGAAATTCCGCAACGACGACGATGACGCTCTCCATGATACTCTACCCTGTGAAAGCCTCTTCATCTCCTAGTACCTACTGCAGCCTACATCCTTCTGAATCTGCTTAGTGTATTCATCTCTTGGTCTCCCTCTACGATTTTTACCATCCACGCTGCCCTCCAATGCTAAATTTGTGATCCCTTGATGCCTCAGAACATGTCCTACCAACCGGTCCCTTCTTCTTGTCAAGTTGTGCCGCAAACTCCTCTTCTCCCCAATTCTATTCAATACCTCCTCATTAGTTATGTGATCTACCCATCTAATCTTCAGCATTCTTCTGTAGCACCACATTTCGAAAGCTTCTATTCTCTTCTTGTCCAAACTATTTATCCTCCATGTTTCACTTCCATACATGGCTACACTCCAGACAAATACTTTCAGAAACGACTTCCTGACACTTAAATCAATACTGGATGTTAACAAATTTCTCTTCTTCAGAAACGCTTTCCTTGCCATTGCCAGTCTACATTTTATATCCTCTCTACTTCGACCATCATCAGTTATTTTGCTCCCCAAATAGCAAAACTCCTTTACTACTTTAAGTGATTCATTTCCTAATCTAATTCCCGCAGCATCACCCGACTTAATTCAACTAAATTCCATTATCCTCGTTTTGATTTTGTTGATGTTCATCTTATACCCTCCTTTCAAGACACTGCCCATTCCGTTCAACTGCTCTTCCAAGTCCTTTGCTGTTTCTGACAGAATTACAATGTCATCGGCGAACCTCAAAGTTTTTATTTCTTCTCCATGGATTTTAATTGTAAATAGCCTTTCGTTCCCTGTATTTTACCCCTGCCACCTTTAGAATTTGAAAGAGAGTATTCCAGTGAACATTGTCAAAAGCTTTCTCTAAGTCTACAAATGCTAGAAACGTAGGTTTTCCTTTCCTTAATCTTTCTTCTAAGATAAGTCGTAGGGTCAGTATTGCCTCACGTGTTCCAACATTTCTACGGAATCCAAACTGATCTTCCCCGAGGTCGGCTTCTACCAGTTTTTCCATTCGTCTGTAAAGAATTCGCGTTAGTATTTTGCAGCTGTGACTTATTAAACTGATAGTTCGGTAATTTTCACATCTGTCAACACCTGCTTTCTTTGGGATTGGAATTATTATATTCTTCTTGAAGTCTGAGGGAATTTGGCCTGTCTCATACATCTTGCTCACCAGATGGTAGAGTTTTGTCAGGACTGGCTCTCCCAAGGCTGTCAGTAGTTCTAATGGGAAGTTGTCTACTCCCGGGGCCTTGTTTCGACTTAGGTCTTTCAGTGCTTTGTCAAACTCTTCACGCAGTATCATATCTCCCATTTCATCTTCATCTACCTCCTCTTCCATTTCCGTAATATTGTCCTCAAGAACATCGCCCCTGTATAGACCCTCTATATACTCCTTCCACCTTTCTGCTTTCCCTTCTTTGCTTAGAACTGGGTTTCCGTCTGAGCTCTTGATATTCATGCAAGTGGTTCTCTTTTCTCCAAAGGTCTCTTTAATTTTCCTGTAGGCAGTATCTATTTTACCCCTCATGAGATAAGTCTCTAACAGATCCAGTATAAGACCTATTTTGGTAGCAGTGGTGATGGCATTGACATTCAGCATAAAAGAGTGAGCAATCGACTCTCGCAGTATATATATTACGACGACCCCAATGAACTAATAGACTGGCTACGACATACCATCTGACTTTCGGTAAAGCATCGTCCACACAATTCCGAAGACGGCAAGAGCTGACAAGTGCGAGAATTATCGCACAATCAGCTTAACAGCTCATGCATCGAAGCTGCTTACAAGAATAATATACAGAAGAATGGAAACGAAAATTGAGAATGCGCTAGGTGACGATCAGTTTGGCTTTAGGAAAAGTAAATGGACGAGAGAGGCAATTCTGACGTTACGGCTAATAATGGAAACAAGGCTAAAGAAAAATCAAGACACTTTCATAGGATTTGTCGACCTGGAAAAAGCGTTCGACAGTATAAAATGGTGCAAGCTGTTCGAGATTCTGAAAAAACTAGGGGTAAGCTATAGGGAGAGACGGGTCATATACAATATGTACAACAACCAAGAGGGAATAATAAGAGTGGACGATCAAGAACGAAGTGCTCGTATTAAGAAGGGTGTAAGACAAGGCTGTAGCCTTTCGCCCCTACTCTTCAATCTGTACATCGCGGAAGCAATGATGGAAATAAAAGAAAGGTTCATGAGTGGAATTAAAATACAAGGTGAAAGGATATCAATGATACGATTCGCTGATGACATTGCTATCCTGAGTGAAAGTGAAGAAGAATTAAATGATCTGCTGAACGGAATGAACAGTCTAATGAGTACACAGTATGGTTAGAGAGTAAATCGGAGAAAGACGAAGGTAATGAGAAGTAGTAGAAATGAGAACAGCGAGAAACTTAACATTAGGATTGATGGTTACGAAGTCAATGAAGTTAAGGAATTCTGCTACCTAGGCAGTAAAATAACCAATGACGGACGGAGCAAGGAGGACATCAAAAGCAGACTCGCTATGGCAAAAAAGGCATTTCTGGCCAAGAGAAGTCTACTAATATCAAATACCGGCCTTAATTTGAGGAAGAAATTTCTGAGGATGTACGTCTGGAGTACAGCAGTGAAACATGGACTGTGGGAAAACCGGAACAGAAGGGAATCGAAACATTTGAGATGTGGTGCTATAGACGAATGTTGAAAATTAGGTGGACTGATAAGGTAAGGAATGAGGAAGTTCTATGCAGAATCGGAGAGGAAAGGAATATGTGGAAAACACTGATAAGGAGAAGGGACAGGATGATAGGACATCTGCTAAGACATGAGGGAATGACTTCCATGGTACTAGAGGGAGCTGTAGAGGGCAAAAACTGTAGAGGAAGACAGAGATTGGAATACGTCAAGCAAATAATTGGTGACGTTGGTTGCAAGTGCTAGTCCGAGATGAAGAGGTTAGCACAGGAAAGGAATTCGTAGCGGGCCGCATCAAACCAGTCAGTAGAATGACAAAAAAAAAAAAAAAAAAAAAGACTGCTCATTGCATCAGCTGCCGCTGGTAATACAGCTCCTTCGAATGAAGTTGTTTCAATAATTTCTGGACTTAGAGAGAGAGCATCATCGAATAAGTACTACTACAGACTATGTAGTAGTAGTTCGAGAACTGCACAAATCAGCACGCAAAACATACCCTCGAAGAGATGTTATGATTAAAGGTTTCTACGACCTGTGGCAGGCAGATCTTGTCGACATGAGAGAATATTCAAGAGTGGATAACGGATTCAAACACATTTTAATGGCCACTGATACTTATTCTAAATATGTCTATGCATTAACTGTGAAAGCGAAAACAGGGAAGGAAGTAGCGCATGTGTTTGATGGATTGCTGCAGACGGTGCGTATCGAAACCCAGACAACCTTCAGACACATCATGGCGGTGAGTTTTACAATAAATATTTCAAAGTTGTGATGGAGCGGTATGGAATATATCACTACTCGACGTTCACCCATCTGAAGGCGAGTATCGTGGAACGTCTGAACCGAACAGTTAAAACCCAGATGTGGATGCAATTCAATCTTCGTGGCTCACACAGATGGATCGATATCCTCCCGCAAATAATTGCACAGTATAATCGAACCAAACATTGCATAATAAAAATGAGACCAATCTATGTTCATGATAATAGACTTATAGATACAGTATACAATCGTTTTCGAATGATAGATCCGAACAAGCAGCAATTTAATGTAGGTGATTTAGTACGTATTTCAAAACACAAGACAACGTTTGAGAAATCATACATGCCAAACTGGCCAACCGAGATATTCACAGTTTCCAAAGTGCAGAGAACGAATCCTAGAATCTACCTCTTAAAGGACAGCAGTGGTACTGAAATTGCAGGATGCTTTCACACACAAGAGTTACAGAAGAGGTCGGAAATAGATATGTATCTCGTAGAGAGGGTCATACGGTGTCAAGGGAATAGAGCGTTGGTTAAATGGCTTGGTTTTCCCGCATCATAAAACAGCTGGATCGCCGCTGACTGTTATATAAACAGGAAGTGCAGACAACAAGCACCTCAGTAGCATAACATGCGTGATAGGAGACGCATTAGAGGAGGAGGCGGTATTCTCGACAAACTACCAGTCAAATTACACATTCGTGGATATTACTACTGTGGATCTGGAACAAAACTTCAAATACAATTGATACGTGGTGATAAGGGAATAAATCCACTCAACGAAGCGTGTAGTTAACACGACATCGCTTACACAGCAAATAAAGATCATCACACCGTCGATCGAATTTTAGCTGATATAGCAAAGGCAATATGTGCGAGAAAGGATATTGGTATAGGTCAACGCACTGCAGCATTTGCAGTTGAAAAAAACTATGTGTGGTAAAGTTAAATTTGGTTTGGGTGTGAGGAAGTTATGAGCGCTGCACGTAGGGCGCTAAGGAAGAAAATGAACCAAAGGGTGCATGAAAAACCGTATCCTGACTGTGCTGTATGCAGCTAAAAGCGCCCTAAAGCAGAAACGAGTGAGAAAAAAAAGATTGATTAAACCACCCAGGGTTTTACCAAAACCCAAGACGTCGGGTGGAATTATTCCCTTCCTTATTCCTGCCTTAGCCGGTCTCTCAGCCATGAGTTCACTGGCTGGGGGTGCTGCGACAATTACCAGGACAGTCAAGAATGCACAAAGCTCTCAGGAGTAACGGCAGGAGGCACGAAGACATAGCCGCATGATGGAGGCAGCAGCCATCGGAAAAGGGCTGTACTTGAAACCATACAATAACTTATCATAAACAAAAGAAAAAGCCCCCTAGCAGTCCTACCAGACTGGGCGCTTACAAAATAGATCTGCTTAAGTTTGTTACGAAGAAATTCAACATTCCGAGATTCCGAGGTGTGTTTATGCGGAATACATTACTGAAGACTATTCGGAAATCAGGAGAATGCGGAATAGTGAATCTGGATGTTGCAGGAGGTCCTGGAACTCACCGGGTAGCGTATGTTAGAAAAAGAGATACAAATAACGTCTACTATTTCGACTCATTCGGCGACCTGCAACCCTCAGAAGAATTGCAACGATACTTAACAGGTAGAAGACATGTGTTCAACAATTTTCGACGCTACCAAGACTTTCATACATTCCTGTGTGGTCTTCTACGCACCATATTCCTTCTGACTTTTACGGATGATATCTAAGGCCGGGCATTAAGCACCCATTCACCTGTCGGTGTTTAGATTCAATGTCGTACACTCTGACATTAAAAGAACGATCGTCTGTACTACGAGCGAATTACTTCCCACCAACTGAGTTAAGCGTTGGAGATCGCGCTGACTAGACTGGAGACACCATCCCAAATATCACAGAGGCTAACAATAAACTGATACTAAAATGTAGACTTTCACGGCCGGAAATATGATGTCCATTGTAATTATCCGGGCTGTTATGCCGTGGTCGGTTGATGAATTCTGTGTCGATTCCCAACGTTTCGTCTCCGACTGCGGGAGACATCTTCAAAGGGGTCCGTAGCTCGATGGAAGGTCCAACACACCCACAGGCTCGCTACTGTAGGTGTGTTGGACCTGATAAGAGCTGATAAGGACTGGCGCGCTTCGCTGCTCGCGCGTTAGAGTCAGTCTTCCAGCAGCAGCCGACAGTGCAACAACACGAGCTCTAGTACTACTAGGCTCGTGTTGCACAAAAATATATAGGTTAGGCGACTTAGGTTATGCGATTGATGCTTATCAGTACTGTTATCGCGCGTTGTTCGCGCGGTACTATTAGGATTGTATTAGTTAGAGTTGGAGCTGCTTGTATAGCAGCATGTTATAAATGAAATATTTATTACCTCAATAAAATCAAATCTCAAAGTCATTCTCAGACACACAGCCGCAGGCCATCCTATGAAGTGGCCTCACGGTAAGTGAGGTCTGTTTATCAGGGTGATTAAAATAGGCACATGTGCACTTAAATTCAATCATGGGTTGTCTTATCTCTATAGGTGTGAGGCTGGTGGGTGGGCACTACACCTAAGTACGTCTTAGATGTGTGTTACGCGTTGAGCAGCGCGTGACCTTGATTGGGAGAGGTAGAGATTGATCATACACGTTATGTCGGCATAGCATCAACCCTTAAAACTTATGTCTAATTGTCACCCTCAGATTTGGCTCAAATGGTTCAAATGGCTTTGAGCACTATGCGACTTAACTTCTGAGGTCATCAGTCGCCTAGAACTTAGAACTAATTAAACCTAACTAACCTAAGGACATCACACACATCCATGCCCGAGGCAGGATTCGAACCTGAGACCGTAGCGGTCGCTCGGTTCCAGACTGTAGCGCCTAGAACCGCACGGCCACTCCGGCCGGCCCTCAGATTTGAATGACTTAGAAAATCCAGGATGGTTCACAGATGAGCGTGTGGGCAGAACAGCAGAAGAGTACCGCCTATGTAGTGCATGCATACCTCTAAAAATGGTTATGAGGTACTCTGAGGACAAGCAGCGAATTGTTATGAATGCTAAACAGGAGGTTATTCTGGTATGGAGTGCAACAGATAGCAACTCATACGTTCAAGGAGCTCAATATCAAGAAAATTATATGGAAAATGCCGCACATCACTGTGGCAGACAAGGAGCCTTTGAAGCTTTTAAAAGTTCTGAATACCGATACATATCTGCCATTAACTTTCAGCTCATGGGAGGTTTTTGAGTACCCCGTGCTACCGACAGCGAGCAGCCAAACATAGGCTATTAAAACCTCAGTGCAGCTGGAAACGCCAAGATTCATCATGCATTCTAGACCAATAGAAGGAGGAATTTAGCAAACGATTCCACCGTATTTGACAACTGTAATTCAACTAATGCCAGAGTCTACTTGAATTACGAATTCTACCCATATGACAATTTACTGCTACAGTGGGATCGGAATGTATACAGTCTTGACATGTATGCGAGAGTCCGTGCTTCTTACTATGAAGGTGTTGAAGAGGAAGGATGCCTACTCAGTCCACGGAAATTCAAGGAGCTGGCACCAATCATAGTGATAGACTGTTCCAAGCAGAATGAGATAGTTAAATCAGGACCGACAGATGTACGAATCGAATTTGAATCTTCAACAAATTTCCCAGAACACCCTACACCATATGCTTTAGTTCTACATGACTGTGTGATTAACTATTGCCCACTTACTGATAAATGTATAAATGACCAAGTGTTGTAGCATGCCCAGAGCACTTCACCATGACCACTTGCAGTGTGAACGTCGTTGTCGACATTCAAGGTTTGTATGATAATGGGTGTAGACGATTCGTGTTTAAAGATGTTGCACTCATTGCATACACAGAAGATGCTGGTTTAATAGAGATGTTCTCAGCAAGAATTGCATCACGGAGGCCTTTCAAGGATGTGAACTGTGTTAAAACACGGAGTGCAAAGTGGCTAACAAGTTTCTTTCATGGACTCCACTGGGACGATCCTGGTATACCTTACAAAGAAATGATGACGTCACTTCGAATATTCGATTATCCTGAGACCATCATCTACGTCAAAGGCGAGGAGAAGATCGCATGGATGCAGCGAATCTTCAAGTTTGCATCTATTCAAGATCTGGAATTCTACAGGTGCCCTGCTACATATAAGCTCAAGACGAAGATGTGTGAAAATAGTGTTGCGTCTGCTTATGAAAATGTAAAATTACTTAACTTGGATTAATGAAAATAAATGTACTTTTTACCTCATATTCTGTGTTTTTCTTTCTTTCTACCTAACTCCTGCTTAGACAGTACGTGGCTTTTCCCAGATCCTATGTCTGTGGCTTTGCTGAAGCACAGGAGACATAATTTTAGCCATGTTTGCTATATATCTTTGGAAACGGACACGATCACTCGCCGCCTGTTCCCAAAAACTTATACGTGCAGTATGATAGGCGAAATTCCCTGCAATCATTACATATATTTTGTTTTTCTCCATCTTGAACGTCACCTCTCTCATGCTTTAGACTAAAATCGTGTGCATCTTGCACAGACTTTATATTTATTTGTAAGGATAGGGATTTGTGAAATAACAACAAAGATGTATGGTAACAAATAACAATTTTTTATTCAGACATAAATACTAACAGTAGTAATACAGCTTTACATCTACAAATCTTGTTTTTACAATACACGAAGTAATACTCCTTTTAAATTCACACTTCTTGTAATTGTTTAAAATTTTTTATTATAGTTCATAATTTTTAAAAATAATAGTACTTATTGGATTTTTTTAACTTTACATTGTAGTACTGGTTACAGCTATTGCTGAGGTATAGTTTCTCTTACACTAATACTATTACTAGTGAAATTCTATCCAAACAGAAGACTTAATTTATGCTTGAAACTGGATGGATCTAAACATTTTCCACGTCAAGCAGCTGAAATAATTTAATACAATGAAGTGGATGGCCCTAAAATGTTCATCCCATACAGCTCCACTAAAATGAACTGGGTAGAACTCACACTTAAAACTAGTATCACCTCGATAGCTAGCAGTAGGTTAAACTTAAAAACTAATCTATTTACACATGCACTCATCCACTCACATACGCACATGAAGTTCAAAGCGAGAAATAATACGGTAAACTATTTTTTCCTTCATTTACATTTTTAACTTTTTTTAATGATTTTGGTTGAATTTCTTAAATCTCTTATATAATTTCATATTTTTAATTTTTTAATAATTTTTTATATTTTTTCCCCAGCACATACTGCTTACGTAGTCTTGCCTAGATATTATGGTATTTACACACAGGGATACATATTTACCCAGACATCCACACTCAAGTGCACTCAAAAGCATACACACAGACGTACATAAGCACTCACACATTCAGCCACACCATACATCAAACATACAATATTTAAACTATGATAAAAGAGCCATACTATTAGGTACAAGTACTCACTCAGCCAGTCACTCACTCACTCTCTGTCATTCACCCCGTGGGACTCCCCCACTCCCTCTCGCACTTCAAGTAAAATAGTGTGAATATGGGAGGGTTTTAATCCCGTCATCACAAGTGGCTCTTTTATCGTCATGAGGTGACAATCCGACTTTAGATTGAAGCACAGTGTACACCTCGTGACCTCGTGATCAAATACTAATTTGCTGTACCAAATGTGGAGGTTCTGGCGGAGCACCCTGAACTCCACCGTACAGGCACTACAAGTAGTCTTCGACCGTGAGGACAAGTGATGCCGCATGTCGCACACCCTTAGCCCACCTCTGGGTGGCTCCATCTGTTGTACGATATGCATACATTTTGGAGCTTAGACCCACAGACTCCACAGTCGGCAATCTCCTGCCTCATCTTGCATTAAGCCAATAACCTGAGGAACAATACCGTAAGGATTATTGACTGTGATGTATTGAATTTATTACTGTGACACCTAATTACTTCATATGCATCACAGTTATTCACCCAATAGATGAAGCTACCTGTATCCATATAAAGTAACTTTGGTTCCACGAAATGAGTTTTAGCAATTTCATAGTGGAAGTGGTACATGTGGAGATGTCTAGTATACACATACCCAAATAGAGTGGTTTCGTAAACTCTACTAAAACCTTGGACATCTCCACAGCAACTAAGTTCTCATTGAAAATAGTGAATTGCTTAAAATTTGGTCTGGTGATGCACTTTCTTACGCCCCATCCCATTTGCTCCTATTCAAAATACCACGTACATTTGTTACATTCTGCGTGGTTTTACCGAAAATGGAGTTATTCATTAATTTGTAAAAGTCTTTTTCGAAATCAGTGTTCACGACCGCCCTCTTTTCGGTATTTAATTCAATATACTCCTTCAACCAGGGGGACTGATTGAAGGGAATAGTCCAGGTGATTCTACCTACCTCCATCACTAAGTTGAGACACTGGTGGAGATTACCATAATGGATTACATACCTCTGTTTGTCTCCAACAGAGGTCATCAGTTTAGGGATAATGCTTCATCGCAGATCTTGTTGCTCTGGACATAACGGCAAGTCGCTTGTCACTTCATGCAAACTAACAGGGTATATGGGGTCCGCCTCCACCACATACCCTACCTCAGAATCAGCTGCCAGACCCAATATTTGTCCACCTAGTCCCTCTAATTCGTTTTCGATCACGCACTGAAACCCACCAACTGGCAGTGGCTCCATCATGGCATACCCGTATACGTTATTCATATCCCAATATAGAATATAACTGGAATTGAGATATGCATTAAGGTCCACACCCATATGTGGATTATTTGGCTTGGCGTGTCTATGGACACACTGGTAAAATCCTCCATGGAGCCCATGCTCAAAGAAAAGAAGCAAATCGCCATCAGTCAAAAGTACAATGCTGAGCCTCGTTTTCTTGAACATTGTGTCCCAGGACAACCCAGGTGCCGTGTAATAAAAGGCAGGGTCCAGAGAGTACATGGCCATACATACACTCCAGAACTTTTCAAAAACATCTGCAAGCAAGCGCACGTCGGTGTCAATGTATAGTCTTGCGTATTCGCCCAAATTTGAAATGTTGAATTCCCACCATACATTCACGGCATACTCAAAATCTGCACTAGTTACTGCATTGTCTATGAGAGTACTTGTAAATGCAGAAAAGTCAGCTATTCTGGTTCCATCGAGTTTCCCCTTACTATTCAGATATTCATAAGGGAAAACTCCTTTACTAGTCATAAGCTGAAACTTTTCCTCGTAGGGGTGAGCAGATCGGGTGATATGCATATCCTCTCGAGGTAGAGTTTCAACGAGTTTCTGAAGTGGCGCCTGCATAAAACGTAGTGTGTCAAGGAAGAGGGGCGTAATTTTTTGCATCATTCTTTTGGAGAACGAAATTTACATCTCAACACTCTCAGGCAGGACAATGACCTGATTTTTCTCCCAACCGAAATTAACCAATTGCTCAACTAGAAAGGGAGCATCATACCCACTTAAGTTATGGCAGAAAACGGGTATGTGTCGTGGTAACTGATACTTCAAATTGCATGCATTGTGTGCTGCACCTCGTAACTTCCCAGTAAGATGACAATGATCTCTACACGGAGTTTCAGCTTTTTTATCTAATGGCAGCCCACACTGTATAATTTTTTATCTTCCTCCGATTCGGTCATGGGGATGTTGGTGCTGTAAAGCCTATCAACATCCAATGGGAGTTTTTCAAGCTCAGTGAGCAACCAAACCACAGGATTATCTCCAACATAAGATTCATAGTGGTCAAGACTTGACTCACGTTGTCACAAAAGAAGCTGAGTAGCACCGTGTGGTAGTGGTTATGATAGTAACCTGTTGCATGGAAGGTAGGGAGTTCAAAACTCACATGGACTGTACAATTTTAATTTCTATATTCGGTTCGAGTACATTCTAGAAGTATCCACAAGTGTCAAGCATCATTGTACTGGAATGTTCTGTAGCTGTATATATACTGTATGTGTTCTCTCCGGAGGCAGTTTGTTCAGCGCTTGTATGTGCAAGTGCTGAATAAACCTTCGTTAAGTGAAGTTAATGTTCGTCATTCATCTAATTACACCGTCTGCTACGTGACATTATTCTGGTGGAGACGCTGGGTATTGGAACTTGTGATAGCGCACATTATCGACGACACAGTGGCTCCCATCAGGCCACGACAGAGCCGCCGTTTACGTGACGAGAAACCCGAGTTCGAACCATATTCAAAAGATCGCAATCTATCGGAGACAGAAGAAGAAGAGGACGTTACGATGACAGAATCGGTGTGCCACCACATGAGACATCCTTCCGGGTTCTCGGGTGACGGTGGCCAAGATCCAAACAAGTGGCTGAAGGTATATGAGCGTATAGCCAAATTTAACAAATGGGACGACACTGTGTGTTTGTATAACGTATTTTTCTACTTGGAGGGCACTACCAAGAAATAATATGAGAAAAACGAGGAGAAGTTCACAAGGAGGGAAGTATTCCAGGCGGAACTGCGCAAGTATATCGGCGGCACACAACGACAGAAGCGCAACGCTGAAGATAAATTAAAGTGCAGAGCACAGCGTCCAGGAGAAATTACAAAATCCTACATTCAAGACGTCTTGGAGCTGTGTAAAATAGTGGATCCTAGACTGAAGGAGGAAGACAAGGTTGCACATCTCATGAAGGGCGTCGCTGCGGACATGTATCAAGCCCTACCCCTGAAAGAGGTTTCGACAGCAGATGACTTCATAAAATGATGCCAGTACATCGAGACAATGTATCCAAAAAGAATTCGACGCAAGATGTTTGAACGGCTTCCAAACGTCGTATCGATGTCTGTGATGGAGGAAGAAACTGATTTCACAAGTGTTCTTCGTCAGATAGTGAGAGAGGAAGTTCAGAAGGTACTTGGATTGCACGGCGAGCGAAAAGCCAAGACGCTTCAAGAGGTCATAAGGGAGGAAGTGGAGCAGACATTGAACCCAATCTGTCGTCCTTCATTTCCCTTTAAAACGGTGAAAAAGACGGGACTCAGGCGAATTTAGGTTCCTACAATGCCGCATGAGGAACCTGTTTGGGCACCAAGGAAGATTGACGTTAGGAGGACCCAGGATAACCAGCCAGTGTGTTGCCACTGCCGACGACCGGGACATGTGCTGCGCTATTGTCGAGAAAGGCGGCGGATATTTGATGACGCCCGCGCCAGGAGACAGCAGGCCGATCTTAGTCGACGCCAAGTCTGGGACGACGAAGATGAACAAGAAGATGTGGCTGGAGGACGACGTAAGTCACCATCGCCGCAACTTAGCCGCTGGAGAGGACGCTCCCCAACACGCCGAGCAAGGTCTCCATCGTCGTTTAGAAGCTCCAGCCGATCACCTAGCCGCCACAACCTGGAAAACTAAAGGGTGCGACGTTCCTTGGAGGTGAAGCCACCGAAGAGGAAACTCCTCCGCCATCGATCACTACAAAAATGATAGGAAACTACGTCGATATCCTCATGGATGGCCGATCAGCTCATGCTCTTGTGGACTCTGTAGCGTCATATTCGGAGAAAAACCGTCGCCAGTTGCAGAAAACCGTATTCGTCGACAGCGAAACATCCCTTCTGAAGGTGGCTAATGGGAAATATGTAAAATCTACAGGAAGATGTAACATTCGTGTGGGTGTAAGTGGCGATACTCAGCTCTTAGAATTCATCGTCTTACAAGAGTGTAGTCATGACGTCCTTCTCGGATGGGAGTTTTTGAAAGCTTCTCAGGCAGTTATACAGGGTGAGTCACCTAACGTTACCGCTGGATATATTTCGTAAACCACATCAAATACTGACGAATCGATTCCACAGACCGAACGTGAGGGGAGGGGCTAGTGTAATTGGTTAATACAAACCATAAAAAAATGCACGGAAGTATGTTTTTAACAAAAACCTACATTTTTTAAATGGAACCCCGTTAGTTTTGTTAGCACATCTGAACATATAAACAAATACGTAATCAGTGCCGTTTGTTGCATTGTAAAATGTTAATTACATCCGGAGATATTGTAACCTAAAGTTGACGCTTGAGTACCACTCCTCCGCTGTTCGATCGTGTGTATCGGAGAGCACCGAATTACGTAGGGATCCAAAGGGAACGGTGATGGACTTTAGGTACAGAAGAGACTGGAACAGCACATTACGTCCACATGCTAACACCTTTTTATTGGTCTTTTTCACTGACGCACATGTACATTACCATGAGGGGTGAGGTACACGTACACACGTGGTTTCCGTTTTCAATTACGGAGTGGAATAGAGTGTGTCCCGACATGTCAGGCCAATAGATGTTCAATGTGGTGGCCATCATTTGCTGCACACAACTGCAATCTCTGGCGTAATGAATGTCGTACACGCTGCAGTACATCTGGTGTAATGTCGCCGCAGGCTGCCACAATACGTTGTTTCATATCCTCTGGGGTTGTAGGCACATCACGGTACACATTCTCCTTTAACGTACCCAACAGAAAGAAGTCCAGAGGTGTAAGATCAGGAGAACGGGCTGGCCATTTTATGCGTCCTCCACGTCCTATGAAACGCCCGTCGAACATCCTGTCAAGGGTCAGCCTAGTGTTAATTGCGGAATGTGCAGGTGCACCATCATGCTGATACCACATACGTCGACGCGTTTCCAGTGGGACATTTTCGAGCAACGTTGGCAGATCATTCTGCAGAACGCGATGCTGTAAGTGAGGACCAATGAGGTGGTCGCCAATGATTCCGCATCATATGATGGCCATCACATTGAACATCTATTGGCCTGACATGTCGGGACACACTCTATTCCACTCCGTAATTGAAAACGGAAACCACGTGTGTGCGTGTACCTCACCCCTCATGGTAATGTACATATGCGTCAGTGAAAAAGACCAATAAAAAGGTGTTAGCATGTGGACGTAATGTGCTGTTCCAGTTTCTTCTGTACCTAAGGTCCATCACGGTTCCCTTTGCATCCCTACGTAATTCGGTGCTCTCCGATAAACACGATCGAACAGCGGAGGAGTGGTACTCAAGCGTCAACTTTAGGTTACAATATCTCCGGATGTAATTAAAATTTTACAATGCAACAAACGGCATTGATTACGTATTTGTTTATATGTTCAGATGTGCTAACAAAACTAACGGGGTTCCATTTAAAAAAACGTAGGTTTGTGTTAAAAAACATACTTCCGTGCATTTTTTTATGGTTTGTATTAACCAATTACACTAGCCCTTCCCCTCACGTTCGGTCTGTGGAACCGATTCGTCAGTATTTGATGTGGTTTACGAAATATATCCAGCGGTAACGTTAGGTGACTCACCCTGTATATTGTGGTCGCTCGAAGATCATGCTAGACGAGATGAAATACTGTGGACAGGAAGATGCACATCCGAGTGTGTGGAGACTATGTGTGCTGGATGAAGTGATCATTCTTGCAGTCAACACTAGAAAGGTAACTGTCATGAGTCATTCCATGCATCAACCCATGGATCTTGTAGTGGAATGTAAGAGAAGCATACCACTGAAGAATAACTTGGCCATCCCAGCCTCTGTCGTCTCGTTTAAGAACGGATTCGGTGAATTGTGAATAGTTAAATGTCGCTGAGAACTGCAGATCCTTCCAAGACGGATGTGCATAGCAAACGCTGAGCCGTTAATTGAAGAACAGCTGAGCGTCATAGAAACCTCCCATGCTGAGTCCAAGGACGAAATTAGCGCTACCACTACGAGAAAAGACCTCCTAGCTCGACTATCACCAGATCTCACTGAGGAACAACAGAAGAAGCTACTTGCCATTCTTCAAGAGTTCTCTGAATGCTTGAATCCACAGGTGAAGAGCAAGTTAGACAAATCGACGGTGAAGCAACGGATTAGCACTGGAGACCATCAACGAAAAAGCCAGAGAGCATACCGTCTGTCCGCAGAGGAACGTCGAATAATTCGCGACGAGTTAGAGAAAGTTATGAGGAATAACATCATTCAGCCTTCACAGAGCCCATGGGCGTCACCAGTGGTCCTTGTGAGGAAGAAGGATGGCAGATGGAGCTTTTGTGTTGATTACAGGAAGCTTAATCAGATAACTAGAAAGGACGTTTACTCTCTTCCTCGAATTGACGATACACTAGATTGTCTGAAGGGGGCTAAGTTTTTCAGCAACTTTTGAATGGATGATGGCCAATCTTCTATGTCACCTGAAGTGGACGATGTGTCTTTGTAGATGACATTATAGTGTTCTCAGAGACATTTGATGAACATATAAAAAGCGTCTCCTACAAGGCAGACTGAAACTTAATTCAAGAAAGTGTCTCTTTGGAGCAAAAGAAATCAAAATACCAGGACACCTTGTGTCAAACGAAAGTGTGCGGCCAGACCCAGGAAAGGTGAGATCTATAACGGAATTTCCTATTCCTAAAATTATTAGAGATGTGAGAAGCTTCCTGCAATATGTTCTTATTACTGTCGTTTTATCAAAGACTTTTGTATCAAAGCTAGACCACTCCAAGAATTGTTAAAAGATGTTGCTAAATTTATCTTGGCTGGTGTTCAACAAGCTTCTTTCAATGTGCTGCGGAAAAGCTCTGACGACTGACCCTGTACTTGGTCTGTATGATGAGAGAGCATCTACATAACTACACACAGATGTCAGTGGGTATGGGATCGGTGCTGTTCTGGTGCAAATTTCGTATGGAAAAGAGGAGGTTATAGCCTATGCTTCTAGGACAAAAGCCGAGAGAAACTACTCAATTACAGAAAGAGAATGTCTTGCTGTGATCTGGGCGATGTGCAAATTTCGACAGTATCTCTATGGAAGGTCATTCACAGTTGTTACAGACCATCATTCACTTTGTGATTCTTGAAGTTTTCCCGGCGGACATAATGTTCCATCATCTTTCGGGTTTGCAGTCGGGACAGCGACAATTCTTCTTGCGATATTTCGGCTAGAAACCTCCTAGCCATCTTCAAGGCGAGTCGGAGACTGAGTTCATAGCGTTTTTTCTTTTTTTTTTATTGTAATTTTAAGCACCTCATACAGGCGGGCTGTCAGCAGCATATTACGCTGCTCTTCAGCCTTAAGTGGTACAATCATGTGACAAATAGGTGACACAGACAATACAATGAAAATGGCGGGCAAAAAAGGTAGAGACAAAAAAATAATAAACATGAAGCCGTTCACGCTGGACGATAAAAGCACTAACACTTGTTGACACGGCGCACAGAACACGGAGGACGGCGACGGCACATGTGAACAGTGGAGGTGTAACTGCGAAAGAACGCTAAACACAAAACGAAGGCACACACACGAGACACTAATGGCGATGATCTCCGGCGCGCGAATGTTCACTATGCGTGTGCGAGTCTGGGGACCTGCCAAGAGAGGAGGAGGAGGAAGGGGAGTGGGAGAGCGAGAGGGGAGAGCAGACATGCCATGGGCAGGGGAGATATTGGGGAGGGAGGAAGGGGGAGGGGAAGCCCGGGGGAAGAGGGGTGGAGGGAGGGGACGGGGAAAAGGAAAGAGAAGGGAAGGGAAGAGAAGGGAGGGAGGGTGCCTAAAGGAAAGGACACCGGAAGTGGGGGGTGGGACAGGGTCAAAGTTGATAGGAGGGGAAGATGGAGGGGAGGAGGACATCATCAGGGAGGGGGAGCTGACGGAAGCCACCTTGGGAGAGGGTAAGGGGGGTGGAGAGATGGAGACTGGGTGGGATGTGGGAACACAGGTGCGGCAGGGGGCAGGGGCGGGAGAGGATCGGGGAGACTAGTGGGTGAGGAGGATCGAGTTTATGGGAGGTGTACAGGATACGTATCCTTTCAAGGAAAAGGAGGAGGTGGGGGAAGGGGATGAGATCGTACAGGATCCGCGTGGGGGAGGGGAGACGGATGCGATAGGCGAGGCGGAGAGCATGGCGTTCAAGGATTTGGAGGGATTTATAAGAGGTAGGGGGGGGGGGCGGAGATCCAAGCCGGATGGGCATAACAAAGGATAGGGCGGATGAGGGATTTATAGGTGTGGAGGATGGTGGAGGGGTCCAGACCCCACATACGGCCGCAGAGGGGCTTGAGGAGACTGAGTCGGGAGCGTGCCTTGGCTTGGATTGTCCGGAGGTGGGGGGTCCAGGAGAGGCGACGGTCGAGGGTGACGCCAAGGTAGTTAAGGGTGGGAGTGAGGGCGATAGGACGGCCATAGATGGTGATATAGAAATCAATGAGGCGGAAGGAAGGGGTGGTTTTGCCTACAATGATCGCCTGGGTTTTGGAGGGATTGACCTTGAGCAACCACTGGTTGCACCAAGCGGTGAACCGGTCAAGATGGGATTGGAGAAGGTGTTGGGAGCGCTGGAGGGTGGGGGCAACGGCAAGGAAGGCGGTGTCATCGGCAAACTGGAGAAGGTGGACGGGGGGTGACGACGGCGGCATGTCCGCCGTGTACAAAAGGTACAGAAGGGGGGAGAGGACGGAGCCTTGGGGCACACCGGCGGAGGGGAAAAAGGTGTAGGAAATACGTGTTATGGATGGTGACATAGGAAGGACGGCGGGAGAGAAAGGAGCCAATCAGACGGACGTAGTTAATGGGAAGGGCGAAGGTTTGGAGCTTGAAGAGGAGACCGGAATGCCAGACGCGGTCATAAGCACGTTCGAGGTCCAGGGAGAGGAAGATGGCGGAGCGACGGGAATTAAGCTGGTCAGAAAGGAGATGTTCATAGCGTTTGCGCGTGCCTATTTATACGGAGAGTCACGTGATACAAAGTTACTGAGGATTGAAAGCGCATGCGTCAAAGATATCAAAGTCGCCACTACTGCGCTAGTCATAGATAGGATGTATATAGCAAAGATAAACAAAGAGGCGCAGAGTGCAAACAAAATAGTGCTGCTGCGAATCCACCGTGCTTGTAAATAAACAATTAATCTTTAAAAGTGGTAACATCTGTCGGAAGTGAAGATGCAAAAATTCTTTCTGAACGAAGGTGTGAAATAAGCGGTTTCCAAGCATTGTCAAGATGAAATCCTTCGTCACGGTTTAGCAGGTTGTCGGCTGGTTGTATTTCTACAGCTTCCTTAACAACTGAGTCCCAGAAAGATGAAGCAGTAGTTAAAATCTTAACATCTTTATAATCCATGGCATGGCCAGTAGAAATGCAATGTTCGGCAACTGCTGATTTGTTGGACTGAAGAAGACGTGTGTACCGCTGTTGTTCGACGCATCGTTCCTGTACAGTGCGCGTGGTTTGCCCTATGTAACGTTTGCCACATTCACAAGGGATTTCATAAACTCCCCTTTCTTGCCTTTCGCAAGAGCAGATCATCCTTAACGGATCCCAACAAGGCTGCACTCTTAGCTGGTGGGCGGAATATCACATCCACTTTATGTTTCTTCAAGATTCTAGTGATTTTAGAAGAAACATTACCCACGTATGGGAGGCAAGCTGTAGATTTAACTTCCATTTCCACTTCCTCATCCTTTTCCTGTGATTTTTCTGCAGTTTTTATTTGCAGGGCTTTCTCAATCTGCTGTTGCGAATAGCCATTTCTCCTAAAAACTGCCTCCAGGTGTACAAGCTCATCCTGCAGGCTGTCAACATCAGACACTACATGAGCCCTGTGGACCGAAGTTTTCAGAACACTCATAATTTGCGACGGATGGTGGCAGCTAGACGCCTGCAAATACAGGTCTGTGTGTGTGTGGGCTTACGGTATACGCAGTGACCTAGGGATCCATCTTCTTTCCGGCGAACCAGCACATCCAGAAACGGTAAACAGCCATTCTTCTCTCGCTCCATAGTGAACTTGATGTTTCCGTGAATGGAATTGAGATGTTCCAGAAACTCCATTCTTCTCTCGCTCCATAGTGAACTTGATGTTTCCGTGAATGGAATTGAGATGTTCCAGAAACTCTGTCAGTTTATCCTCTCCGTCTCCGATTCGCCTTGAAGATGGCTGGGAGGTTTCTAGCCGAAATATCGCAAGAAGAATTGTCGCTGTCGCGAGTGCACGCCAGAAAGATGATGGAACATCATTCACTTTGTTCGTTGACAGGTCTTAAGGATCCAACAGGACGATTCGCCAGGTGGGCACTACGTCTTCCAGACATTACCATAGTGCACAAAAGTGGAAGAAAACACCAAGATCCCGACTGTCTCTCAAGAAACCCCGTGCAAGGCCACCAAGACTTTGATGAAGATAGTAATTGTCTCGCTGCACTCCAGGATCTCTGCTGAGCAGAAGAAGGACGCAAAGATATCTCAAATTATGTTTGCCTTAAATCGGTCAGAGAAAGTGAAAGGACAATTTAATGTAGTTACTGGATTACTTTGCAAGAAAACTTTGATCCGTTTGGAAAGAGGTGGCTACCAGTGATTCCTAAGCACATGCGCTTAGATGTTCTACAGAAATTCCATGACACACCTGAGGCCGGACATTTAGGATTTACTAAGACATACGATAGAATCCGCAAGAAATTTTTCAGGCCAGGTTTATTTAGGAGTGTCCATCACTATGTGTCGCACTGTCGAGACTGCCAGAGGAGAAATTCTGTCCCTCAGAAACCACATGGCCGACTCATACCAATTCCACCAGCCAAAACGCCTTTCCAGAGTGTTTGGATTGACCTCCTCGGACGAATTCCCGCGTCTGCTAGTGGCGGTAGAGGGATTATTGTTTGCACTTATTATCTGACACGCTATGCCGTGAAAACAGCACAACCATTCGAGATAGTCAAATTAATCGTGGAAGACATTGTATTAAAACACGGGTACCCCAAGTTCGTTAATTACGGATCGAGAGAAGGTTTTTCAATCGAATATTGTGAGAGAGATAAACCGTCGGTGGAGCATTACTCATCATACGACTAATGCCTACCACCCGCAAACTAACAGCCTTACTGAACGCCTTAATAAGACCTTGGCCGACATGCTATCAATGTTAGTCAATGTTGAGCAGAGCAACTGGGATGAGGTGCTACCTTTCGTGACGTTTCCTACAACACCCCCAAACATGACACCACAGGATTTACGCCATTTTTCCTGGTGCATGGGCGTGAGGCGACTGCGACGATGGACACTGAGTTTCCGTTACATCCTAATGACGTGGACGAGGACTAAATTGTCCAGGTGTTAACCAGAGCTGAGGAAGCTGGACTCCGCTCGCTGCAGGCTCAAGAAAAAGATCACCGAAGGTATGACGTGAGCCACCACCCAGTCGTTTACCAGCCTGATGACCTCGTCTGGATCTTCACTCCTGTTCGGAAGATAGGTCTCTCTGAGAAGCTCCTCATGCGCTTATTTGAACCTTATAAGGTTGTAAGACAGTTGTCTGATGTTACTTATGAAATTGAAGATTTCGACCCCGACACAAGACGACGAAAGAATGAAGCCCTATAAGGATCCTGCAACCCCGGTTAAATTATAAGCTCCAGCGACAGGCAACAAGCGGAAAGGTGACGAAGACTGTAGGGGCAAAAGAAGTTCTAAGATGATCACCGCCAGGCCGAGCATCAGTCATTGCTTGTCGGAGTATGCAGGACCGATGACTTTTTCCCCGACTAGGAGGACGTAACATCGAGATGCTGTTCACTTAAGGAGGGAGCAATGTGGGAGAAGAAGCTGCGTAGCACCGTGGTGTATATGATACCAAACTGTTGCATGGAGGATTGTGAGTTCAAAACTCACCTAAACTGTACTATTTTAATTTCTATATTCGGTTCGAATACACTCTAGAAGTATCCGCAAATGTCAAGCATAATTGTACTGGAGTGTTCTGTAGCTGTATATATACTGTATGTGTTCTCTCCGCACTCTTGTATGTGCAAGTGCTGAATAAACCTTCGTTATGTGAAGTTAGTGTTCGTCATTCATCTAACTACCCCGTCTTCCCCGTGACAATATGAACATGCAATTTGGTACGCTGCCACATACGGTAGGCGTTTTTGCGTTATGGTGGTATCTGAGGCTAAATGGTTCCCTTCACAGCGGGTAATAGGGGCAAGGAGACATTAGAAGTCTAGTATACAACAAACGGACATTGTTCCTGGTGGTGAGCATTACTGAATTTAATGAACTTGGTTTCTTCTGCAGGCATAAAAACACGTACTGGTTCCTTGGATTCACAGTCCTTTAAATGCCTTTTTAAATACTTTTCTTTCGAAAAGTTATTTAGACACCTGAAGCAAATGTGTTTCTTATCTTTATGTTTCCACAATTGGCTGTAAAGAAGGCAGGACATGTCTTTGATCCATACGTAATGCCGATTATCACCTTCAGAGAAGAGCAGCATGTTTACATGGAGATCGTGGTCACCTGCATATTTCGAAAAATGGAGTGGTAAAACTATAGTATGCTTGTTCTGCTCATCTGGCTTGCTTTTCTGCTTCTTCTTCAGGCCATAAATGTGAACCAATATTCTGGGATTTTGTGCCTAAAATTTTGCTATGTCCTGAATCTTTATGGAAAACTCGATACCATCAAAGTTATAACATCCATGAATGTTAAGACCTATTCCGTATCCAGATGTGCGTTCTGGATACTGTTTAATTTTTCTTTCCAAGCCAGGATTAATCACGCAAAACAAGAACGATCTTTTTCATTCTGAATGTTAATGCAAGCCCGCTTCTACTTAATATCCTCAGGGAAGTCGACATAGCTGGACTCTCCATGTAACACATCATAGACATGAATATGGAGGTCGAGATGTGGTATTTGGCTGAGTGCCTTAGATGACCCTCTTACTTCCATCTCGGAAAACTGGGCCAGTATAGCACCCAAGGTGTATTCATGATACCACTTGGCAATTGATGTACTCCGAGATATGACGCCATTATCGCCCCAGATGTAATGTAAAGTTTTCTCCTCAGCGGCACCCTGCTGTTTGGGTGAGTGAGTCAACTCGCAGAAGAGCACTGCATTACATTTAATGGCAATATATCTCAGATCGTCTAGGGCTTTCAGGAGCTCCTACTCTAACACCCACCGGGAGGCACACTTCTGGCTGGGTAACGATACCCCCCCCCCCCCCCCTCACCGGATTCTCTATTCTATTAAATGAGAAACTGAGAAACACCCCTCAAAGGCCCTAGCAACCGCCGAGTATTCTAGAGGGGTCATGACACCACTAATCTGATGTCCTTCACTATCAGGATGGGGTAGAGCACTACTGCTAGCCACTGGTTCATTATCATTAATATGACAGCTAGGTGATGACTGCATCCATCCGGTGGATGAGGGAGCTGGGGATGAGGCGCTTTCAGGGGGGAGGGGTATGCACTGAGGTACACATACCTTGCATTGCCGGAGGGCGAGAAGTCGGAGCGTGAGTAGGAGGTGGTGGCCACGACCTCCTGAGGAAGCACACAGGCTGCGGCGAGGGCGCTCCTTGATGCTCCTGCATAGTGGAGCATTCACCATCCCCAGCCTGGGGGGTTGGGAGATTGTTGCTCTGACTGAACCACCCGAGAACGCCAGATGGTATGCGGTGGTTTTGGGGGCAGGCACTGCAGCAGCTGCGACCACTTCCAGCGCGGCAACAAGTGGCGCTATGCATGGTGGTGCACGGCGCTCGGGTGTGTGTGTGACACCCGTCCCCACAACCACTGCTCTAGGTGCACGTGCCACAGCCATCTCCTGTCATGACAGTGTTGGTGCCACCTCTGTAACATATGAACAATGGGAAAAATTAAGCACAATGCTCAAGATTCTTTAAAATATATGCTGTAAACAAACAATGACAATTAAGTAAATCACCATTCCTGAATGATAATTATATGCTTGAATAATGAGGGTCACCTTATAATCACCTTTTACATTCTGGGTCCCAGGACTGAGCAGTTCAGTCGATCTTTCTGGCAGTTCTCCCACCCACTCAAATATATCCATCCTCCACTCCAGAAGGAAGGGATCGCACTGTCTTTCAGTAGCCAGCATCTCACGTTCCCACTCAAGCACCTCACCCTCGCCAGATTTGTTGTTGTTCTTGTGAAGCCATCGATCCATCTCACAGAAGTTGCCTACAACAAGACATTGGTTATTAGAAACAACAACAAAATTTTTTTACTGAATTTGACTACAGCGAGATACTGATTATAACTACGAAAAAATTAAATAAATAAGTAAAAAGTTCATACCAGATGGAACTGATGACTCCAGGTCATCTTTCTCGATGCTTATCCCTAAGGGAATCCCATTTTCTTTTTGAGTAGTAGAAATGTCTACAACAATGAGTTTATATATACCTCACAAATGTATATGATAAAAAAAAGTCTAATGGAAATATATTACAACTGTACTTACTTTCTTGCTGCATTACAGACTCCAGCAGCAGCAGCTCAATGTCCATCAGCTGCTGGTCTAAAGCTGCAACACCGAGATCAAAAGTTTATAAACACTTGTTATTATCTCCATACATTAACAGCTGTTTTTGAACAAGTAAACTACCACACAGAATTTTGAGATGTACTTACATGCTGCTGGCACAACCTTTTCCGCTTGCTAGAGACTTAGCCTCCTGCTGGCGTTCTAATGCCAACAGCATTTCGGGAATGAATGCTGTAATAGTAAAAAAAAGGACTTTTATAATCACTTGTAACGAAAATGTATCACAATCTAGAAAAATTTTGCATACTTTCCTGCGAAATTTCTTAACTGTCACAATTTGAACTCATAATTTTTTTTATAAACACTTTCATGGCAATTGACCTAAGTTTGGCCCTTTCCCACCACCACTGTCACTGTCATCACTGCCGGCTGGGCGTTTCATGGTGTAGTAATCTCACTATACGCTGTCCAAGACTGATGATGATTGTGGTGTGGGTTGGCCTTTATATAGCTTCAGCTCTATTTTGTAGAGGGCCAATAGGAACTCAGAGTGCCATACCAACAAGTTGTAACTTGCAATTTTTTTTCTTCAAGCAGGCTTGGTGCATCTGTTTGAGGAAAGTATCACATCTGTGGGGGGAGGAAATAAAGATCTGAGACAAACATCCTGCGTTTGCCTGCATATATTTTTTTGTAGACACCTACATGGCAATTGACCCAAATTTGGCCTTTCCCAGCACCACTGCCACTGGCATCACTTCTGGCTGAGCGTTTCATGGTGTAGTAATCACACTATACACTGTGCAAGACTGCTGATGATTGTTGTGGGGGTTGCGCTATATATAGCTTCAGACTCCACCCTACATTTTGTAGAGGACCAATAGGAACTCAGAGTGCCATACCAGCAAGCTATACCTTGCATTTTTTTTCTTCAAGCAGGCTTGGTGCATCTGTTTGAGGAAAGTATCACATCTGTGTGGGGGAAGAAATAAAGATCTGAGACAAACATCCTGTGTTTGCCTGCAAGTGGATGGAATACTGGCTGCAGCTGCTAGCATTAGAAACACACTCTTTGTTCATTCTGAGACAGATGGATAGTCTGACACACCCATCCTGTGTTTGCTGGCAATTGGATCGAAAATTGGATGCAGCTGTTAGCCTTAGAAAAATATTCTTTGTTCAGTCTGAGACAGACGGAAAGTCTGACACGCCCAGTGCCAGCTGCAGTCCACGAAAAATATTTTCCTTAGGACAGGGCTGTGGTGGAAGACGTTGACCTTCGAAATCGGTAATGACCAACAAAGTATGCCTTGAGAGCAGAATTGTACACAGACTCCAGCTGCTGACTATCGCTCCCATCCCCCCCCCCCCCCTTCTCCTGACGGAGGCAGACATGTGGTTAATCAGTAGAGACTGCCAGACACATGGCCGAGCAGCGCATGTCGCGGTTGCGTCATTAGACCACCTAACGACACTTGCGTTAGCTCGTGTGGTGCGGCCACTTTCATGTCAAAAATCCCACAGCTGGTCAGGAGGCGTCCGGTAGGCAAGCTGCTACGTGCTGGAAGGCCCTCCACGGCACTAGCGATATGCGCCATAGCTCCAGCCCCCTCCCAGAAAAAAAATAATTCAAATGGCTCTGAGCACTATAGGACTTAACTTCTGAGGTCATCAGTCCCCTAGAACTTAGAACTACTTAAACCTAGCTAACCTAAGGACATCACACACATCCACGCCCGAGGCAGGATTCGAACCTGCAACCGTAGCGGTCGCGCGGTTCCAGACTGTAGCGCCTAGAACCGCTCGGTCACCTCGGCCGGCCCCTCCCAGCAGATAGCAGCGGAAGCTACACATTGAAGTCCCTACACGAGGCGCTACATCTGCACAATAGGTGTATGGCCAACTAAACAATAGGACACAAAAGGGTGGCCACCACAAGTCAACTTGTTCGTCCAAAATATAGCGACAGAGCATACACGCACCGCCTCCCCTAGACAGAGAGCGGTTCTGTCCGGCGCCCTTTACTGTTTTTTCTGCCGACACTCTTACAGCTGCAGGCCCTCCACGGCACTAGCGATATGCGCCATGGCTTCAGGCAGCGGACCTAGACAACACAAAAGGGATATTAAGTAGAATAATCACGCCCATTTAGGGGACGCTCCAGATGGCTGTTTGCGAAACAGAAAGCACCTCCAGCAGTGCCATCAGTACAAAGCGCGACGCCGGCATCTTCAGAAGCGAGATAAATGACTGCTATTCCCGACCGAGTGATAGCCACGGCCTCGGTAGGGAAGTCGCCCGCCGTTCTGAACTGGACTATTTAACATCAACTCGACTCCTATAATGAAGCAACTGTTAAAAAAGAAAAACACAATCATTTTAGACAACAACAGTTGTATGACATTGTCAGTTTCTGAGCTGTATTGCGCTTTTATGCCATCCTTATGTAGCGCTGTGCATATAGCAGTGTAATGAGGCCCGGTCTTTGTGATTAATTACGTAATTAGGATCGATCTTTGCGCCAGTTTCCCGATCAAAATAAATAAGGTACACTAACCCAACCTTCCTCTCCCGCATCTGGACAGTTTCCATGTCTTGGGGGTTGCACTTGGGCTTCCATCCAGCAGGATCAGTGTTCGAGTCCCGGAAAGGCACAGCGATTTTTAATTTCCCGTCATTTTCAAGAGCCTCTGGTGATTTAATTGCGTTGGGGGGGGGGGGGGCAATAAGGCTTTGCACCCAGGATAACCAGGACTCGAGTTCCAGATAGGGCACCGCCATTTTAAATTTCCTGTCAATTACAAGCACCTCTGGTGGTTTAATTGTGTTAGACCGGTGCACTTGGGCTTTCCGCCCAGGAGGACCAGGGTTCGAGTCCCGGGAAGGGAACCGCCAATTTTAGTTTCCCGTCAATTCCCGGGTGGAGACAAAGAAATTCATGCCAAAATTCGAAATTCCCGCCAAAATTAAAGTATCCGCCAATACCTAGGTTGGTGGCAGGTGGGGAAAGGGGGGGGGAGGGGGCTGGGGCACACATGCAGCTGAGAAAACACGTGACGTCATCCGGGGGCGGGGGTGGGCGTGGTCGGGGCGGGGGTGGTTGGGGGTGGGGGTGATTAATTGATCAATTTAATTAATTTGCATATCAATTTGATATCAAAAGTATCCTGACACGCCTAACTCGCTAGTACTACTGGCACCAAGACGGAAGATATCAGAAGGAACGCTTAAAAATACTGCACTGCACCGCCTTCAGCCTTAATGCGCTCTTCATCGCTGCATGACTGAGAGCAGCATGGACGGTAGCACAGGTGGTCCATGATCCATTATCTGCTCTCCTCCGCATCCATGTTGTGCCGGTACCTTGGAAAATCCTCATTTGGAAAGATGTCCCAGGATTTACCAGCACCTCATCTTAGCCGTTTTTTTGTAGTAGGAACAGCATGCTACAAGTCAATTACAGCGCTGGTCTCTGCAAATGTATCCAATAGCCTTCTGTTAACTGCAGAATTTCAAAGAGTGTCGTCCTGTCAAAGTTGTCAAATGCTGCTTCTGAGTGTTACATTTTTCTTGATAGGCATGGATACTGGGCGATGGGTTCAGTAGAAGCGCTTACATTTTTATGTGCACTGGTGTGACAGTAACTTTCACATGATATGTCAACTGCCAAGCAACTTAGCTCAGTGACACTTCGACCACACCTAGAAAGAATGCTACAGAGTAGTACAGAAGGTAACCGAAAGAAATACGCAATGAGACGAAGAAAATGACAATCATCATATTATAGTCACTGCAGTTTATGATGGTCCTGTGGACATTACAAAAGGCAGGACATGGTTCTTAATAGGGTGGGACAGCCTGGTGTATGTCTCCCTAATGCATTCCACACGTGCTCGATGGGATTCCAGTTGGGGGTATGGGAAGGCCAGTCCTTTTGCGAATATCATCTCGTTCCAAGAGCACCCCCACCTCCGCTGTTCAATGTAGTCCTGCTTTGTCATGCATAAAAATGAAGTCTTAGCCAAATGCAACCATGAAAAGACGCACATGAGGTAGGGGTTCAGTGTCACAAGAACGTTGGCCAGTGAATGTACCCTGTTCAAAGAGTTGGAGGTCAGCACGCCAAAGTATCATTATTCCTTCCCATATCACAACATCTATACCGCCAAAACAATTATGTTCGTCAGTACTGGATGTACCATCACATGGTGGGAGGTGGAAACATGTAATGCACCCAGGAACATTGTCGAGCATGATTATTTTGGTGGTCCCATTCGAGGCTATATCTCAAGTGCTACATCTGATAGCCTAAAAAACCAAGAAAATTACAGTTAAAGCTACTGCAAAATTTTATATACGCCATAAATGGAAGAAGATGTGGATTGAGCTTGTACTGCCAGTGTTAGAAATCGACCTAAACATCTGTCTAAAATCAGCAGGCGTCGATTTTGGGAAAGACATAATAGTATCCGCACAAAATCCTGTCCCGGCAACACTACGGCAATTATGGACGGCTATAGAGGCAGCATAGCTCAATATTCCTGCAGGGGACTTCCAATGACTTGTTAAGTCCATGCCACTAAACCAGGCAAAGGCGGACCGATACGATAGTAGTAAGCATCCCATAACCTTTGTCAGCTCAGTGAATAACTTGCCATTTTTGTCAGTGTCAGATGCGAAACAAGTGATAAGCAAAAGATAAAATCGAAGAACCAATGGGAAATCAAAGCTCAGACCTTTAGTTATGTAGTCTGAAACTTAAACCAGTGAGTCACTGAGGCAAATTTCCATACAATCGATTAATGACTTATTTATCAAATAGAAACTGCAATGAGCCAAAGGAACCAACACTAGCTACAAAATTCTGTAGAGGAAGTAAACAAAGAAAATACTGTGGCATTCTACGTTATTCCTTTTTGCCTTGCACTGTGTGAGTGAGCGTTGCGTGATATCGAGTGAAGTCACGAGACAACCGATTGAGGAAGATGCGTCCTTTCGCAACGCATACGAAGCGAGTGATGAGAAACTACCGCTACTCCGCGGTTTCGCGACGCGATGGAATGTTCTAATAGTAACAGCTAACTCCAGATCGCAGTGTTCAGTGGGTCTCCTCTCACAATAGCAGAACATGCTAATATACTGCTCTATGTCCTCTTCTCCAGCAGTTTTGTGAAGTTGCAGCACAATGAGAAAAAAATGAAAAACAAGCTAACGATATTAAAGTTTTTATGTCGCCTTCTAGAACCAGCGACAAATCTTATGATGATATTATTTCTTTAAATAGATTTATTGTGAACTTAAGGAATAACCTCCATGTAGCTACAACTGTCTCTTCAAGAGCTGAACCATTGCTGGTTCAGATAACAGCTTATTTTATTTACTAGTTGACAAACTTAGTTTCTTGTTTCTAAAAAAATTACGAACTTTACACGAAAAATTGAATTTCGTTACTGTAATTCTTTATTACTACAGTCAGCAGATAGGTTTGTAATCGAAGAAGAAAAAATAATGTTATTTGATCTATGTTGGATCTTGTGAACTATGTGGCTTTCAGAGATTGTTGATGAATTAGCGAACTGTCACAAACACTTTTTGAATGCATTATTTCAATACCATAACCGATTTTGGGTTACCATGCCATCTTCAGACCACTAACGTTTCCAAGTACACTGATGTTTTGGTTAGCAGCATGTTGTCTGTTCCTTCACTGAATATACGTTCCAGTGGATCGTAATTTGTTTTGTCATGGTCAGTATGGCTTTCCATGGTGACGTATAAGCTCTTGCATTGCCAACATCGCAGATATTATAAATAAATAACAGTGGCACACTTCATAATTATGTAATGTTAGTTTGAACGTCAATCATTTAGATTGTTATGAAGTGTGCCATTGTGATTTATTTACAATATTTACGACATTTGTAATGCAGCTGCTATATATCAACCTGGAAAGGCATAAGGGCAATAACAAAACAAATCGCCACCCATTGGAGCGTATGTAAGTGTGTACAACGGTTTCATCTTATCTACACAATAAATCCGTAAAAATGTCGTGTCTGTCTGTTTGAATATGCTTCTCTGAAACTGCTAGACGAATTTTCGTCGGGTTTTCGCAGGTAACTTTAGCATGGATCGGGTAACATTGTAAGCTTTATTTTACAAAAATCTAATCACGAAAAAATTTGTTATTTAAAGTTTCATCTAAAACCATCGTATCTGCGTGCCTGGCTAGTTCACGATAATCTGTTTCATGAGGTTTTCACAGGTAACTTGAGTATAACTTAGGACATTGTGCAGGCTCTGTTTAATGAAAATCGGATCGCAAAAAAAAAAAGAGATATCGTACTTGAAAGTGTTATCCTTACTAATGTTATAAATGCGAAATTAACTCTATCTGTTACGTTTTCATGACTAACCCGCTGCACTGATTTCGATGAAATTTGGTATGGAGATAGCATGAATCTTGAGGGAGAAGAGAGTCTGCTTTAGAAAGTGCGTAGTAAAGGATACTTATTGATTTGAAAACTATGAAGGGAATTAGGGAAAAATATTTACTCTTTGAAAATGGTATTACTCTTTGACTCTTGATGTTCACAATATCTGTGAAAATGGTTTCATTGGTCGATACGTGCTACATGATATCATTCAGTGTAACGAATACAGTGCTTATACAACCTTCGATGTGTCTGTCATACATCCACAATATTTGTTGCATCAAGGGATCACAAATTTAGCATTGGAGGGCAGCGTGGAGGGTAAAAAACGTAGAGCGTGACCAAGAGATGAATACACTAAACAGATTGAGAAGGATGTAGGTTGCAGTAAGTACTGGGAGATGAAGGAGCTTGCACAGGATAGAGTAGCATAGAGAGCTGCATCAAACCAGTCTGAGGACTGAAGACCACAACAACGACAACAATGTACATGTTGTACAATGTATAGCTACTTCATTAGCATTATGCACTGATGTGCGCCCCTGGCCATGCCTCTCTGTGCATTGCGACATCTTTGGAGGAGGGAGAGCGGAGAACGCATCGCGTGCTATCCTCACCCGAACAGGCAGACACCTGAGGGCAGATGATGTTATCGCATGTACGATAGCTTACTTACTCACCATCACTCATCATATCAAAGCTACTGATTGTGACTGAAGCTGCAGATAACAGTCATGACTGCAGCTGCAGATAACAGTCAATACCTAAATAAATGCAGACACATTAGTATATTTTTATTAATGAAACAACATATACAGTGGCTCTGTACCATGTGCATCATTCCAAAGTTTTTCGCGTAGTGAAGTTAGACATTGCAACATTTATCTTAAAGTGCTCTTTCCAAGCAAAGGCAACTAAAGTGGAGGTGTGGCGAGGTAGGTGGCGCCAAATGATTTCTCACTTTTGTGGATAAATGTTATCGGACAGGCCTCGAGTAGTCCGTACACCATCTCCTGAAGTGGGAGATCCCAGCCGTATTGCTGTGCCGGCCACGAAGCACCAGCTAAGCCATATGTTGCTACTGAATCAGAGTCTTCATCAAAATGATAAAATGGAAACAGAAAATTAAAATGCTACACGCTCAATCAGTGATCTTTCTTGGTTCTTAATTTGCTATAAACACCATGTAACAGCAGTTCTCAGATCACTACACGTAGCGGCCTCCACTCTCCTGGCGCTAACGACGAACCAATCATTCGAAGTGAGTGCAGTTGTATGTACACAGTTCCGGCGATAGCCAAGTAGATGCGCGGTCGTTAACAGCGGAGAGGCGCTCGGCCGCTTTAATGCGAACCGAGTCCTAAACGCGTCTCGGAGACGCGATCCTCAGTGGGGCGGGGCGCGGGTCGGCAGGAATTAGTTTGGCAGTGCTCAGATAATCCCCGTTTTTATTGGCTGTCGCGTCGTATAAGCCGGTGCGGCACTGAGGGGCGGCCATCATACGGCCGTGGGATCACAGCGCAGGTCTTCCACGGCTGTAGCAGACCGCTTTGAGCAGTAAGCACCTACCGCCGAGCCGGTCTCGCGTTCACATTTACGTCTGCGGCGCAGAGGGTGAGGAGGGAGCAACGGGAAGACCATTGTGTTAGTCCGCTGGCTCAGCAGTCTTGCACTCAACGAGGTTAGAATAAAGCCAGAGGGCACTGTCTACGCCGAGAACAGGCATTGGATGATGCCAGAGCGCGCGAAAGTCCGCCATCTTTTAGATATAAAAACAAGGATTTCTCCCTTAAAAACCCGTGTGAAACTTACCTGGTTTCACAAATGATGCAATATGTATATCCACAGAATTCCATTTATGTAAAGGCTAGCGATGTTATGAGTACGTGATTCAGCATGATTTTATTTCCGAACCTAAGAGCTCACGTGAGACATCGAAAGTCACTTGATGATCTTGGTACTGCAGTACAGTGTGGGTCTTGCACTGAGAAAACCTGAAAGCCTTTTTCCTCACAGAAAAACTGTCACTTTCTGTGTTGTCTCAAATGTAAACATTTCAGTATAATATACAATGAAAATACAGCTGCTGTGAAATCACTTGCCAACAGCAAAGGAAAACAAGTTAACATCAAATTCTGTAAAGAAATAGTAGGTATCATTCACTGAAACATACAACCATTTGTGAATAATTTGCTTCAGCTGTCTGACTATGAACATTCGTCCACGAAAGTATGTGGTATCTAAGTACATACTCAAATGTTCCTGTCAGTACAGTGGCTTCCAACAGCGAGGGTAAGTTTCACATGGGTTTTTAAGGGAGAAATCCTTGTTTTTATATCTAAAAGATGGCGGACTTTCGCGCGCTCTGGCATCATCCAATGCCTGTTCTCATCGTAGACAGTGCCCTCTGACTTTATTCTAACTCTGCTGCCTTCACTACTTCATCCCTCAGAGCTACCCATTCTTCTTCTACTGTATTTCTTTCCCCTATTCCTGGCAATTATTCCCTTATGCTCTCCCTGAAACTCTGTACAACTTCTGGTTTAGTCAGTTTATCCAGGTCCCATCTCCTTAAATTCCCATCTTTTTGCAGTGTCTTCAGTTTTAATCTACAGTTCATAACCAATAGATTGTGGTCAGAGTCCAGAGCCCCTGGAAATGTCTTACAATTTAAAACCTGGTTCCTAAATCTCTGTCTTACCATTATATAATCTATCTGATACCTTCTAGTATCTCCAGGCTTCTTCCACGTATAAAACACCTTCTTTCATGATTCTTCAACCAAGTGTTAGCTATGATTAAGTTATGCTCTGTGCAAAATTCTACCAGACGGCTTCCTCTTTCATTTCTTACCCCCAATCCATATTCACCTACTATGTTTCCTTCTCTCCCTTTTCCTACTCTCGAATTCCAGTCACCCATGACTATTAAATTTTCGTCTCCCTTCACTACCTGAATAATTTCTTTTATCTCATTATACATTTCATCAATTTCTTCATCATCTGCAGACCTAGTTGGCATATAAACTTGTACTGCTGTAATAGTCGTGGGCTTCGTGTCTTTCTTTGCCACAATAATGCGTTCACTATGCTGTTCCTAGTAGCTTACTCGCATTCCTATTTTTTTATTCATTATTAAACCTACTCCTGCGTTACCCCTACTTGATTTTGTATTTATAACCCTGTATCCACCTGACTAAAAGTCTTGTTCCTCCTGCCACCGAACTTCACTAATTCCCGCTGTATCTAACTTAACCTATCCACTTCCCTTTTTAAATTTTCTAACCTACCTGCCCAATTAAGGGATCTGACATTCCACACTCCGATCCGTAGAACGCCAGTTTTCTTTCTCCTGATAATGACGTCCTCCTGAGTAGTCCCCGCCCGGAGATCCGAATGGGGGAATATTTTACCTCCGTAATATTTTACCCAAGACGACGCCATCGTCATTTAACCATACAGTAAAGCTGCATGCCCTCGGGAAAAATTACGGCTGTAGTTTCCCCTTGCTTTCAGCCGTTCGCAGTACCAGCACAGCAAGGCCGTTTTGGTTAGTGTTACATGGCCAGATCAGTCAATCATCCAGACTGTTGCCCCTGCAACTACTGAAAAGGCTGCTGCCCCTCTTCAGGAACCACACGTTTGTCTGATCTCTCAACAGATACCCCTCCGTTATGGTACGGTACGGCCATCTGTATCGCTGAGGCACACAAGCCTCCCCACCAACGGCAAGGTCCATGGTTCACGGGGGGGGGGGGGGGGGGGAAACACTGGAGCACAAAATCCTTACAGTAAGTTCAATTAAATACAACCATAGAATGAGAACTCGTAGGGAAGTGATAGTGAAAAGAATGTGGTACTTAATCTGCACTCTACCAATTTAAATCATACATTAGGTTCCGCATTTTTTTTTTTTAGTAAGGCAACTGGTGTGCTGTTTCTTCCCATCGGAAATCTTGTTATTTCATTCACACCGCCACCGACCAGTGAAATCGGGCTTCTTTTGTGCACATATACGTGCTTCACACAGTCAAAGAGAGACACTGGACGTGATGAAAGCTAAAAAAAGTAGTAAGACTCCTTGACACAGTGAAAGTAAAATTATACTCTGCTACAGTTTCAAGAGAACAGCTTCAAATATTTATGGAAAATTGTGAAAAAAATATAATATAAAATAAAAATATCGAAACTGGATATGGAAATTTTGATATTGATAAATAATGTGAAAAATATCGTCTTTTTATATCGATATAGTTTGGAGAAAATATAGATTTGTCGGTATACCGATATATAGCAACAGCCCTACTGCAATCAGTAGGTCTGCTAGTGCTTTGTAACCAGGAGCTACCAACATTGGCCATCTAACATCGAGTAACCGTGGATACTATAGTCGTTACGAAGTGATTGTCAAACCGGCCCTAGTAAAACCGGTAACCACTGCATGATGAAAGTGCAACTTGTCGCCCCCCCCCCTCCTCCTCGCTTTCCGAACCTCTTCATACCCCTTACAAACGATGTGCTGGTTGACAGTGAGCGGAGCTTGCTCCCTCCGCTCCCCGCATCCACCTGAAAATTCGTTCAGTACAATGTGAACAAACAACACACGAGCAAAGTTCTTGTATCAGTCGACTGCTCGTGCCAAGTGAGTGTACTACAGCGCCTCTGACGTTTTATTCCTATACTGATTGTCGCCTGGCACGAGAACAAGTTTACAGAAAGCTTGAATTTATTTTTACAGTTTGTTGAAAGCCGCAAAGAGCTCTTATTAACAAACACTGGATGAATGAAGTGTGGGTAATTTGTGCTTCGTTTTGAGCAAATGCTAGTCTTTCACGCATGTCAGTGTTCATGAGTGACAATGACGTAATTTTGCAGGTACTTTTAGAGGTATAACCCGATACTATCAGCAAAATGTGTTGCCAACAGAGTTAGTAGTAAGAAGTGAGAAATTATAACGTCATGAACAGTGAAAGTGTAGTATGTGGTAAACTTCTCACTCTTCATCATTTTCTGGGGTGTCAGCGTGGAGAAGTTTCGTTAAAGTTAGAAATTATTGTAAATTTTTTTGAAACTTGCTGAATCCTGTCGGACATATTATACTCAAAACACCTGAAAAAATTTCATGTCACGAGACAGTTGATATGCCAACATCATTAGCGAATTCTCTGACGTCATTCTGCGATCGATCGTAACCATTTCTTCACATTTTCCACGAATGCACTCAGGGGCGTAATAAAGGCCAAGCTCATGTCATGGTATGGGGTACCGTTCGGTACACAACACGAAGACCCTTGGTTCCAGTGGCCGGTAATATGGACAGCAGGCATTACATTTCTGACGTGTTGAGACTGGAGGCTGTGCCTTGGCTTCGACATCTTCTTTTTGAAGAAGATAATCCAAGATCAAATGTTTCCCTTGCTATCATGATTCAAATACATGTTACACAATCCAGTCAGATTAATATGACTAGTGCCTATGTTCGACGTCAACCTTCAATAGCCGGCAACTGTAGCTGAGAGGTTCTAGGCGCTTCAGTCCGGAACCGCGTTGCTGTTACTGTCTAAGGTTCGAATCCTGCCTCGGTCATGGATGTGTGTGATGTCCTTAGGTTAGTTAGGTTTAAGTGTTTCTAAATCTAGGGGACTGATGACCTTAGATGTTAAGTCCCATAGTGATAAGAGCAATTTGAACCATTTTGAACGTTCAATAGCCATTCATAGACGGCTGGTAGCAGCAGTAGCAGTAGATAGTTTATAAAGCGTCTGAGGGGGATGCGGAAAACAGTGGAGTCGTTGTCATGATGCGGAAACTGAGCAATTTATCTGACGTCAAAAACGGCATGATATTTGGTTTTAGGATGGAGGGTGAAAGCATTTCCAAAGCGGCTAAATTACACTACTGGCCATTAAAATTGCTTCACCAAGAAGAAATGCAAATGACAAACGGGTATTCATTGGACAAATATATTATACTAGAACTGGCATGTGATTGCATTTTCACGCAGGGTGCATAGATCCTGAGAAGTCAGTACCTAGAACAACCACCTCTGGCCGTAATTACGGCCTTGATACGTCTGGCCATTGAGTCAAACAGAGCTTGGATGGCGTGTACACGTACAGCTGCGCATGCAGTTTCAACACGATACCACAGTTCATCAAGAGCAGTGACTGGCGTATTGTGCCGCGCCTGTTGCTCGGCCACCATTGACCAGCCGTTTTCAATCGGTGAGCGATCTGGAGAATGTGGTGGCCAGGGCAGCAGCCGAGCATTTTATGCATCCAGAAAGGCCCGTACAGGACCTGCAACATGCGGTCGTGCATTATCCTGCTGAAATGTAGGGTTTCGCAGGAATCGAATGATGTGTAGAGCCACGGGTCGTAACACATCTGAAATGTAACGTCCACTGTTCAAAGTGCCCTCAATGCGAACAAGAGGTGACTGAGACGTGTAACCAATGGCACCCCATACCATCACACCGGGTTATACGCCAGTATGGCGATGACGAATACACGCTTCCAATGTGCGTTCACCACGATGTCGCCAAACACGGATGCGACTATCATGATGCTGTAAACATAACATGGATTCATCCGAAAAAATGACGTTTTGCCATTCGTGCACACAGGCTCGTACACCATCGGAGGCGCTCCTGTCTGTGATGCACCGTCAAGGGTAATCGCAGCCATGGTCTCCGAGCTGATAGTCCATGCTGTAACCTCCTCACAAAATTTTATTCACATTTAGCCTCCCCACAAAATTCATTCACATTTAGTGTAACCTCAAAACAGAAAAATTCCTAAACCTCTCAACAGTAAAAATTATAATTATGTCGTTCACATTCAGTGTAAAGTCCCAACAAAAAATAAATTCAGTAACCTGGTAATAATACAATGTAACTAACCTCTCAATTAAATAGTCGCTCACTTATGACTTTTCAATAATTGACTGTAAATTTAACCTGGTAAATTTTGGACGTCAGCAGTGCTTCGTCATGGCCCTGAAAGATCATTCTGAATAAAAAAAGAAAAATTCTTACCTCAATGAACTCGCCGGATAACGCATATATATCTGCTCTTACAATAAATTTTTCTGGCACAGCCCTGTGCAATGCTGGCCGATAGATTTGTCATTTATGAAAGGAAACAACTTATTTTTCTTTTGCAATAATCGGGATGATCATGGATTGGAGAAATTAGTAAATTCTTTAAATTGAAATGAAGGGTTGTTAAAAGTTACTTTTTATGAGAAAGATTATTATTACGAGATTTTTAAAACATTTACATGGGACTTGAGATAACATTACTACATATGCGGGAGGCTGCTTTTTACCTTATACAATAATGCTCAGGCTCCGGCGTCGCTGCACCGCGACCGGCCCAGCCAACACGATACACCAGACCAGACCAGACCAGAGCAGACTGCTCACAAGCAACAACTTACTGCTACAGCTATACAGTTCCTACTGCAGTCAACACTGCTCTCTGGTCAGAGATTCTCTTATACCTTGCATATCGCAGGCAGGGCATGAGTAATACATCGAAATTAATCTGCTCGGACCTCTTACATAACCCTCCACTGGGGGGGGGGGGGGGGGGGGGGTGGCAAAAATTTGACAGCGATGGTGAGTCAATTGGACTTGCCATGAGCAACAAATTTTTCTATAATCTACTTAATTAACTAAGTTTACAGTCACAGAGTATATATATAGAACATGAAATGAAATAGAGTGCACGTGCACTGAGTACAAAACATATTAACAAATTATATAAAGTGCACACACACTGTATATATTTTTACCATTTTATAAGAACTAGGACAGGAAAGGGAAGGATTGCATCATGGTTGTAGCACAGTTGGTTGCACGCAGCTGCACTGAAAGTCCATATCTTTTTACAGAAGCACAACACCAAGTGAGACAATCTGAAGTTCTCTTCCCTGAAGTATTAATCAGTGTGGCCAAGACACTGAAATGTTGTATTAATATTCAATGTTATCATTTTGGTAGTACATTAGGTACACGAAACAGTGGGACCATAATAACATCTCCATCGTTCAAGGTGGTGGGCAGCATGATGTGTCGACACCACATTCTTGTAGAATCCAGACGTAGAATTAGTGCAAAATCCAAATATAGTGCTCCATGATCATGAGGATGGACAGGACAAACGGATATTGCAGTAATTTCTGGTAATTAGGTCGTAAGGTGAAGGACATTAAGTCTTATGCTAGTCATCATTGAGAATTACACTAGTCTATCAACCGATTTGAGTAATTGTTGGCACTCATTGCCTAGTTACTAAACATTTCTGTACTATGTATGGAGTATTACAGAACATTATTCGTAAGTCATCTGATTACAGTAAATATTGGCACTCATTGGCCAGTTACAAACCATTTTTATGCATTATTCAGAAGTGGTCATTCAAAGCAAGAGTTAATTAATGACATAGCATTTACATAATTCATCTAATTATAGTAATCATTCGCATTCATTTGCCAGTTACTAAACATGTAGCAAGTATTGAATATTACAAAACACTATTCATAACTCATCTGATTGCGGTAATAATTGGCACTCATTGGCCAGTTACAACCCATTTTTATGCAGTATTCAGAAGTCCTCATTTAAAACAAGAGTTAATGAGTGTAGCATCAAGCTACTGGTATTCATATATGATATCATGTAAGTGACATAAGACAAATTTAAAATATAAGAAAAAGTGGCATTCATTGGCCAGTTACTGAACATATAGCAAGTATTGAATATTGCAAAACACTTTTCATAACTCATCTGATTGCGGTAATTATTGGCATTCATTGGCCAGTTACAAAGTATTCATATAGTTTTATAAAACATTATTCAGTATTATTCAGAAGTCATCATTCAAAATGAGAGTTAATTATTGGCATAGCATTTATAGAGTATAAAAAAATATTATTTACAGAAATTATAGGCATAGCATTTATGCATTATTACAAAACATCATTCAGTATTACTCAGAACTCATCATTCAAGTGACATAGGACATATTTGAAATGTAACACACTGTATCTATTACTCAAGGTCTGTGGTCCAATAATACATAGATATAATGGATTAAATACATCTGAGAAATTTGCATTATATTTAGAACTAGAAATATCTCTTAAACTGGTAGCATTATTTGGGACTGGTAATACATTTTTTGTGCTAGCAATGCATTGCGTTGAGATCGATAATTAATTGCTGGGGCATGAAAATATTTGCTTTTGACTTATTGCTGGAAATAAGGATTAATAACGTCATTCGTCATGAGTCAGCTGTAGCAAAGTTATGAAACAAGTAGAGTATATGTGACCACATTCATGAATGACACACACAAATGGGTAAAAAAAATGCAAGTAGATGAACAGGTTTAATGACTAACTGCTTATAGCACATTAATTTCATGAATAGCTTCTCCTGGAAAAAATACAAAATGGATTATTGAGCTGAAAGAAGAAACGCATATTATGCTGAAAAGTAGTGAACTTCGAATTAACAAGTAATGAAACGTGTACTCAATATGTATGTACTCTAGCTGTCCTTTCCAAAACATTCAGTCATTATACCATGCGACGTAAGACATACAGTCAAAACGAACTGCAACAAATACTTAAATAACTACATAGTATCTCTTAACTAATAGTAAATATATAAACTTCATCATTATTCTCATCTGTAAGGAAAAACTTCATTATTCATATTAGCATATTCTTCATATAACTATTCATGATCATTCATTATCATCTGCAAATAAGACACTTCATTATTCATTATTCATATTACCATTTACTTCATACATCTATTCATAGTATAGAGTTTCTTATTTCTAGCATATTTCATCACTAAAACTAAGATGTGTAGTTCTGTCTGACAGCCTGCATCAATCGCCTCGTATTCTGAAAGAAAAATAATTAGTTAAGACTGCTATCATACGATGTGTGTAGTATATTCTTGTTAATGCTTGTTAATTCTGATCCATTTACTCTTCATGACAAGGTATTGCATTTTCTTTCGTTCATTCCGAAGGTGAAATTCCCATTTAATAGTAATCCACTGTGGTTTGTTTAAGTTATTTCTTTTACACGTTACTGCTTTCTGAAAATGATGAATAAGGATTAATATCTTGCATTTAAATCATATACTCATTAAAAAAAAACTTGTTTCTAGTGATATAATTAAGCATACAGCATAGCATGACAGAAAACGTATTATGTCAAAAACATAGATAGTTTTCAAGCGCAAAAAAAAATGTACACAGAGTATCATAATGTAGTAGAAAAAAAATGTAAAATAGTCAAGATATTGAGATATCATAAGGAAAAATGTCAAAGTCAACTGGTGTTTGTTATATCTTAAAGATTTCGTAGTGCATACAAACAAAACAGGAAAACAATCATACATACACGAAAAATGGAAAATGTGCACGGTCTGATATATAATGACAAGAAAAGCGACCTGCTGACCTTACCTTGCCGGGCACTTGCTAAGAAAAAATATGATAATTATCAGTAAGTAGTCACATAGATAGAATTGCATAATTGGTCATAAAATATGTAAGTTTATCTGGAAAAATGTGCACGGTCTGATGTGTAACGACAAGAAAAGCGACCTGCTAACCTTACCTTGCCGGGCACTTGCCAGGAAAAAAATATGATAATCATCAGTAAGTGTTCATATAAATATAATTGCATAAGTGATCATATAAAAATCAGGAAATGGCATTACAGCGTGATAAATCATAAAGTATTTTCATTCAATAAAGGGTTTAATATTGGAGACATGGTGATTGCCTTTGCTTTTTCTGGTTCTCAAAGTTTCGACGTGTACTACATTGGGGTGAGGAATGCTGCGAATTCGTTATGGACCTGCGTATAGAAGCTCAAATTTACTGCATCTACTCTTTCCTCTGTTGGATAAATAGTGTGTACGTACTAATATCTTCTGTGCAATGTGAAAGTCACGGCGTGTACAAACCTGTTTTTGCTGTCTTCTCCGGCGCTCTGCGGCACGTTTGATGTTGTTGAGTGCAATGTCAATTATTTCATGGTGGCATAGTCGACGAGATGTAGGAAAGGATACTAATTCTTTAATTTTGTTAGGTGGTTCAACATTTTTCAGTATAACAGTCGGAGATAGCATAGTAGATTCATTTGGTATCGAGTTAATTACATCCTGGAATGAGAGTATGTGTATGTCCCAGTCAATATATTTTTTATGGCAGTATATTCTACATAGTTTACCAATTTCTTTCATTAGTCGTTCACAAGGGTTCGAAGAAGCGTGATACTTGGATATATAGATCGGAGAAATGTTTCTTGCTCGTAACATACGTGTCCATATAGCAGATCGAAACTGTGGTCCATTGTCGGAAATTACTTTCAATACATGCTCTACATGAAATAGAAAATGTTTTACAAATGCTTTCGAAACAGATTTAGCAGTAGCTTTGCGTAACGGAGTGAAGGTAACAAATTTCGAAGTGAGTTCAACAGCGACAAAGATGTAACAAAAACCTCTATTAGATCTGGGAATCGGAACAAAAATGTCTACAGCAGCCATGTGTCTCAATTTAAAAGGTACAATGGGATTTAACGGAGGAATATGTGAAGGCGTGTCTGACTTAGCTTTCTGGCAGATTTTACATGACGTTAAAACTCGTCGTATACGTTTCTCCATGTTGGCAAAATAACAGTTCTGTCTCAGTATAAGAAAACATTTTCTGGCTCCGTAATGTGCGTAACTTAAATGAGTATACCAAATTAATTTGTTAACAAGTTCGTCAGGAATGCATAGTAACCAGTTGTTGCCGTCAGGGTGAGAGCGGCGAAACAGAAAGTTATTGCGTAGAGTGTAATGGTTTCTGATGGTAACATTATTCCTATCTTGCCAAAGGTGTTTAATTTCTTTCCATACGTTGTCTTTGCTCTGCTCCTGTGCTATGTCTCGTAATGATGCCGAAATAAAATTTTCGAATGCAACTTGTTGAATATACATGACGCTAGAATTTGCTTGGCAGAAGTTGGTTGCGATGTCTTGCTGATTGTTGCTGAGAGAACGGGATAGTGCGTCTGCTACAACATTTTGTGTACCGGGAATGTGAACAATTGTAAAATTAAATTCCTGTAAATACAGTTTCCATCTGCTTAAACTGTCATGTGTAAATTTTGCTGAAAGTAAAAACTGGATAGCTCTATGATCTGTGTAAACGGTCGTATGTCTTCCATAAAGAAAATGCCGAAATCTCGTAAATGCCCATACAACACATAATGTTTCAAGTTCTGTAACAGAATAATTGCGTTCAGCAGGTGACAGAATGCGACTCGCAAATGCGATGTTTTTAATTAATGTAGACCCATCTTCTTCAATTTCCTGAAAAATGTGTACGCCTAAAGCGGTGTTAGAACTGTCAGTGGCAATGGAAAAATTTCTAGTAAGATCTGGGTGTGATAACAGTGGTGCGTTCAACAAAGCATGTTTCAAATTGACAAATTCAGAATGTGCTTGGCTATCCCATGACCAAATAGTGTTTTTACCCGTCAACTGGCACAATCTAGGGGTGTCTAAAGGAGAGTAATGAATAAATTTACGGAAAAATTTAATTAATCCCAGAAAGCTGCGTAGTTGTTTCTTCGTCGTAGGAACAGTAATGTCACGTCAAGCTTGAAGTTTTTCCGTGTCAGGCGCAATGCCTTCTGCTGAAATTACATGTCCAAGAAATTTTATAGAAGTTTTGCCAAAGTGCGATTTGCTAAGATTAACTGTGAGTCCTTGTGCACGAAAGGTTTGTAACAGTTGTTCGAGAATCAAATTGTGTTCAGACCAGTTAGCTTCTGCAATAAGAATGTCGTCTACATACGTTGTGATTTTGTCTTTTAGTTCTGTCGGAAGTATAGTATTCAAACCGCGAATAAATGCTGCTGAGGAAATAGTTAAACCGAACGGTAATTTACAAAATTGATAACAGTCACCAAAACAGAGAAAAGCTGTGTACTTTCTGCAGTTCGGATGGAGCTGAATTGCCAAAATCCCGATTTCAAATCTATTGTGGAATAAATAGCAGTACCATGAAATTTCTGTAGAAGTTCTTCTAGTGTCTGTGGGCGATCTGTTTCATTAATAATAATGTCATTGATGTGCCGCGAATCAAGTACGAGGCGAAGTGAACCATCCTTTTTCTTAACAATATGGAGCGGGTTTATGTAGGGACTAACTGCCGGTTCAATAATTCCTTGGTCAAGCATAGCTTGTAATTCTTTCTTAACTTGATCTCTGTGAATGTATGGAATAGGATAATGTTTGGCTTTAAATGTATCGTGCTGTTTAACTTGAAATTCATACATAAAACCGGACATAGTACCAGGGACGTTGTCAAAACCTGGAGCTTGCTGTAAAAGAATTTTGCGTAGTTGCGTGCGTTCGTCGTCTATTTAACTTTATCAGAAATCATCTGCATAACGTCATAGTCGGCTTCGTCTGGTGTATAATAGTTGAGAACATACGTATCTGTGAACAATGTGGAATGACAGTCCGTGTTACGTGATGCAGAAATGACCTCTGTCCGATTAATTGTTTGTTCTTCTGCAGATAAAGAGTGCTGCAATTCTAATGCCAGTTGTACATTTACATCCTTTAACATTAAATAGGAATTTTGAAAGTCAATAATTGCGTCGTGTTGTACAAGAAAATTCGTACCTAAAATAACGTCTGTTGTCAATAAGGGAACAATCCAAAAATTTGAGTGAAACGTATGACCTGCAATACAAAATGGTAAGTGTGTCTGTAACTTTACATCTACTCCTTTACCAGATACTGCTCCTTTTACTTTAGTTTTGCCTAATGGTAACGTAGGATAGGTATTCTCTTTGTCACATTCGTTGAAAGTTTCCTCATTTATAACTGACATAGGTGATCCAGAATCGATTACTGCTGAAAATTTGGATGATCCAATCTTTACTTCAATGATAGGGTGGGACATGGTTTTTTGAATAACAGGTTTTTCATGCAAAAGAGCGTCTCGGATGTCGTCAAAGGTAATAACATTTTCGTGAACAAGATTCTCTGTGTCAAAAGTATTGCTTGCGTTGCTGGAAGATGCAACCTGTACTGTATCTAGTCAAATTCTTTCTGACGTGCTGTTATTCGCGGGCCGGCCGCTGGTGGCCGAGCGGTTCTGGCGCTACAGTCTGGAACCGCGCGACCGCTACGGTCGCAGGTTCGAATCCTGCCTCGGGCATGGATGTGTGTGTTGTCCTTAGGTTAGTTAGATTTAAGTAGTTCTAAGTTCTAGGGGACTTATGACCTCAGCAGTTGAGTCCCATAGTGCTCAGAGCCATTTGAACCATTTTGTTATTCGCGGGAGGATGCTGTGGCATTTCAACTATTTGTACTGTTCTGTTATTTCTTCCTGACGTATTACGTCCGGGATGATACTGACTGTATGGTTCATTCATGATAATCTGTTGTTGCGGATGATTCTGTTGCTGGTAAGACCGACTGTTACGCTGAAAATTGTGCTCATCACTTTTACGTCTGTCATAATAATCATTGCTATACGGCGCGTTGCGATAGGAGTTGAAATGATGTGTTTTCTGTACGTACTGATTTCCTTGTTGCTGTGCGTTACTATTTGGTGGAGCCGACGCTATACGTGTAGGCGGCGAAACATTAAAGCTTGGTTGACCTTGTAAACCACATCGTTGGTTAGGTGTGCTAACCGGCTGGCTTTGATGCTGTTGCGGGGAAAACCCTCTACTGTTACCAAAATGTGTTTGCTCTTGCTGATGATTTTGACAATACTGATGATTAAAATTTTGTCTGATATTAAAATTACGCTGATAGTTCTTGTCACTTCGGGAGTGTCTAATGAAACTGTCACTTTCGGTAAAACTTGGCATATCAGGTTTTCTTTTCTCATTCTTAATTCTAGATAGATCGATAGTTGAAGAGCTGTTTTGACAGATATAAAGGATAGTAAAAGAGAAGGCAGCAGTGCAGAAAACTAAAGATGAAATAGCACTACTACGGCTCGGGGCCCTGTGCACGCTACGGCACATATTCATCGAAGTGTAATGAATCCCCTGAGGTCCCTCACGCGCTGCAAATAAATTTTAGTTTCTGCATTACAGGCAATGTCGGTGAAAATTCAAAAGCAAATTGTTGTATCCAGTCCAATTCTAGTTTCTGCATTACAGGCCAAGCTGGTAAAAATACAAAAGCAAATTGTCGTATCCAGTCCAAAGGGTGAATCTGTGTTGTGTCATTCTTAAATTTCCCATCGGATAGAAAGTGCTTGTAATCAAAATTTTCGTCTCTGAATGTCTGAACAGGTTCAGGATTGTATGATAATATATTTGTCTGTGACTGTTCGGAATCTAACTCATGTACTCTCTGTAAATTACCTAAATTACACTGGCTATGTGAGTCTGATAAATGTTCGGAATGTGGCGTATGCTGTGACGTGTTAGTGACTGAAACATTTTTCATTTCTGTCACTTTAAAACGTTCGTCAATTTGGCTGTTCTGTTGTTCAAATCTCTTATCGACTTCCGCATCCAGCGTGTGTGAAAGTTCTGCTGACATTAATTTAAACTCGTCGCGTAACTGTGTTGCTTTTTCAGAACATTGTTCAGTGACTGCACTACTTTCATCTCTTAGTAATTTCGTTGTGGCTACATGTCTATTACTTAATTCTTGTGCAACAGATCTAATTTCTTCACTGCTCTTTCTAGCACAAGCCTTAATTTCCTCAGGTAATTGTTCTTTAGTATCATGACGTTGCACGGTAACGGCTGTAATCTGTTCACTAAGTTGTTTGTTCTGTTCGTTAAGGTTGTCGTGTTTTTCATTCGACTGTTTGAAACTTTCATTAAGTTGTTTGCACGATTCAGTAAGTTGTTTGAAATGGGTGTCGTATTTTTCATTAAGTTGTTTATAATTGTTGTCTAGTTTTTCATTGAATTGTTTGAAATTGTTGTTTAGTATTTCATTCCGCTGTTTGAGATCTTCATTAAGTTGTAGCAATAATGCCATAACTTGATCCCAGCCAAAATTACCTAATCTATTCTCTGTGCTGTTTGATGGCGTATCTGCAATTGTCACGTTTTGTGTAACCATTAGGTCATTCTCTGATTCTTGAAAAGGTTCGCCAATTAGATGTGCACTGTTGGTCACTACACCGGAATCAAATAAATCTGACGTGTTTTGTGTGTATTGGTCACCTTCGTTAGAAACAATTATCTGTTCGCTACATAAATTTTGCAAATTAGGTGTGTCAAACTGGGCAGCGTTCATTGTAACGGAAAGTGGCGCGTCATCAATTGTCGTTAAATTAAGTGTGGACATAATTGAATGTGTTTGCTCATCATTAGGATTAAAGTTATTACTAGTGGTCGGTACGCACTGATCATCTGTAATTACAGGATTATCACTATTGCACTGAGTGTCGCTAGTATTATCGGTCAAATTATTCGAGTCGGCTATTTCACTCATTGCACATCGCGATGTACTGTTAAAAGTTTTTCGCGGCATTTTTCACAAATCAAAACTAAGCACAAAATGAAACAAAGACGAAGCAAAAATGGAACAAACACAATTACAACAAAGAGCAATAAATTGCCGATGATCTGTGAAAGAAAGAGTGACAAATTAGTAAATGCGTTGCGCCAGATGCAAACTACATTTAAGTAAATAAGAGCAGATATATAACTGACTACTTCTCAGAAATTCACAAAGAAAATACGATCCTGGCCGGTTGTCGCCAAATGTAACCTCCCCACAAAATAATTCAAGTGTAACCTCCCCACAAAATTTTTCAAGTGTAACCTCCCTACAAAATTTTATTCACATTTAGCCTCCCCACAAAATTCATTCACATTAAGTGTAACCTCAAAACAGAAAAATTCCTAAACCTCTCAACAGTAAAAATTATAATTATGTCGTTCACATTCAGTGTAAAGTCCCAACAAAAAATAAATTCAGTAACCTGGTAATAATACAATGTAACTAACCTCTCAATTAAATAGTCGCTCACTTATGACTTTTCAATAATTGACTGTAAATTTAACCTGGTAAATTTTGGACGTCAGCAGTGCTGCGTCATGGCCCTGAAAGATCATTCTGAATAAAAAAAGAAAAATTCTTACCTCAATGAACTCGCCGGATAACGCATATATATCTGCTCTTACAATAAATTTTTCTGGCACAGCCCTGTGCAATGCTGGCCGATAGATTTGTCATTTATGAAAGGAAACAACTTATTTTTCTTTTGCAATAATCGGGATGATCATGGATTGGAGAAATTAGTAAATTCTTTAAATTGAAATGAATGGGTATTAAAAGTTATTTTTTATGAGAAAGATTATTATTACGAGATTTTTAAAACATTTACATGGGACTTGAGATAACATTACTACATATGCGGGAGGCTGCTTTTTACCTTATACAATAATGCTCAGGCTCCGATATCGCTGCACCGCGACCGTCCCAGCCAACACGATACACCAGACCAGACCAGACCAGAGCAGACTGCTCACAAGCAACAACTTACTGCTACAGCTACACAGTTCCTACTGCAGTCAACACTGCTCTCTGGTCAGAGATTCTCTTATACCTTGCATATCGCAGGCAGCGCGTGAGCAATACATCGAAATTACATCTGCTCGGACCTCTTACAATGCTGCTGCAAACGTCGTCGAACTGTTCGTGCAGATGGTTGTGGTCTTGCAAACGTCCCTATCTGTTGACTCAGGGATCGAGACGTGGCTGTACGATCCGTTACAGCCATGCGAATAAGATGCCTGTCATCTCGACTGCTAGTGATACAAGGCCGTTGGGATCCAGCACGGCGTTCCGTATTACCCTCCTGAACCCACCGATTTCATGTTCTGCTAAGAATCATTGGATCTCGACCAACGCGAGCAGCAATGTCGCGATACGATAAACCGCAATGGCGAAATGCTACAATCCGACCTTTATCAAAATCGGAAACGTGATGGTACGCATTTCTCCTCCATACACGAGGCATCACAACAACGTTTCACCAGGCAACGCCGGTCAAATGCTTTTTGTGTATGAGAAATCGGTAGGAAACTTTCCTCATGTCAGCACGTTGTAGGTGTCGCCACCGGCGCCAACCTTGCGTGATTTTAATGGCCAGTAGTGTAATAAACTGCTCACGTGCTGTCACGGTTAAAGTATTCAAAGTATAGCGTGCATGGCAAAGTGGCGCTATCCAAAACCGGGCCACAGATGACAGGGGTGAATGACGGCTGCAACTGTTAAGCAACTGACCACCCAGAACAATCAAGGGGCTACCAGCAGTGTTTCCTCATCGGGCATTCAGCGAATGTTGATGTGGATTGGCCTTTACAGCAGGCACCTTGTTCATGCACTGATGCTGACTGCTGTTCATCAGCGATGAAGGCTGGAATTTGTGCACCGGTACCGCAAGTGGACGTCCACCGGGTGTGTGGAAAGTGGCCTTCTCGGATGAATCACGTTTTATGCTCCGTCGGACAGATTGCTGTTGGCGTGTACGGCCTGAAACGACTGAAAGCAAAGTGTCCAGGCCGGAGGGGAGATCATTGTGATCTGGGGAATGTTTTCATGGCGTTCCCTGGGTGACCTCGTCATTTTGGAAGACACAATGGATCAACAGAAGTATGCATCTATCTTTGGGGATCATGTCCAGCATTACATGCATTTCAATCTCAGTTTGTCCATTGCGACCAGGCAACATTGTTTATTGACATTGAAAATTACATTAATTTTGTTTTCCTTTAGCACGATGGCATCTACCAGCAGAACAAAGCTCCATGTCACACCACTCACAGTGTACGTGCGTCTTTTGAAGAGCACCAGATGAGTATACAGAACTCCCTTGTCCATCAAACTCACCGCATTTAATCCCAATCGAGAATCTTTGGGACATCCTCGATTAGGCTATTCGTGCCATGGATCCTCGACGAGAAACTAGCGCAGCTGACCACGGCAGAGGAGTCGGCATGGCCCCACATCGCTCTCAGTACCTTCCAGAATTCTCTGATTCTCTTCCTGCACTTATCGCAGCAGTACATGCTGCAGAAGATGGTTACTCAGGCTTTTGACAGGTGATCACATAGATATGATATGTATAACTGGGTGTGTACGATGGTTTGGTGTGGGCAGTGGTTCTCTACAGGTAACAGATGTCCTGGAATCTAGGGTGTGGCTTGTGTCATTACGATAAAGACGGTGTTGGAGTGTTGCTCAGACAGAATGCTCGCCAGACCTCTGACCCGCTGTAAACATCTGGTCACAAGCTGCCGAGACAGTGGCACGCTTATTCTGTTGGAAAACGCCCCCTGGAGTCCTGATCACGAAACGCAGCACAGCAGGTCGAGTCACCAGACTGTCGTACAAATTTGCAGTCAGGATGTGTGGGATAACAAAGAGTGTGCTCTCTCTGTCACACAAAATCACACCCCAGACCATAGCTGAAGGTGTTGGAACAATGTGTTTAGGCTGCAGATAGATTGGTTACAGGCGTTCGCCTGGACTACTAACCAAGACACGGCCATCACCGGCACCAATGCAGAACCGGCTTTCATCAGAAAACACCACAAACCTCCACTTTGTCCTCGAATGAGCTCTCGCTGGACAGCAACGAAGTCGTAAATGGCGATGGTCCGGGATCAATGAATTGGAGGTGTCCTTGAAGTAATCGATTTGTAACAGTTCATTGTGTCGCTGTGGCGCCAACTGGTGCTCGAACTGCTCTTGTAGCTGCAGTGCCGGCCGTTGTGACCGAACGGTTCTAGGCGCTGCAGTCTGGAACCGCGCTGCTGCTACGGTCGCAGTTTAGAATCCTGCCTCGGGCATGGATGTGTGTCATGTCCTTAGGTTAGTTAGCTCTAAGTGTTTCTAAGTCTAGGGGACTGATGCCCTTAGATGTTAAGTCCCATAGTGCTTAAAGCCATTTTAACCATTTTTGCCGATGCAGTATGATGCGCCACAGTGGAAAATTTCGGATAAACGTATCATGTATATAGCCGGCTCACGGTCAGTTGCTGTACTGCATTATAACGCAACTTTGTTTCATTTTACATTGGTTACACAAGAACACAGAAAGAGAGAAACACACACATTTACACACACATGGAAGAGAGAGAGAGAGAGAGAGGGAGAGAGACAGAGAGAGCGCTCGCAACTTAGATTCTCGCAGTCAGATTCTGTCGATTCAGGATGAAATAATACGTCACTTTCCGTAGTATGTGTCAAATGTATCGTGATAATTATTCTAAAGGTAAATCCTAACGCTGATAAAGTATAATACTGTGTAAACGAAATGATGGGAAATGCAGGATGGAATGCAACAATATTGGGAAGGAAAGCTGCTACTCACCAAAGATTGGAGATGCTGAGTCGCGATAAAAATATTGTGTTAATCAAACAATATAAAGTCCAGGATGGAATGTAACAATATTAAGAAGGTAAGCTGCTACTCATCATATAGCGGATATGCTGAGTCGAGATAGGCACAACAAAAGAGTCACACAACTATAGTTTCCGGCCATTAAGGCCCTTGTCAGCAGTAGCCACACACACTTGCTCAAGCAAACGGAAAGAGCCATATCCGTAACCTACAGTGTTTGTAGCTGTGGCTGACTTAATTCCATTTGTAGAGTCAGAATTTCGTTCTGTAATGGAGCGTGCGCCGACATGTTTCATTAATTCCGTTTGTTTTGAGAATGAGATTTTCACTCTGCAGCGGAGTGTGCGCTGATATGAAACTTCCTGGCAGATTAAAACTGTGTGCCCGACCGAGACTCGAACTCGGGACCTTTGCCTTTCGCGGGCAAGTGCTTTACCAACTGAGCTACCGAAGCACGACTCACGCCCGGTACTCACAGCTTTATTTCTGCCAGTACCTCGTCTCCTACCTTCCAAACTTTACAGAAGCTGTCCTGCGAAAGGCAAAGGTCCCGAGTTCGAGTCTCGGTCGGGCACACAGTTTTAATCTGCCAGGAAGTTTCATATCAGCACACACTCCACTGCAGAGTGAAAATCTCATTCTGGAAACATCCCCCAGGCTGTGGCTAAGCCATGTCTCCGCAATATCCTTTCTTTCAGGAGTGCTAGTTCTGCAAGGTTCGCAGGAGATCTTCTGTAAAGTCTGGAAGGTAGGAGACGAGGTACTGGCAGAAGTAAAGCTGTGAGTACCAGGCGTGAGTCGTGCTTCGGTAGCTCAGTTGGTAGAGCACTTGCCCGCGAAAGGCAAAGGTCCCGAGTTCGAGTCTCGGTCGGGCACACAGTTTTAATCTGACAGGAAGTTTCGTTTCCTTTTGTTTTGTTTCTCAGAATTGGTTAATTTAGCTTTCCCATTAAATCCTGTAATGATTTTATCCACTGTTTCTCTGTCTTCTGAATCAAACAAATACCTAGTTGAATTCAATAAATGATACCATTACAGGTTTCCAATTTAACACTCTCTGCCAAATTACTGATTTTAAGATGAAAATATGTTCTTTCCAGGATCTTCCGTTTCGGAAATCTCCATGTCCCATATATAAATCATTGAACCTAGAAGTTGAGAATGTTTGTAATACTTTATGCTATGTACAGAGTGTGGTCAGATGTAAGACACGGCCTGAAGGGCCTGATCTGCTTAGACTAAATAAATCAATAAATAACGATAAATAGTTGCGATGGCATGATGAAAAATTTCTTATCCTGGCACAACACGCTGCGTATATCAACGAAATTTTATTGTTTATTATTGTTTTCAAACCGTGACGGATTTCCTTTCGTAAAATAAAAAGACAAGCGTACATATGCCTTGACTCACAAAGAACGTTTCTTTATTGAAAAGTACGATAATATAAAAGGCTAAAGATCCGTTTCGGATGCTTGGAATTCTGTATCGTCATTATCTGTACACCGCAATTCCCACTGGACTGATTCCACGAATAAGGTCAGTTTAATATTAAAATATTTTTGATTTTTCTAAACATTTACAGAATAACTATTTACTATTCCTGTTAATGGCACGGCACTGAAGTACGGACATTCATTAAGTATGTGTTTTCACAACATAAACTTTTTTCCATACCTGAAGCCTGTGAAGATAACAGAAGGAGTAAGTAATATTTGTAGAAATGTTTATTTTAGTAATCAAACTAAATTGTCTCTGTAGCTGAAGTTGAGACGGGGGCTCGATACCGGGAGAAGAATTTCACAAAGCGCTGAAAGACCTAAGTAGGAACAAAACAATTGTAGATGACATTTCCTCAGAAATACTGAGATAGTAATGTTTATTCGCAACGCATTTCGTGTTTGTTAAAACTACTCTACTGGTGTGGAAGATATGAGACAATTCCTGAAAAGGAAGGTGCTGACATGTGTCCCTCCTGCTTCCGTCTGGGGACATAAGGTTCAAAAATGGCTCTGAGCACTATGGGACTTAACATCTGAGGTCATCAGTCACCTAGAACTTAGAACTACTTAAACCTAACTAACCTGAGGACATCACACACATCCATGCCCGAGGCAGGATTCGAACCTGCCACCGTAGCAGCAGCGCGGTTCCGGACTGAAGCGCCTAGAACCGCATGGCCACCGCGGCCGGCGGGACATAAGGAATATGCGGCAGGAACGGTGGTCCGCTTGTAGTGGTGTTCGATCCATGGACATGGTGGCAAATCGGAACATCCCCGCTCATTTGCGGGTGTGTGGATACCGAGTACATTTAATTTACACAGGACAAGGAGGGACCTGTTTTATATGTAACGACAGCGGACACCTCTGCATCAATTGTCCGCATCATGTCAATCTTAAAATCCACTTACGAACATCATAAAAGGCTGACTTTAGCGGAACTCTTATCCCAGATGACAGCCATTATGCCTAACCAACTTCCTGAATGGCAATGCGAACCGTTGCTTGATGGCCCTAGTGAATTTCAGCCGTTAACTCCGCGAAGGGACTTGACCACTGTAGCTTCCGCTTGGCTGCCGCTTATACTTCAAAACATATGTAGACGGAAGCAAGATGGTTAGGAATCGGACGATTCATCTTCGCTTCTCCGCCCTTCTGAGAATATTCTATTGAAGGATGCCTTTGCCCTCACCGAGTTCAGACCGGATGATACGTCAGCTGCTGTTCAAGATTCAAAAGCATCTAGCAGCCCCTCTGATATATCTCTCAGACCGAAACCGCCCTCTTCGGGATCACGTGAGGATGGACGTGTCTGGAGCAGATTTGCCGAGCATCCCTGAGACTCTCACTTATTCCCATCCTTCTTCTGCAGCAACGAATGGAGAAAGCATGGCACAGGCCGCTTCTGATCGGACCCAGCGTGCCATTGAATGATCGGACCCAGCGTGCCATTGGAACACGTGGAGACGGTAAAACACATACAATCAGCTTTCGTTTCCGTTGATTCTCAGGAGCCGCACTGCCCACGTGTGGAGGAGGTTGTGACACCATAGCTCTAATGTTGTACTGATTTATTTCATTTAATGTTACATCGCTGAGCTTCTGTAAATGTGTGTGATTGAACAGATGACACAAAACTGTATATTTCTTTCTTTGCACAAACTTTGAAGTCATGGTTTGGTTCTATGCAATTTAGTATATCAGGTGTTTTAAATGCTTTGTCCCATTTGGAGGGAACAAAACTTACTGTATATAATTGTAATTTTGTGTGAATAATTTTTGGTAGAAATGTCAATATGTGCAAATGTTCTGTTTTATTTAATGTATTTGGTTGCTGTTATGTAAACTGCTGATCCTCACTTAGGATTCTTAGTTATTCTGTATGTAAAAGTTGTTGTGGTTCCCATCGGGAACGGAACTGTGTAGCGCGCGCAAATTGTGGTTGGCCTAGGTAGGAAAGGTGGAACTGATAGTCAGTCGGGGACGAGCTACTAAACTGTGCACTGCCATGTAAAAGATGCATATTGTGCTGGTTCCGAGAGAGGCTTTTTCTGCTTCTTTCCAATGCCTCGGATGGATGGATAAATAGCTGGAACTATTCTGGAATTTGTATCTATCATCGCCACCAAGAAATGACAGAGTCCAGCAATTCTGCCTGCAATTCCACCTGCCAACATGCAGTTGCCACCACATTGCGCAATCATTACATCGGAATACTATAATGATGTACAGTGAAGGATCAGCTTAATGGATGTGTTAGTGTGCTCAAATATAAGGTAAATTTTATCTGAATTTATGTACCTACCCTGATTTTTTTTCCTCATCATAACACCTTTCAGGTTCCTCTCCGTTTGAGCTAAAGTGATATCCGAGTGTCCTTACTAAAAGAACATTAAAGCCCAATATTTTGCTCATTAATGCCTCTTCAACATAGTAAAAAGAAAGTTAAAATTAAGATGGCAAGAGAGTGAGTTAAAGTAAATGTTGTTTGCTGAAAATATTCCTATTAAAACTGCTTATTAAAGTGCTGTTGCTAACTTCAAAATTAAAAGTTCTTAAGACTGAGGCTTATAAAGCAAATGATCACATTGTTGTCTGTAGTAAATTCTAAAAGGTGAGTCAGTTTCTTGCAATTTTGTCAACATTGTGTTTCGCTGTAGTAAAAGTGAGATAGCTGCAGTTGTGAAACGTTATATACTCATGTTTGCTAAGTGTTTGTCTCTCTTGTGTATTAGAAGTGCATATTAATAGTAATGTTATAAAGACCATTCACTTTGTGTAAGCCCTGAAAGTAATATTGTGTTTCGGTATCTGTTATAATTTTGCAAATTGTTTCTGCTGCTCTGTTAGTTCCAATCTTACCGTAAACATATGTATGTGTAAGAGTTCACTGCACTCGCGTGTGACAAAGTATAGGTTGTGTTGATCCGTTATAGTTACTTATATTTACTTCCTTAAACGAGAACGTTAATCTTTCTCTTGCCTAATTAGGTTGGCGACCGTTTTCCTTATTCTATAAACAGTATAGCTAGGCAAAATTTTGTTTGTTACTGTTCAAATATTTACGTAATTCTGACTTTCACTTCCGATAAGCCACCTCCGTTAGGTACAACACGGTCAACATAACAAAATTCCTCTCAGAGGGTAACACTGATCTGTTGCTTTATACCATTATTACTCTAACAAAATAATTCTGTTTTGCAAATTGCCTCCAGTTTCGAGGTTATGGTATAGCAGTAGCAGACGGGAGTGTTATAAGGTGGAGTGCCGGCTCCTTCCTCTACGACTGATACTGAATTTCCACAGGAAACCCATCCCCGGTCACCGCATATGGCAGTCGCGTTCCTGCTAAGCCACAATAAACTAAGTTTTCAACCTGAGCGTGCGGGGACGCGAAAAAAGAAGGAGGAAAAATAAAAATAAAAAAAAAAACATAGAGAGGGTGGAAGAGACGGATCCAGCACTTAGCACTCAGGTTCATCCATTGACTCTGCCAGGGTCTGTGATACACGACCTTAAGGGTCACTTGTAAGTAATCATCTGAACTGGTACCTTTTCAAAAAAAGGGCTCTGAGCACTATGGGACTTAACTTCTGAGGGCATCAGTCCCCTAGAACTTAGAATACTTAAACCTAACCAACCTAAGGACATCACACACATCCATGCCCGAGGCAGGATTCGAACCTGCGACCGTAGCGGTCGCGCGGTTCCAGACTGTAGCGCCTACAACCGTTCGGCCACCCCGGCTCGCTAACCTTTTTTTGTAACAGAATTAGTTCCGATTTTAGTCTTGTGGCATTGGAATAATTTATTTTTGAATCAAGTGCAAACGCGATATTTTGGCAAGAAATGTTTCTTTTCCTGGCTTTTCTACCTTCTTTGATGTGGCTCCCGATCTACTTACTGGTACTGCATTATTTTACAGAGGGAGAATGCTACTGACCTATTTCGAAGTTGTTGATAATGCTGAGGGATAGGCTGCACTTTTTGTGACCTTACTATAATTTTTATGCCTCTTCAGAATCTGGCCACTTCAGAGACAGAGCGCGTTTTTACAAAGAGGTTATAGTGTATTTCGTAACACTCCACAGGAACTTTTTTTAGGTGGAGATTTTCGATGTGTTTTGCATCCTGTGGATCAGACCCCCAATTTTAATTTCAGTAAAGAACTAGATTATCTGATATGCGATGCATGGGTCTGTCACTATCCCACTCTCGTTAGTTACACGCATTTGAGAGCTACTTCTAGCAGCAGACTCGATCGTTTTTGTCTGTCTCGTTATGTGGGCAACTGTAAGTGACAGACGTGGTAGCCACATGTTTCACTGATCACTGTGAGACGTCCTGCTAAACCCGCAGGACAGGACAGGCAGTTTAAATTGTGGAAAGGGGCCAAAATAAGCGGCTGTCAGTTACACTCGAACATTCAATTTTATTTGTTTGACCAAACATTACAAGAGCCAAGAAAACTTAAAAAAAAACACAGCATTAATTTTTGGAACTTAATTACTGGCTGAATGCGCCATACAATCTCATGCCTAAATGGCAAGACCACTTTAATCTTCAACCGGATGAAAGGCAGTAACTTAAGACTCAAACCAAAATCAGAAATTTAAAAGGCGAATGGCCTTATGTTAAAACAGGTCTTTAATTAGGCTGAAGACCCAAACAATCTGACACCTTAAGAGCAACACACCTTAATTTAAAAATCGGCTGAAGGCCCATCACTTGACTCAAACAAAAATTAAATTTTTAAAAAGGACCAACGCCTTACTAAAGCAGTTCTTAAATTAGGCTGAAGGCCCAAACAATCTTACTCCTTAAGGGAAAAACAACCTTAATTTAAAAATCGGCTAGAAGCCATCAAATACAAACAACAAGAACAAATAAGAAAAGGCAGTACACCCAACAGCGCTCAGAAGTTTCCGATGGTCGGCCTGGAATTCAAACACTAACGTTCACTTAGGTGAGACAGGCAGTCGGCCCAACCATTCTCGATCCGACGACAACCCATCCGACAGACAGTCAACGGACCCACCGACAAGATAACTTCCGCTCCATCCGACCAACACACAACAAGGATTTCGGTGGAACAACGTAGAAGGTACTGGCGTCCACAACCAATTATACATTGAGCTTTCAAACTATACACCGTGCTGGACAGCGACAACACGATTAGGAAAATACACTGCCTGTCTACGTCAACGGCCAGGGCAGGTACGGGAATGTTAACGGCCACAAGGCAGAAGATTCCACTGGTGCACTTCAATTCAAAATAACCAAGTAGAGTTAAACTCCACCGGAGGGTGGCTAAAATTTGCCAGTTTGAAAACACACATTGTTGCTCGTGGGAATGTCCCAACAGCCGACAACGAAATCCAAACGACACAATGTGAACAGTCGTGACGTGCTGGTAGATTAAGTGAAAACTCAACTTTCGTGTCCAGGATCGGTGAGCCACGGATCTCGTAGCAATGGGAACAGCACCACACGCTCCGACCGCGCGTGGACGCCGCCAGCGGCCTCGGCCAGACTACGCGCCGCGGAGATTTCCTTGCTGCTCCACGCCAACCGACCAACTGGTCGCACACAGCACAGCCGGAAACTATCAGCGCCAGGCCAAAGACAGTACAAGGTGCGAAAATTGATACAGACCGCTGCTGCCACTCGCGGAGAGAGAGGATAACAGCATAATCGCGATAACCGGGGGAGACTAAACACAGAATAGCAACCAAGGCTTAATCTAACGCATAACATGAGCCAGTGACGTCTCACACTGTGCCTTATACATTAAACCGTGTGCCGCAACCAGTAAAACTATTTCGCTTCCTCTGGATGTGAACACATCTCTCTTAAAGACCCAGTTTCTAGAAAGTACCGTTCGAGACGTTTGGACCCGTAACTTGCGTTCCCAGGACCATTATCCTTCACTCATGGATTGGTGGTCAAGGTATGCAAAACTGACACTCCAGAGAGCAGCCGGCCGGAGTGGCCGTGCGGTTCTAGGCGCTACAGTCTGGAACCGAGCGACCGCTACGGGCATGGATGTGTGTGATGTCCTTAGGTTAGTTTGGTTTAAGTAGTTCTAAGTTCTAGGCCACTGATGACCTCAGATGTTAAGTCCCATAGTGCTCACAGCCATTTGAACCCAGAGAGCATAAACACGTACGGCACTGAGAGAGAGAGGGATTTTCCGCAGACCCAGAAATTTTATTATTTTATTATTATTAATGAGGGTGCCAGATAAGCTCCAATACGGAATATGGATGTTCGCCATGTTAAGGCGAAGCTTCTTCAGTTAACAAGACAACAGATGGAAAGACGGGTGCGATCAAAATCCCGTTCATTCCTATAGGATGAACTGACCTTATATCATTTATCCGCTTGCGGGCGCATCGAGAACGAGCATGTATCCCGTCCCTCATAACTACTTTTCCAATCTTTGTTACGTTCATGCTACTGATTCGATTTTCCTAGCTGCATTTACTCCTTTACTGCATTAAGTAACAAGTTTCTAAGCAACTTCAGTTGATATATATCGTGTTATTGTTAATTCATCATCCCGAAAATTTCTAAGGAATTTTATGTGCATTTATGACCTCTTATAGGAGATGCCATTACTTCACTGGTACATAAGGTGATGCGGAAGGGGAGGGGGGAAGGGGGTTGATTCCTACCCATTTGAAGGTTAGTGCAATCGGTCTAATTCCGAAGACAATCTGAGGTCCGGACACTGATAAATTCTGCCCTACCATATTCGTTAGTTTGGATTACAAAACTGTCGCGCTGGCTGTTAACAGCCATTTGTAGTATTTATAAATAAGATTCCTGCAATTCACCAAAGCCTTGTGCCTGAACGCACAATTCTGACATCTGTAGTCGCATGACGGAACGTCGTCTCGGTGGCTGCAGCTACTTCTGTTTCTGGAGCCTTGCTCTTTATTGATTTTAGTAAGGCATTTGACCAGGTCATTCACAATTTCTTGATGAAGGTGTTCGAGGCGATGGTCTCAATCATACTATTATCCCATTTTTTTACTGCTATTAAAGTGTCTGTGTGGCTTCCTTCGACGGACGGTATCTATGAACAAATTCGGAATCAACGTATTCTTCAAATTAATTGGGGCGATGTTTCACTTTCTTCCCCTTTTTCACTCGGCTGAAACCTCGTTTTCCCTCTCTAATTCTATATATATTCCTCCCATCGTGTAAACTTATTTACCAGATAAACTCACTAACCCGACCCTAAAACGCCAGTTACGTTATCCCTAGTTTATACAGCTGTTCGGCATTACTAGAATTGGTACAACTCGTTTCCCGCGCTATTCCGAGAATATAGCTTAACTCCTTGCAACCGGGCCATAGACAAAGCTTTTCTCTGAATCTTGGAAGTTAACAGGGAAAAATACAGGGCACGAAAAGTTATCTCTAACTTTTACAAAACCCAGGTCTCTAAAAGCAGGCAGTAGTTCAGAAAGTAGTGACTCAGGGTTGTAGCCTATCCCCAATGCCGCGGAGTGTTGCCGAGCGCTTTGAGGCGCCATGTTACGGATTGCGCGGCCCCTCCCGCTGGAGGTTCGAGTCCTCCCTTGGGCATGGGTGTGCGTGTCGTCCTTAGTGTAACTGCCACTTGAAGGAGGCATAAAAAAGAAAAGAATAAAAAAAGGAAAAACAAGTAAAACAGTAACCAGAGCAGAGGAACAGAAGGTTCTGAATTAGATGCCAGGTCGGTCCTTGAATCTTTTCTTCTTTCACATATGCGAATAGTTATTTAATATGAAAATATAACTGTCTGGGTAAGTAAGGTCAGAGGTCGGAGGAGGCAAAACGAATACAATCCCCAGTACGGATGCAGCGTTCGAGACAACTTTTCTGTTCAAGACAGCCTTATGTTTTACCTGGAGAATTATCTATGATGAAAATTTGTTGAAATTTATTGTATGGTGACTGCAAGTAAATGAAGAAGTAAATTTCTCAGCAGTGTTTCAAGTTTTCTTTTTTAAAGTCCAACAGGTTCTGTGCACTGATACGTCTGTACATATGAGATGTGGGTGCAGCATACGACTCCAGAAGCGAAGCAGCTGTGCATAGAAACTGGAAAGGGAGAAGTCGGTATCAGTTGCCCAGAAGTCTACAGATAGCATTTTCTTGGCAGGACATCGATTCCTCTTGCTGAATACACTGCAGTGGGTCAGTCAGGAACTACAGGATTCTACACAAGGTGACTGATCAAGGTGGAGAGGACGTCAGGTTTGTGAAAGAAAGATTGTCATTTTCCATCAGGTCAATGCGCCTTCCCACAAATGTACATTCTGGGTGGGAAAACTGAGGGATTTGAAATACAAATTTTGGAACATGCAACATATTCATCAGATTTAGACACTATGATTCCCCACGTTTTCGCGCACTCGAAGGAATTTGTGCCTGGAGAACGCTTCAAAATTCAACGGAGACATTGTGGCAGTGTAGAAAAGGATTTTGTTATCCGTTGAAGGTTCGCACTTTTCGGATGAATCACTAATCACGTGAAACAGAGTTTATTTCTTCTCTACAATTAAATAAACTACAAGGCCAGTTCGAGATAATTTTTTCACACAAGCTAGTTATCATGTGTGGCCCTCTTTCTGCCCCTTTTCTCTCATATACTTCCACTTGTGTCAGTTTTCGCTACTAATTGTGATACAGAATAAATACTGATCTGTCACTTGGGCAGTCACGGTGTCCCTTTCATTTTACCTCCCCTGGTGGCTGCTACTAATTGTGACACGTCATGTGTAGAAATCTTATGGTTATGGCGCTCCGGGCGCTCGGCGCCTCACGCGGTGGCTAAAGTTGCCTGCTGCTTAAACCAGCCCTGCACGGTTAGCTGCTGATTTACACGCAAGCACGTGACTCGCACCCACTATGAGTAATCGATTTTGTCCAGCATGTCTCTTCCGTAAAACATACTTTATACAGGGCAGGTGTAAGGTCGGATGGGAACTACAACACCACTGATTTGGGAGGGGGGACCCCATTCAGCAATACAAGAGGTAGTCATAAAGTTTTAATTCTCACATAGAAAATGTAGTTAGATAATTAATTATTTGGTCGATTCAGGTAATTGTCTCCGGTCCTGGTACACATTGAAATCACCGCACCAGAGTACTGCAGCACACCGCTAGCCGAGCGGAAATAATATGGTGCAGCCCACTGATAAAACAGACTGTAGATGGTGGTAAGAGCTGCAAGAGTCTATGCTGACTGGTTGGAAATGTACAGAAACAATGTACAACTGTATGATACAATGGTTAGGTGGTGTACACTTTCCCAGTGTGGTCTGACACATTTGAATGATGAAGAACTAAGTGGCAGATTATCTTTGTCCGAAGAACCAGAAATCGCAAGAGATCAAGAGAGGTGGAGGCCCTGGTGTTAAAAGACAGGTGTATCACAATCGAGACTAATGCATGCACATGAACACACTCGTCCTCAATGATGACCTACTTGCTGTTCAAGTCCGTACAGAATCCGCCAAACGTACACTTTTCATCAAATAATCAACATATCGTATCATGTAGCATGGATGTTTTCCTATCTGCCAAAGCGCTCAAAATTCACCCTAAAATTCCTTCAACATAATATCTAAGCAAAGTGTTTCATTGACATTCACTCGTGAGCCTCTTCCACAAAACAACACCCTCTACTCCACAAAACTTCTTAAACATGCAAGCACAAAAAATCATAGTAATTAATAAGACAATAAGGAAAAGCACATCCCAATGTGTCCCCTCTTCGTGATCTTAAGCCATATGGGTGTGTCAGAATAACTGTAGATGTATCCTATTTTCTCCGTTTTTCTTGACTAATTTTACCATACTTTTCTTTTGCCCCAGGCAATCCCAGCCCCTCCCCTCCCCCCCACCTCCTTTCTGAAGGTGCTGCCAGAAATTGAGGCAGAACCTGTGGGGCACTTTTAAAATAGCAGATTCGACGTACATAGACCATTATCACACGTTGAAAATTGTAATTTAACTTTAACAGGTGAAATCATTTTCATCACGTGATAGGGTCTTTGGTAATACACAAGAAATTTTTAGTCTTTACCTTTGATGCGCGGAGGTTGGTTAACATAAGCCATTATCTGGCACGAAACTTTGGTAATACAGCTTTTTTTAAGATGGGTACACAGCTCAATAGGAGATGAATTCTTCTAACTGAGAACGACCTCACAGGGAGACAATCCTATACTCTTGTGGATTTTTTAATTATATGCCATTACTACATAATGGATTAGTTTGTTCCAATCACTGTGATTATTGTTAATGTAGTAACTCAACATTTTTCTACCTGACAATGGTCTCCTTCTGTTTGTCCGTTTGCCTGTGGGTGAAATGCACTGGACCAAAATTTCGTAAAGTGTAATAATCAGCACAATTGCTTTATTAAACTGGATATAAAATTCTTTCCTTGGTCCGTTATCACTAGCTAAGGTGTGACGAACTTTTAGTAGCCACTGGTTAACCATCGCTTGTGCCACTATTTCTGCCTGCTGGTAAGATATTCCTATTATGTACATGAAACGTGAGAAATGATCAATTATCATTAGCACATAATGGTTTCCTGCTCATGTTTAAGCAAATAGTCCAAATATATGTGCATGCCAATCAGCTGAAATGGTTTACCTGCCTCTGGTAACCTCTGACAGTCTGCATAAGTGATCTGTTCTTCTTTCAGTTTTTCTGTGTCTAGCCCAGCACATTACACAGAGCGAATTTTGTGATCAAGGCCATCATCGTTTCTATGTGATTTACCTGGTAGTTTTACTACTTTTTAATTAAATTCACTCAGTTGTAATGCTCATCTAGTTGAACAGCTCATTGGAGTTTAAGTCCTAGTAAACATTTCAATGTTGCATGATCTGCTATTACTTTGAAGTATTGTCCATACAAATAACAATAGAAATACGTTACTCTGTATATTATTGCTACTATTTCTTTCTCAATAGTCAAAAAATGCACCTCAAGGCAAAATTGCTAGCATCATACAACAATCAGAAATTGTTTCTGATAATTCAGAATGGAGAACTGGACTAGAGATCAATAAATCTTTTAATTTTCAAAAGCCATTTCACAATCTCGGGGCCATTAAGACTTTACGCCTTTTTCAATAATTAGTTTTGTTTTACAGTTCCAGAATTTTTGCAACGAATAAAAATTATTTAGGCCTAGATATGTCTGCAATTCCTTTTCTGTAGAGGGTGTTAGAAAATTTTCGACAGCATCAGCAATTCACGAGTCAATTCTTATAACGTAATATGGCCCAAGTAACGAACCTCTTGTAACATGAAATGGAATTTTTCCTAGAAGAGAGCTAATAATGCTGCATATTAACAATCAGAGACTTCACGTAAATCTGGTATATGGATCTGGGTGTCCTTGGAGCGCACAATAATATAAATAGCCCACATATTGCTTCAGTTTTAATGCTCTCAGTACACCACGTAATAGGCAGCGGAACGTTGTTGGCAGTTTATCACTCCAGAAGGTATGTTTTAATCTTGATAATTACAAGATGGAGTTGAGAATGCTGTTTTCCGATGGTCATCGGACGCTGTCTCCAATTGATGGTACTCACTTCATAAATCTACAGTTGTAAAATAATGACGCTGGTCTATAATATCTCAGCCTTGTATTATATTAGGTGCAGGGTAGGGATCTTAAATTGTTTCGTCGGTTAAATATCAGCAGTCACAACATACCCTATATGTGTTACTCCCATCTGATGATTTCTTGGGTACAATGATGAAAAGTGCTGTCCAGGGGATTTTACTCTATTTTGTGATTCCATCTTGAAGCTATTGGTCTGTAAGCTCTTCTAGGGCAGTTTTCTAATGATGTGGGACTCTACACAGCTTCTTATAGACAGGCAACACATTCACAGTTCGAATATTATGTTGAGATAATGGCATGGTAGGCAATAGTCCAGGAGAATCAAGTAACTCAGCGTATTCTTCTAATAGTCTAATAGTCTCCTTCTCCTTCCACTTTAGATGTGATACTTTCCTCCTCAACATAGTTAAACCGACAGACTGTTGGAGCATTATACAGATTATGTTGAATTTCTATCTAAGTCAGCGTAATTTAGTATTTCTTAACTAGGTATCAGCATACCTTATGATAGCTGCACGTCTCCAGAACTACATTTATGGATGCTGACAGGCACAACTCTGCTTCCATCAATTTTCCGTGTGTAGGACAAACTAAATCATGTAAAACGTTTTACTTTACCTAATTCTTAATTCTCAGACAAAGGCTCAACTACACACAAAGGATTGACCAGCAGATCAGCTTCTACATTACACCACATTAATTTTCCAGTACTATTCGGTATGATATCCCACGAGCTGTCTTTAAGGGACCTTGTTCACAGTTTGGGCAACTGCTCCTGCCTAAGAGAACTCCTTGCGAGAGTAACGGCTTTCTGGCCACAAAAACAAGTTGTTTCATACATGTATGCTATTTTACTTTCCAAGTTAACTTTGGTGTGATGCACTACCAGGAAGTCCAAACCGAGTATGATTTTGTAACCACGCCCAACCTTAGGGAGCACTTCCACATTAATCCAGAAGCTACTTTCCCCCATTCGGAATCCTAGCACTTTCAAGCCGAGTGAATCAGCATGACCGCTACCTATGCTGCTTAATCTCCAGTGTGGCGGAATGAATTATGATTTACTAAGTACATGCTTACTTGAGATCCAGTATTTAATAAGAATTTGCACAACCTTTTGTGCATATATGTTATATTTATACTCGTATTTATTTTTAAGAAATATTGTGTCATAAAGGTTGTTTTTGTGGAAGAGGCTCACGAGTAAACATCAACGAAACATTTTATTTAGATACTAGGTTGAAGGAATTTTAGGGTGAATTTTTAGCGCTTAGGCTGATAGGAAAACATCGATGCTACATGATACGAAATGTTGATTATTTGATGAAGAGATTACGTTTGGTTGATTCTGTACAGGCTTGAACAGCAAGTAGGTTATGACTGAGGACGAGTGTGAAAATGCGCATGCGTTCGTCACGGGTATTTAGCTTACAGGATAAAGTTTTTATTGCTCAGACAATTTATTTACAGAAGATGAAGGGCAATATTAGCCAGAACTCGCATACACCGCTCCATTCGCAAGAATTACTGCGCTGCCAAGCCAAACCTATAACCAACTGCTCCGCACAGCGGGTACACATCGTCCCCTACGTCATGTCAATTCGTCTAGTTTTGCTCCGCGAAATATGTGACAGACCTTCCTAAAGAGACAATCACAGACAAATCAGAATTCTTCCAAAGAAAGCTTCCATGACAAACTCAATGGTTATTATTTTCACTTGGCACGAGCAGGAACGTTACAGTGGCATACAGAACGCAGAGCTACTGGCTCAAGGATTGTTGGTCAAGTAAACCCAGTGCAGTATTTCTGTACCAACCTTTCGTTTACCTGCCACCATCAGTGGGACCACCATCCTAAATATCACCTACACATTAATTTTCTTGTGATCCATAGGTAATCTATAGATATCCTACCTGCTAAAAATCTGACTAACTTCAACAATACTTTAGACCTGTCTCTGCTCGCCTCCCCACATCAGGTGTTCGTTGCAGAAAATGGTGCATATGAATGAATCATCTTTTAGACCACATACCGTTCCGAATATCAACGCCGATTCGTAAGTTTAGGAACCTTAACCTCAGCTGCCTGCGTGATTTTAACGATAGTAAGTATTGCTTACTACCACCTCAACTAATAATAACAATAATAATAAAACTAAATTTCGCTCGAACAGGCCATGAAGGCCCAACGGTACCGACCGGCCGCCGTGTACTGATATTCCACATTACAAACTTTGCCTAAAGGTGTCAATGGATTCGGAGATGGAGGGGCATGTGGTCAGCACACCGCTTTCCCGGTATGTCAGTTTACGAGAGCGGAGCCGCTACTTCTCAGTTTGCCTCACAAGGGCTGAGTGCACAACCAACAGCGCTCGGCGGACTGGACGGTCCCCCATCCTCGTCCTAGCCCAGCCCAACAGTGCTTAACTTCGGTGATCTGACGGGAACTGGTGTTACCACTGCGGGAAGGCCGTTGGCCAATTACAGCCCTATCAACTTTGAACAAACAGTCACGAACAAAGTGGTGAGGGGAGGGGGAGAGTAGCGTCTTTGACTAGCAATCAAAACTTCCTCGGTCTATAGTTCGAACACCACCACAATTTAAATACTGAATAAAAATCATTAGCAATGGCGGTTGAAGACTTCCAGCATAAAAAGCCACCCACATTCTGCCAACGGCTTTGTCAAAGAGGGCGGAGGAGCGGACAGAAATTCAGAGCACTGTTTTGCCCTTTGGATGTGAAACTGCCCCTAAAAGACGGAAGAACATTCATGATCAGTGGCATGAGAATGGAGAAGGCAATGGAAACCACTACATTAAAGACTCATAATCCACAGGATATGCGGCCTGTAACTGAAACAGTTTCATGATGATCTGTCCATCAACAAACGATTCCAGATTAGTCCCCTTTCGGATCTTCGTGACGGGACTTCCAAGATGGAGGTGACCATCTGGAAAAGACCGAATAACCAACGAAAGGATAACATTCTACAAGTTGGAATGTGGAGTATCAGAATCTGAACGTGGTAGAGAAGCTAGGAGATCTGGAAAGGGAAATGCAAAGGGTCAGCCTAGGTAAAATGGGTTCAGTGAAGTGAAATGGAAAGAAGACAAGGATTTCTGATCAGATGAGTGTAGGGTAGTATCAACATCAGCAGCAAATTGTATAACGGAAGTAGAATTCGTAATGAATAAGAAGGTAGGGCAGAGAGTAAGTACTGTGAATAGTCCGGTGATGGAGTTGTCATCAGAACCGATAGCGAACTAACACCAACAACAATAGTTCAGGTATACACGCCGACGTCGCAAGCAGAAGATGAAAACATAAAAAAGCTATATAAGGATACTTAACTGTTTATTCAGTACGTAAAGGGAGATGAAAATCTAATAGTCATGGGGACTGGAATGCGGTTGTAGAGGAAGGAGTAGAAGAAGGGGTTACGGAAGAATATAGGCTTGGTAGTAGGAATGAGAGAGGAGAATAATTGAGTTCTGCAATGAATTTCAGTTATTAACAGCGGATACACTGTTCAAGATCACAAGTGGAGGAGATGTACTTCGAGAAGACCAGTTAGATTACGTCATGGTCAACCAGAGATTCGAAAATGAGATATAGAATTGTAAGGCGTACCTAGAACAGATATACTCAGATCACAATTTAGTAATAATTAGGGTGAAGTTTAACAGACTAGTCAGAAAGAATTTGTGCGCCAGAGAAGTGGGAATCAGAAGTACTAAGGAATGAAGAGATGCGCTTGAAGTTCTCTAAGGCTGTAGATACTTATGTAATAAATACCCCTGTCGACAGTTCGGTTGAAGGGGAGTGGGCATCTCTAAAAAGGATAATCACAGAAGAAAAACGTAGGTACAATGAAGGAAACTGATCGGAAGTCATGGGTAACGCAGGAAATATTTTAAGTCCATCGAAAAAAAAAAGCACAATAGTGTTAAGGTAAATTCAGGAATAGAGAAGTACACATTCCCTAAGAAATAAAGTAAATAGGAAGCATAAGGAAGCTAATGTGAAACGTCTGCATGAAAAACATGAAGAAATCGAAAAGGCAATGATTCTTGGAAGGAATGACTCAGCATATAGAAAAGTCAAAACAACTTTCGGTGAAATTAAAAGCAAAGGCGGTAACATTAAGAGTGCAACGGAAATTTCACCGTTAAAGGCAAAGAAGAAGGTGGGTAGATGGAAAGAATACACTGGAGACCTCTATGAGGGGAAGGACATATCAGTTGACGTGATACAAGAACATACAGAAATCTGTAGGGAAGAGATAGGTATCCGGAATTGGAATAATAAATTAAAAGAACATTGGAAGGCTTAAGATCAAATAAGACAGAGAGAATAGAAAACATCCCATTGGAATTTCTAAAATAATTGGGGGAAGTGGCAACAAAACTATTATTCGTGTTGGTGTGTAGAATGTAATGAGACTGGTGATATACCATCTCACTTTCGGAAAAATATCATCCATACAGTTCCAAATACTGCAAAAGTCGACAAGTACGCTCATGCATTCACGTCACTGGCAAGAATAATATACAAAAGAGTGGAGAAGAAAATTGAGGATCTGATAGATATGACGATCATTTTGTCTTTAGGAAAGGTAAAGGCGCCAGAGAGGCAGTTCTCAGTTGCGGTTGATAAAGGAAGTAAGACTGAAGAAAAATCAAGACACTTTCACAGGATTTGTCGACCTGTAGAAAGCGTTCGACAATGTAGAATGGTGCAAGACGTTAGAATGTCGGAGAAAAATAGGGATAGCCTTTAATAAAAGACGGGTAATGTACAATATACAGGGTGGTCCATTGATCGTGACCGGGCCAAATACCTCACGAAATAAGCGTCAAACGAAAAAACTCCAAAGAACGAAACTTGTCCTGCTTGAAGGGGGAAACCAGATGGCGCTATGGTTGGCCCGCTAGATGGCGCTGCCATAGGTCAAACGGATATCAACTGCGTTTTTTAAAAATAGGAACCCCCATTTTTTATTACATATTCGTGTAGTACGTAAAGAAATATGAATGTTTCAGTTGGACCACTTCTTTCGCTTTGTGATAGATGGCGCTGTAATATATTAGATGTGGTGCTACAGAAGAATGTCGAAAATTGGGTGAACTGATAAGGCAAGAAATGATGAGGTTCTCCAAAGAATCGGCGAGGAAAATCTGACGAAGAAGAAGGGACAGGATGATAAGACATCGGTTAAGACATCAGGGAATAACTTACATAGAACTAGAGGGAGCTGCAGGGGATAAAAACAGAGATTCGAATACACCCAGCAAATAATTGAGGACGTAGGATGCAATTGCTATTCTGAGATGAAGAGATTGGCACCCGAGAGGAATTTGTGGCAGTCAGAAGACTGAGCAGTCTAAAAAAAATCGTAGTCTCCGGCGACAAGGAATTTTTCTTCAGGAGGCTTTCAGACTTCCTCTCAACACATTCTGTGGTGTTGCAGGATTGGTACAGTTTGTGAACCCTAATAATTTACTCAAAGACCTTCCGACAGGTGGAAGTTAGCTCCTACGAGGCACATAACACTATGAGTGTGACAATGTAATGGCTCAGAATTACTGAGTTTCCTTGCAAATTTTACTCTTGAAATAATATTTGTTCTGCGTCTTGCAATTTACACCAACAGCGGAGTATAAAATAATTTTGGAGTTCCCCTGCTTACTGCTGAATACTCATTTCAAAGGGAATATGCTAGTTCTTTTTTTTCCCATTGGCAAGGTTAAGAGGATCTGTTACAAACTGTAATGGAAAGCGGGGCTGGTTGCGATACCGCTTTTTCCACACAGCTATACACGATGAACGCTAGTACTGTCACAATCAAACAACATGGAGCCACCATATCCTCCACTAGAGTTTCAGTTTGATGAGAAGTGACGTAGAAGAAGAAGAATTTAAACTTTCCTGATTCTCAGCCACGAAAGTATTTTCTTTCACACGAAGTCTTTGTTATTCTGTGACTCTCTTGATAATGGGTAGAACTATTAACAACAATTGTACTGAAATGCTGAATTACTCATGAAACTTTTGTGGAACAGTGAGGTATCCACATTATCCAAAAAGAATTATTGGAGCAAGTTGCCATGTTATCTATGGACATAGCTATCAGTTGAAGCATTGTAAGTAGTTTTTTATTTATTTTTAACTGCAGGTTTACCACTAGGAATCATAAAAGAAAATCTGACACACCAGAACATTTTGGTCAGACCTCCTCCTTACAGTCCTTCCACCTCATTCCCTAGTGATACACTCACTCAAAGAAAATTACATTCACTAGGTAGGGAGAAGGGCATAAGCATAGAAAGGCAAAAAAAAAAGCAACAGAAGTTCACAGTTTCTGACATTACAGAATTTGAAGACGACGCACCAGATTTAATAAGCTATGTCGAACATGAGGCCAGTACCGGTTACCAGCTCGCGCAGACATTGGACAGGAATGCTAAACCAAAGTTTCAGGATGTTGAGAGTGCTCACTTAAACTAATTCTAAATCAGAGTGCTGTGAATGTGGTATGTGGAGATATTTCAGAGCAGTATCATCTGGACGATTTCCAGTCAATGAAGTATAATGCTTCTCTATATTCTTCAAAGGTAATGGAAGTTAATAGTGATGGATTATTTGCTTCCACTACGGCGAATGAGAAGAACTTTTGAAGATGACCAGACATTCCTGACATTTTATTATAGCCGTAACAAAACTGTGAAAAAATTAAAACTACTAGTTCAAACGAGATTCTTAGAGATGATCTTGGAGATAATGAAGCTATTGTTGATGACTTTCTTGTTTTTATGTAACCTTCCTTTGTTTGTTTCTTTATTTAATTTGTGTATCGATGCTTAACATGAACATTAGGGATGTCAGTTATCGCTGAAACAATCGGTTTTCAGTTTTGCCGTTTTTTTCACCTCCGACTTAACCTGACTGTTAAAATCACTCAAAGTAACGGGTTTTTGAAATGACCGATTTTCAATTTTTTATTGCTATTATTTCCAGCAATCGAACAAACATTGACAAATTCTAAGACACTCTCAGACTTTTGCGTTACAAAATTAAAATATCAAATAAAATAGGTAAATTAGAAAAAAGCTCAGTTCTTCCACCGTTCATTGCTTTTCTTTATAAGTAATGAAGGGTCGAACACTATAAAAAATTCATCAGTATTCTCTTCCCGATTCTAATTTTTTAAAAATATCTACACAAGAACCATGTTGTAATCGAGGATCGTACCACTATATGGGCATTGCGAATAGTCAGTGCTAAAGGCTAAAAGATGAGGTTGAATAACTCTAATTTTCGTGTTAAGTTATCCTTTTCTAAAGGCTACGAACAGGTAAACTCATATTACACAGACATAGCCAGCAGATAATCTTCTTTCTATTTTCACTGTGAATGATGAATGAATTCTTAAGTTTTTAATTTATTACTGTTGCAGTAACTCCGTTTCTCTTTTATTATTTGGTAGAAACGACAGAAAAATGCTGAGCTTTTGCGTAAAATTTGTGGCATTTTTTCGTTCTTAATAGAATGGGAAATACGCTTTTGAGGAAATGTATATCTTTGCTTTTTAATAGGAATTCGAGTACAACTGATTTTATAGTAACAAAACCAAACATGTTCTTTCAAAAAAATTGGATGAACAATTTAGGTAGCGGACAAAATATAACATTCGCCAGGAACAATTACATGAGAGTTGTTAAAATTTCATTAACGAATTAGTTTACTGTCCAATGTTTATAGTCCAATGTGTTCATAAATATTCTTTCTGTAATATGTTGATCTGTAAGTTGATTCCTTCCATCAGAAACAAACTTTCAGAAGCCACAGAATTTCCTATCAAACTCCTTTGTTTAAAAACCCGACGTTTTGGCGCCATTTCTGCGGCAAATTGTTATCTCAGTTTCATACCCAGTTATCAGCAAAAAATAAATATATTTGTTATAACCGATATCAAAAACCTGGAGAAAAATACCGATAATTCAAAACTAAAATACCGGTATCGGTTTTAACCGGTCGGTTCTTACCCATCCCTAATGTACATCACTTATTTCAGCATTTTGTGTTGAAATAAAAGTGTCGCAGTTAATTTTCTGATGCCATTAACTATCGTTCTATGACATCTTACCCAGGGAGTACACAGCTTTTACTGCATCTGAGGTAAGTTTTCGTAGTTGTGAAGTTCTTGTACATAATCTTTTACGAGTTCAGTATATCATTTTAAGTGATATTTTCATCATCTATAAATAGTAAAAGACTAACACTGTGAGCAGCATAGAAGACATACCTTTAAGAGTGTGTATTAGAGGGAAAAATATCGAAAACTAAAAATTACGCCAACTATCCCAAGTCTCCCCTCCTTTACAGATCACGCATATCGCTGTCTGTCAGTCTTTAGATAAAATTCTAACCTTGTCAGTTACGAAGTGAGTGTTTCCAGGATGCCTTAATTACGAGACTAAATTTCAGGCTATTAGGGTTTCTGGTGATAATATACAATTACCGGTAGCACTGGCGTCACACCATTAACGTCTCTTGTCAGCAGTTGCGTCGCTGCCACAAGCAATCCGTCACAGACAAGGACGGATTGATCACACGACCACATGTGTCGCTAGCGCGCTGCAGTGTGTAATCTGTCAAACACAACAGGGATCATGTCATACTACCCCAGCGCACTGCCTCATAGCCGAATGTTATGAACAATGATATACGAAGCAAGGTGTTTACTATATTCCGTGTTTTTCGAAAGCGAAGTAGGAAATTAGTTGAATACCTTGAGTTATCATGTTCTGCGATATCTCACGAAGTATGACAAGTCCCCGTTCGTGTCATTTCTTTGGCTTCGCCACTGATGCCAAGCTAAATAAGATTTTAGTGTATGGTCAGTTGGATTACGGAAATACTTAGCGCTAAATTCGTGGATAAACAGTTTCACCGTACTATATCCGTGCAAATGGGAATAGTGGACTATAAAAGTAAAGCTGTAAACGCTGACAAAATACAGTTCCAGTCGCAAACGCAGACAAGTCTAAAAGAATAGTATGGCGTCATATACGAACAGTATGTGTCTGGACGGGAGGCTATTAGATTTTATATGCCCGTCTGACTTCTAACAGTGCTACAGATGTATATAAACGTGACACTCCATGATCTTTGTAGGAACTGCATGTATCTAGCACTCGTAAATGAAGTTGTTCTGATGAATTTATCAGACTATGGGGAGAAGAAATTGTTGTACCATAAAGTTAGATGGATTTAGGTCGGATGAGTTGCTAGATTGACGGTTTCCCTAACTGCTGCTTAATGTGTAAGTTTGAGAGTATAGCGGTCTCGGCTGGTGATAACTGGGAAAATTTTGTTTTGGAGAATGTGTAGACGATTTAGGTGACAGTGGGGATCCGTGGACCACACTTCACAGAAATACAAGGTCTGAGAGAGCATGATGACATGCAAGACGGTCAGATTTGCGTCGTTTGATAGTGTGTCACGTTTAAGGTGAAGAAACAGTCGATAAAATAGGCCACAACCCCCGATGAACGCCTGGTTATGCGCGTCTCCAAGTCAGTCTCTTATGTATTATGATACCAAGGTATCTGGCTGAGTCACACCATTTCTGTGCCAAGTTGATGGTATGGGTGCTTGAGCTTGGACGTGAACTGATTCACTTGCCTTTATCACCATATGTTTTACCTTCCAGACATTACACATTTTGGAGGTTTTCTCCAGGTGCGCCAGGAGGTACATAGCTATTTAATCGAGGTTCCAGCAGCGCTTCAGTAGCGCAGTATCGTCGGTGTACAGGGCAACTGTCCCTCCCGCCTGCTTGAACGTGTCGTTTCTTTGGCTAGAATACATTACAAGTCCCAGAAGTGAATTCTGCGCCATTCCAGTCATAATCGGCGGTGACTGGCCTCTGTGTAGTCTCAATGTTTACACATAGATGAATAACTGTGTACGCTTCCGTGGACGGTGTCATAATGACTAAAATTTTCCTGGATGATGAAACGCGTCATTGTATAAAATACGACCGCCTCTCGTTGTTCCTGAAACACGAAAAGTTGTCCACAATTGCAGTGGTGTTTCGCTGTCACTGATTTATTGTGTTGGGCTAATCACACGTAGCGTTCATGTTTTGCTACTCATGTGCTGAGTGACCTTCCTGTCTCACCTATGTAGGCTGCTACGCACTCATAACATAGTTCATATACTCGTGAAGAAATAAGTATGTTCACTGCATCCTTGGTGGAGCCTATCATGTCTTGGATCCTGCACTCTTACGCCGCCCTTGCTGGCTACAGCATGTAGACGACACATTCATTTTCTGCCCACACGGGGAAGTGGAGTTGAGAAATTTCCTTCAGCATTTAAAGAGCCTGCAAAAGAACATAAAGTTCAGCCTCGAAACAGAAACCAACGGTGCGTTACCATTTCTGCGCGTAGAGGTGTATACAGGGTGTTACAAAAAGGTACGGCCAAACTTTCAGGAAACACTCCTCACACACAAAGAAAGAAAATATGTTATGTGGACATGTGTCCGGAAACGCCTACTTTCCATGTTAGAGCTCATTTTATTACTTTTCTTGAAATCACATTAATCATGGAATGGAAACACACAGCAACAGAACGTATCAGCGTGACTTCAAACACTTTGTTACAGGAAATGTTCAAAATGTCCTCCGTTACCGAGGATACATGCATCCACTGTCCGTCGCATGGAATCACTGATGCGCTGATGCAGCCCTGGACAATGGCGTATTGTATCACAGCAGTCCACAATACGAGCACGAAGAGTCTCTACATTTGGTACCGGGGTTGCGTAGACAAGAGCTTTCAAATGCCCCCATAAATGAAAGTCAAGAGGGTTGAGGTCAGGAGAGCGTGGAGGCCATGGAATTCGTCCGCCTTCACCAATCCATCGGTCACCAAATCTGTTGTTGAGAAGCGTACGAACACTTCGACTGAAATGTGCAGGAGCTCCATCGTGCAAGAACCACATGTTGTGTCGTACTTGTAAAGGCACATGTTCTAGCAGCACAGGTAGAGTATCCCGTATGAAATCATGATAACGTGCTCCATTGAGCGTAGGGGTCGATTCAAGACATCACCAACATTGCCTGCCCAAACGTTCACAGAAAATCTGTGTTGATTACATGATTGCACAATTGCGTGCGGTTTCTCGTCAGCCCACACATGTTGATTGTGAAATTTTACAGTTTGATCACGTTGGAATGAAGCCTCATCCATAAAGAGAACATTTGCACTGAAATGAGGATTGACACATTGTTGGATGAACCATTCGCAGAAATGTACCCGTGGAGGCCAATCAGCTGCTGATAGTGCCTGCACACGCTATACATAGTACGGAAACAACTGGTTCTCCCGTAGCACTCTCCATACAGTAACGTGGTCAACGTTACCTTGTACAGCAGCAACTTCTCTGACGCTGACATTAGGGTTATCGTCAACTTCACGAAGAATTGCCTCGTCTATTGCAGGTGTCCTCGTCGTTCTAGGTCTTCCCCAGTCACGAGTCATAGGCTGGAATGTTCCGTGCTCCGTAAGACGCCGATCAATTGCTTCGAATGTCTTCCTGTCGGGACACCTTCGTTCTGGAAATCTGTCTCGATACAAACGAACAGCGCCACGGCTATTGCCCCGTGCTAATCCATACATCAAATGGGCATCTGCCAACTCCGCTTTTGTAAACATTGCACTTACTGCAAAACCACGTTCGTGATGAACACTAACCTGTTGATGCTACGTACTGATGTGCTTGATGTTAGTACTGTAGAGCAATGAGTCGCATGTCAACACAAGCACCGAGTCAACATTTCCTTCCTTCAATTGGGCCAACTGGCGGAGAATCGAGGAAGTACAGTACATACTGACGAAACTAAAATGAGCTCTAACATGGAATTTAAGCGTTTCCGGACACATGTCCACATAACATCTTTTCTTTATTTGTGTGTGAGGAATGTTTCCTGAAAGTTTGGCCGTACCTTTTTGTAACACCCTGTATAACTGCCGATGGTACACTGGGCTACAAATTGTACCGAAAGTGAACCAACACAAATCGGTAACTGCAAACGGAGAACCACCACCACCAGGTCAGGAGTATTATGTTCTGTGTACGTTGCTTGCCGTGCCTACCACATAAGTGACAATAACAACATTGAAATCTAGTTCGCAGGACAGAGCGGTGCAGGTTATGGTTGTGGAAAGGGGCCAGAATTAGTTACTGTCAGTTGCACAAAACACACAAACTTTATTTTCTTAAAAACACTTAATCACACATGCCCTCAAAAGGATTCAAAACAATATGGCTGAAAGCCCGAACACGAGTTATTACAATTGCTTTAAGGAATACACGCGGCTGAAGGCCTTACTTTAAAAAGAAAGTCTTACGTAAATACTCGGCTGAAGGCCACACACTGGACACAGAAGAACTGAGGCTTAAGGCTTGGATAACAAGAATTTCCAATACAGAAGAAAATTTAAAAAGGTTTTAAACAAGTGAATTTTTAAATTTTAATTTAAGATGGCTGAAGGCGTTATCTTAGAAATATTTGACATAAAAGCTCGGCTGAAGGCCGCATACTAAACATAGAACAACTCACGGCTTAAGGCCTGGATGACAAGGATTTGCAATAGAGCAAAATTCCCCTTTTTTTCTTTAAAAAAATTATTTCAAGCAAGAATCTTGAAGGTTTTAACTTAAGACGGCTGAAGGCCTTATTTTAGAATTGAAATAAACTAAATTAATAGGCGGCTGAAGGCCTCGCACCAAACTTGAGACAAAAATCACGATCTAAAAACAACAGAACAATGGTGCTATGAAGTGTTCCAAGGGTCGGCCTGAGGAGCTAACTCTAACGTAAGGTTAGGTGAGATAGGCAGCCAAGAAAAAGATTAAGTAATCAGATGGCAACCCGATCCAGGGACGGCTGAGGGACCGACCAACAACCTAATCAATTCCGCTGCGCCTACCAGCGGCACGTCAACGGAAAATATCATCCGAGGACGAAGATACCAGCAGCACTACTTCTTCAAAATTGGCGTCTAAAAAGAGCCAAGGCACTATAACCACTCAAAAATATGAACAACGCCAAAGGCTGTCGAACTACACGCGGTACGGACAGCATCAACACGGCGATGAAAACCACACTGCGGAACACTACGCTAACACCCCCGCCGCGGAGACTTTCTCGCTGCACTGTCCCAAGCGACCGACTGCCTACTCTAGTACGCAGACAGCATTAACGTAACTCCTCAGTCGAAATTACACAAGCTAGACACAGTTCCACGAAAACACTTCCACAAGAACTCGAACAATCGTAAAAGCAATCACTGTGGAACAACAAGGACGAATGACAAGTCGACACACACAGTGAACCCGAAGCGGTCGGCGACCAAATATACATCGTCCGATGAGACGACCGACGGAACGACCAGCCAAGGTCGTCTCCACTCAAGTCATGTGTGTCAGTAACAGTCGGGCGAGTCTTGGCAGTTCGGACCTCACTGCAGCTCCATCCCGACTCAACTCCATTTCCGTTGGGAACTCGGAGACACGGCGACCCGGCCACACTGGCTCGGACCCAACTATGCAGTGAGAACACTTGCCCATTGGCCACCCGACATCTCTGCACAAGGAAGGAACCGACTCACGTCCGGTAAGACGACCAACTGACGAGGTCCAGAAACGGTCAAAAGACCAAATACAAGTCGCCCGATGAGACAACCGACCGAACGACCAACCAACGGTCGTTCCCGCTCCAGTCTCCTTCCGTCGGACATCGCATGTGTGTCGTAAGCGGTCGACGAGTATGGCTGTCCGCACCACACTGGCGCTGCGTCTAGAGGTGTACAAATTCCCCTTGCAGCCTGCTTGCCCCTAGCTCCTCTGCAACCATTCATGCAGGCCAGCCTGCCGCGACGTAAACACAAGAGTGCGCGTGTACTGAGGCATAATGGGTAATGCAGCCGACTTGGTCTCCCGCAAGCCCGGGCTACCTGGGTTCCCGCAGGCCTGCCAAGCTTCACGGGACCCGCTCAGCTTGCTGCGCCTGACAACAGGTTGCGCTGTCAAGCTACCGTGACTGGAGTAGCCAGGTAGTTATCCCGCAGTTCATTTATCGCAACGGTGGGGGCAGCACAATGAATAGGTCGAACTTTAGTGAGATTGAAAAAAATTGACAACTGGCGAAGACATGCTGGTAACGAAACAGAGAGCCGGCCGGAGTGGCCGTGGGGTTCTAGGCGCTACAGTCCGGAACCGAGCGACCGCTACGGTCTCAGGTTCGAATCCTGCCTCGGGCATGGATGTATGTGATGTCCTTAGGTTAGTTAGGTTTAATTAGTTCTAAGTTCTAGGCGACTGATGACCTCAGAAGTTAAGTCCCATAGTGCTCAGAGCCATTTGAACCATTTGAACGAAACAGAGCTCAAGTGCCGCATGGGAAACGTTTCCGTGTGTCTATGAGGCCGCAAACGATGTCAAAATCTTTTGTAAGGTACTCTATTCCATGCACTGTCCGAAATATTATGTAGACAGTGATGTTCCTCTTGATGGTCAAGCGTGCAAAATTTCTTCAAGATCCGAATAAAACTGTAGGTTGGTGTAGAAGTGTGTAAGTAAAGTACCCTCCCCCATCCACCATTCAGAATTTTAAGCAGAGAGCGCCCTTCATCCTGCTTTGAATATCAAGTGTGACAAATTTCATCAAGATACGAATAAAAACGTACAATTTGTCGAATTCCGTTAGGTAAAGTAATCCCTGCCATGCACCCGACGAAATTTTATGTAGACTGTGACCTTCCTCTTGGTTTCAAGGTATAGTGTGCAAAATTTCGTCAAGATTGTATGCAATACAAACACACGGACACAATGAAAACGCACTTTCAGGTTTTCTCAAATTTTCCAATTTTTCGGTCGATTTTCCAAAATTTTATTTCATAAAAACCTTGTCCCGAGAATTACGAACACAGGAAAAAATGATAAAAAAAAAGATAGCCGAATTGGTCCAGCCGTTCTCGAGTTTTACGCTTATCAACACATTTGGCAATTCATTTTTATTTATATAGCTAATAAGCCCGAAATATACTCGTAAAGGAAGAATGTACAAATAAAACCCAATATTTATTGACCTGAAAAAAAAAATTATATAATGTTGGGGTTTGTCTTTTGGTGCTCAGGTAAAATAAAAACTTTTAATTAACGTTCATAATACGACAATGACGCGCGCAGACTAAACGGCTGCGTAGCGCAGCTCAGCAGTAATATCGACAGACCAGCAAGTTTCCCGCAGCCTGCCCGGGTTGGGTTCTGCTTGGCTTGGCTGGGAGTGAAGCAGCCTGCCCGTTCTGTTGACAACGCGCGGCGGCCTGCCCGCCTGGCCACCGGGCAAGCATTGGCAGGGTTAAAAGCGGAACATGTACACCACTGGCTGCGTCCCGACTCAATCCCCGACACACGACGAGCTGGAAATACTAGCGGTCGCTTCAAAGATAATACGACAGTGCTCTTATCGATACGCGCTGCTGCTGCCATTGACGGGCAGGCAAGTCAACAACTTAGTGACGCCAGTAAATCGAATAAGAAACGAGGCGAGTTTTGTAAAGAGAAGCGGTCGAACAAGAAACGGCATAAACACGAGCCGCGCACGGTTCAAACAGCAAAGAAGATTTGATGGAGCTGCACCACAATTTTCTCGCCAAAGTTATGACAGCAACGTTATAAGAAACGTAACCAGGGCAAACTGTAATAAAACAAGAGAGGAAGGCAAGGAAGAGAAGCTTCCGCTAGTGCACTTACAATATGCGAAGGGCGTCGGTGACGGCTAGGCAAAGTCCTTTGCCTACAAGGTTTCAAAATTTTCGACAGCTGCCACGGGATTGATGACATGATAGGATGCAGTGAACAAACTTAAATACTGCAGGGGTGTGTGAGCCCCGCTGTGAGGGCGGAGCTGCCAGTATAGGTGAGGCAGGCAGGCCAGTCAGCACACGAGTGGCAGAACGAACGTGAATCTTATGTATGATTAGTACAGCACAATAATTCGGCGATAGCAGAACACCACCGTCGCTGTGGGCAACTTATCACGTTTCACGAAGCCTGTACATACACGAAAGACCTGTGAACACGCTAATGCAGAATGCAAGGGTCGACTGAAATTACTAAGCAGCAGGACAACATCAATAGAGAGGACAACTACAGACTTCCAGCGACCTAGCGGCAGGCTATCCCAGTCCAACAGGCTGTCAGCAGTCGTGGGGCAGAAGCCTGAGTGGACACAAACGCGACATCATACATAAACAACTATAGAGTGCATTTCCGAACAAACTAGGCAGAAAACATGCCCAACAGAAGCCAAGAGCTGATATGCAAACTGTCGCGAATCATTGATAAGCCTGAAATTCCACAAATAGCTTCTTTCCTATTTTCTCCCCTATCGTCACGACTAGCTTATTATATCGTAGGGCCAATAGTTTCACAAATATGAGTTGATGACATCGATCATCTGCAACATGTAGAGGGCACCTTTCCTCCTCCAAAACAAGTCCTATGCTGAAAAAATGTTCAAATGTGTGTGATATCTTACGGGACTTAACTGCTAAGGTCATCAGTCCCTAACCTTACACACTACTTAGCCGAAATTGTCCTAAGAACAAACACACACACCCATGCCCGAGGGAGGACTCGAACCTCCGCCGGGACCAGCCGCACAGTCCATGACTGCAGCGCCTCAAACCGCTCGGCTAATCCCACGCGGCCTTATGCTGAAAGGCCATTGTAATACAGTCGAAACATCGGTTCTATAATTGTTGTAAACATATAGGGACGGTAGCGATCCCACTGCACTAATAATAAAATATCATATACAGTGAGGTATTCGTTTGGTTGTATTTTTTTTAAAAAAACTAAGTACACTCCTGGAAATGGAAAAAAGAACACATTGACACCGGTGTGTCAGACCCACCATACTTGCTCCGGACACTGCGAGAGGGCTGTACAAGCAATGATCACACGCACGGCACAGCGGACACACCAGGAACCGCGGTGTTGGCCGTCGAATGGCGCTAGCTGCGCAGCATTTGTGCACCGCCGCCGTCAGTGTCAGCCAGTTTGCCGTGGCATACGGAGCTCCATCGCAGTCTTTAACACTGGTAGCATGCCGCGACAGCGTGGACGTGAACCGTATGTGCAGTTAACGGACTTTGAGCGAGGGCGTATAGTGGGCATGCGGGAGGCCGGGTGGACGTACCGCCGAATTGCTCAACACGTGGGGCGTGAGGTCTCCACAGTACATCGATGTTGTCGCCAGTGGTCGGCGGAAGGTGCACGTGCCCGTCGACCTGGGACCGGACCGCAGCGACGCACGGATGCACGCCAAGACCGTAGGATCCTACGCAGTGCCGTAGGGGACCGCACCGCCACTTCCCAGCAAATTAGGGACACTGTTGCTCCTGGGGTATCGGCGAGGACCATTCGCAACCGTCTCCATGAAGCTGGGCTACGGTCCCGCACACCGTTAGGCCGTCTTCCGCTCACGCTCCAACATCGTGCAGCCCGCCTCCAGTGGTGTCGCGACAGGCGTGAATGGAGGGACGAATGGAGACGTGTCGTCTTCAGCGATGAGAGTCGCTTCTGCCTTGGTGCCAATGATGGTCGTATGCGTGTTTGGCGCCGTGCAGGTGAGCGCCACAATCAGGACTGCATACGACCGAGGCACACAGGGCCAACACCCGGCATCATGGTGTGGGGAGCGATCTCCTACACTGGCCGTACACCACTGGTGATCGTCGAGGGGACACTGAATAGTGCACGGTACATCCAAACCGTCATCGAACCCATCGTTCTACCATTCCTAGACCGGCAAGGGAACTTGCTGTTCCAACAGGACAATGCACGTCCGCATGTATCCCGTGCCATCCAACGTGCTCTAGAAGGTGTAAGTCAACTACCCTGGCCAGCAAGATCTCCGGATCTGTCCCCATTGAGCATGTTTGGGACTGGATGAAGCGTCGTCTCACGCGGTCTGCACGTCCAGCACGAACGTTGGTCCAACTGAGGCGCCAGGTGGAAATGGCATGGCAAGCCGTCCCACAGGACTACATCCAGCATCTCTACGATCGTCTCCATGGGAGAATAGCAGCCTGCATTGCTGCGAAAGGTGGATATACACTGTACTAGTGCCGACATTGTGCATGCTCTGTTGCCTGTGTCGATGTGCCTGTGGTTCTGTCAGTGTGATCATGTGATGTATCTGACCCCAGGAATGTGTCAATAAAGTGTCCCCTTCCTGGGACAATGAATTCACGGTGTTCTTATTTCAATTTCCAGGAGTGTATATGTCACGTGAAAGGAAGGGAACAAAAACTGTGAACTTTCAGTCGTATGCAACGAACCTTTGTAAGTCATTTTTATTGATGGACAAGGACATAAATACATCCTTAGCCATAAGAAATTTCACAAAATGGAGAATTTATTCAAGGGCTACTTCAAAAAGTAAATGCTCACTCATATTTTTTTAAATTTACAACATGATAATATGATTTCAGTCACAAAAATTAATATTTAGCGGGGTTTCCGTTTGCAGCTATTACTGCCTGTAGGCATCGACTTGACCAAGTTTGCATTCAGGGAGGCTGGAATTTTGTCCCATTAGTCTTGGAGTGCTTCTTTTAAGTCTCTCTCGGTAGAAATGTGTCTTCTCCGGATGCTATCTTCCAGTACTTTCCAAAGGTTTTCAATAGGATTAATGTCTGTGCTCTAAGGAGGGGTGTTAAGTTGTTTTGGGGTATTGTACAAGAGCCACAGCCTTGTATTTAGAGCCGTATGCTTGTTGAAAAATGAAATTTGCTTGCAGGCCTAATTTTTCGGCGCTAGGATTCAGATAGTCCTTTAAAATGTTGATATACATCCATTGTACCTTCTATGAAATGTAATTTTTCGACACCTGCAGCACTCATACAGCCCCACACCACCAGGGAGCCACCACTGTGTTAAGCCGTTGGCACAATATTGCATGGCAACATCTCCGCAATCTTCTTACGCCACACCATTCGCCTGCCATCCGACCCGAATTCGTTATACTTACTCTCATCACAAAATATTACTCTATTCCAGAAGTCTCCCTTTTTGAATCTATGTTCCATCGCAAAATGAAGACATTTCTTTCGATTCTGTTCATTGACTAAAAATTCCTTGCGCGCTACGTTTTGAAGATTGTGTTGGCACATACCTTCTCTCCCCTAGACTCTAACTCCCCAGCCAATTTAGGAGCGCTGATTTTAGGTTTCTTCTTCACTTCCCTCACGATAAATCTCACGTCTGCATCAGTCAAAGTGTGAGGGCGTCCGGTATGTGGTTGGTTTCTTAATGATTTTCATGCGCAAAATCGATCTATTATCGACTGAACCGTCGACCTAGGTCTACCGACTACTTTAGCAATCTCGTAAGAAGATTTGCACTCGTTATGTAAGCGGAGAATTAGTTTCATTTCGATCAGCGTCGTCTCACTACCATTACGGCCCATGGCGCTAATTGCACTGTATTGGCGCCTTTCAGGAGCACAACAGGCGATGGAGTAGAGCCGCGCACGGTTGACTCTAGTGTGTGCTGTGGGTCAACGTTATAGTTTAATCACTACACGCAGAATTTCGGCTTGTTCAAATAGTGGACGAATAATTATGAAAAATCCGCCTCGATTGCACAAACTACCTGGTGTTTATCTAGGTTTCAGCGTGGGTAACCATGCCTTCTTCAGAACAAATATAAAACAGCTTGGGGGTGAATAGGCATAGCGAAAGGCTAAAATCAGCGGCAAGGCCCCATAAAATTTTTACAAATACACTGTACATATGTATCAAGTAAATAATATTAATTATCTCAACCCTGTGTGTGGTGCCTCGCCCCAGCCAACGTACGATGGTCACAGGCTCTCCACCTAACTGAGGCACCGCAGGCTGCTCACATGCGCGGCTAATGAAATCACTGCGCATGCGCGCGACCAAGAAACGCTCTTCTTATGCATGGGAGCGGGATTACAAAGTTAACACGGATCGGGACCTAACTGATTGCCAAAAGTCGTTGCACAAATAGCAAATTGAGCAAATGCTCCTCTGTCAAAGACATGCACCAATCATAATCCCACCCCACTCCATCGAACCACGACCTCCATTGCAGGTCCCTTTTAAGAACATTAAGGGGTTGGTATCTGGTTTATGGTTCACGCCAGAAGAAAACCCGGCGAGAATCACTGTTCAGACTATTCCTGGACTCGTCCCTGAAGATAACCTGGGACCACTGTTCCAATGACCATGTGCTGTGTTCTTGACACCAGGCTTTATGGGCTCTCCTGTGACCAGGGGTCAGTGGAATGCATCTTGCAGGTCTCCGGGCAAATAAATCATGTCTGTTCAGTCATCTGTAGACTGTGTGTCTGGAGACAACTGTTCCAGTGGCTGCGGTAAGGTACCGAGCAAAGCTACCTGCAGTACTCTGTGGCCGTCTGCGGGCACTGATGGTGAGATATCGGTCTCCTTGTGGTGTTGCAAACTGTGGATGTCCCGTACTGTAGCGCCTGGACACGTTTTCTGTCTGCTGAAATCATTGCCATAATCTTGAGGTCACACTTTGTGGCACACAGAGGGTCCGTGCTACGACCTGCTGTATTTGACCAGCCTCCAGTCGCCCTACTATTCTACCCCTCATAACATCATCAATATGTCTTCTTTGAGCCATTTCCAACACGCAGTCACCATTTGCACGTCTGAAAACATCTGCACACTTACTCGCTGCACCGTACTCTGACATGCACCAACACACCTCTGCGTATGCTGCCAGCGCCACCGTGCGACGACTGCAGGTCAAATGCACAGCATGGTCACACCCCCAGGTGATTTAAACTCGCAAACCCCCCACCAGATACAGTCTGGAACCGCGCGACCGCTACGGTCGCAGGTTCGAATCCTGCCTCGGGCATGGATGTGTGTGATGTCCTTAGGTTAGTTAGGTTTAAGTAGTTCTAAGTTCTAGGGGACTGATGACCTTAGCCGGCCGAAGTGGCCGTGCGGTTAAAGGCGCTGCAGTCTGGAACAGCAAGACCGCTACGGTCGCAGGTTCGAATCCTGCCTCGGGCATGGATGTTTGTGATGTCCTTAGGTTAGGTAGGTTTAACTAGCTCTAAGTTCTAGGGGACTAATGACCTCAGCAGTTGAGTCCCATAGTGCTCAGAGCCATTTGAACCATTTTTTGATGACCTTAGAAGTTAAGTCCCATAGTGCTCAGAGCCATTTGAACCATTTAACCCCCCCCCCCTCACACACACACCAGAGCGTTGTTTCACCATGTATCAGCATTATCCTTAATTTATGAGCATGAGTGTATAAAGCGTGTAAGTAAAAGTTTATTCATTTGGAATCATTGCTTCAGAGTGTTCACTCTCTTCTCTCCCACAGGAGGGGGAGAAAAGCTGCATAATTTGTTGAGGGTTTGCTTCTTTAGTGTGATATATTTGGTATCCTTGCCTACAGTGGGTGTCGATAGTGACAGGAGCTGCATCTCGCTGCTACGACAGCCGCCGCCTCCGACAGCATGAGGCAGAAGCGGCGAGTCACGTGGGCTACACTCTCCCACAGATATAGGCCAACCGGGAAGCCAGTAATCTCTTGTTCCGCGCTGTGTGAAGTGCTCAGTATCTCATCATATCACTACGTACACAGCAACCCTGCTCTTGTTCTGGTCCTTACTGGTTTTTGCTGTTGGGATAAATTCAGTGTGTAGCCTAAAACGATTCTTGCTCTCTTTATCGCGTACGCTTTTGCATCGTAAGTTTAAGGAAAACTATCAACACAGATATGTTCAATAAACTCCTACAGCAGACGGTAAAACAACTGCTTACAATTTTACTTCCCGTAACATACATCCCGCGCACTGCCAGGGGGATAAATCTGGAAAAATTATGACTTTCACACAGAAAGGTTCCGACAATTCACGTACAGAACAAGAGAAAGCAAAAAATGATGTAATCTCTCAGGTTTTCTCGGCGTTATTGATTAATGATGCGCTTTCGGGCATTCAGCTGAGTCGTCAGTTACATATTTCTGCAATATATTCGACGACAGATGCTGCCGTATTCGTCAGATGCTGCGACTTTGTTGTTTTGCGCTTTCGCTGAACCGCACCCAAACGGTGAGGTCATATTAGCGTCTCTCCACGTTTTATAGCCGAGTTCGAATCCCAGTGTCCTCAACGCCTTTCGATGCTCAATTGGTTTTCGGAGCACGCTCTGTTAATACGTGAAAAACACATTGTGTTACAGTTTTACAGTTCTGATGGATGAGGTTGTTAGCGAGATGTTAATAAGCTGAATGCCTGATCCCAAGTTTTACTTGTTCGTTTATTACGTTTTTCTAGATCTATATTTTAATAGACTCCTTAATTGCGTAGTCCCAGAAACTAATCGTATTTCAGTTCATGATTCACATTCGGGTGGGATGCGATACACACCTAGCTTTCAGAGGCGTAGAGAGTCTATAGCACTAAAACGAAGACTTTTTATCTTCTTTGACGCGTGGTGACGAGTGGTGCTGTGACCAGGAAGAATGGAGTACTGCTGAGTGGAGTCGCATCGTGCTGAACGATGAATCGCGATTCTGTTTACTCCGTATGACCACCGTCCGTAACGACGGAAACATTCATCCAATGTTTTAGAAAGGTGCAGTGCCGTTACCTCTGACGTCATGGTGTGTGAGGCCACCGGCCATGACTTCAGGTCCCGGCTGGTAGTAATCGAGGGGAACCTGATGGCGCAACAGTACGTCATGAACAGTCTGCTTCCTCCTATGTCGCCTCTCTCGCGACAATACCTTGATGTCATTTTTCAACACGACAATGCTCGTCCACACACGATACTATGAAGTATCTGCCTGATGATGAGGTATTCCCGTGGTCGGTGTGATCCACAGGCGTGTCCCATGTAGGACATATGTGGGACCGTCTCGGACATCAACTCCGTCCCAGTGAGAGCATCCAGGATATCCAGGACCACTTACAACAGTGGTGGTCCAGCTTGCCTCAGGAGAGAATGGAACGGCTTTATGACAGCCTTCTCAAACGAATCAGTGCACGAATCCAGGCCAGAGGGCTGATATTACCAAGTTCTTTGTGCATTCGTCTCGATTTGGAAATTACTGAAATAACATCACGTAACCTCTCAACTCGTGAAGTTTCATTCTGGTTTCCTTCCCCCATTCTGGGTACTTCACTTTTTTTGCCACACGGAGTTCATTGGACGCTACGTTTCTGTAGGAATCCAACGATATTTGAGAAATTGGGCTGCCATGAGACAGGTAAGGGACTCTTGATTTTTCTTTTTCATTCTTATTCTCAACCTCATTATCAGGCATTGTTGATTCTGGCGCGAAATTATTGTCCTCTACATACTGTACGCTGGCTTGTGGAACAAAGACGTTAATTTTGATGCACATATAGATGTTACACGTCTACTTTCAGTCAAGTCTACGTTTTACTGAAAAAGTTACTAAGTGGCATGTGGATCAAATGTGGAAAGCGTAATCTGTCCGAACATGGAAATACGCAGTGTTTCTCATTCTCATTAAAGGTTTCCTGAGTATGTGTCCACCTCGTCATGTTGTTTTTTAGACTAACGCTTCCACTACTGTGATTCACATCAGTATACAGTGATTACCATAATGAAGGATACATGCAACGGTGTCCGAAACGTTGATCTACAGGGTATGTGCGAGCTCCACCGACAAAACTCCGCACATTGTTCAGAGTTATTATCCGAATATTTAGTTCCTAAGGATACGTGGTCTCCGGTAGCTCATCGAACAGAAATTGCATTGAAGTAGTCTGGTTTCTTATCGCAGTATCTGATCAAAAGTATACGGACATCCCTATGTAATGCGGAATTGACCATTAGTTGTCACGAGAGGCAGAACCGTTTATATAATGTATTCGCAGTTGCGAATATGGACACCCATCAGCTGTATAATGGAGTGACAAAAACGAAAATTTGTGACGTCCTGGACTCGAACCTAGATTTCTCGCTTACTGCGAGCGGTCGCCTTACCATTAGATTACCCGGGCACGATTTATGGTTAGACCCAGACTTCCACATGTCGTCGGCCATGTGTTGCAACCTGCACTCGTGTATTCCCGCACAGGGGAGACAATTCAATGTTCTTGTATACATCTACATCTACATCTACATTTATACTCCGCAAGCCACCCAACGGTGCTGCAGCGCCTGTGTTGTTCAGAAGTATGTGCAGTATCGTATGACTGTGATATGCTAATGCAAAGAAGAAATCATAGCTAAACCAACACAAGGGAGACGCCTTGTACTAATGGTCAGGAACCGCCGAGCATTGCGGAGGGTGGTTGCAAGAAATCTCATGTTGTTAGCAGAATCACTAGTGAATTCCAAAATGCTGCCAGCAGCCCCGGTTGCTCAACGACCTTGCGTCGGGAGGGAAAAAGAATGGGGTATAATGATCGAGCAGCGAATTTATGTAGTCAATAATAAGCGGCGCCATAGGACATTGGCCGATGGAAGCAACTGATTTGGAGTGATAAATCACCGATGGAAGGGTCTAGGTTTGAAGCATGCCAGGAGAACGTTACCTGCCAACCCGTGTAGCGCCAACGGTGAACTATGGAGGAGGAGATGTTGCAGTATGGTGGTGTTTTCGGGCTTTCCGATCGTTGGCTTTGCGACTCGTGACGTCAGCGGTACCGACCGACCGCCGTGTCATTCTTAGCCGAAGGCCTGAACAAATGCGGGCCTGTGGGGGCACGTGGTAAGCACCCTCGGTCATTGTCAGCTTTCGTGAACGGAGCAGCTACTCCTCACAAGGGCTGAGTGCAGCCCGGTTGCCAATAGAGCTCAGCAGACCTGAACGGCCATCCATCCAAGTGATACGACGGAAACCGGTGTTATAACTGCGGCAAGGCCATTAGCCCACGTAGTTCAGAGGTATATTTAAATGCCTTTTTATTTTTTATTTTTACCTATTTATTTTTACTATTTTTATTTTGACCTTTTCTTTCTAGAACATTAATTCAATAAGTGATTAAACTTATCTTATTTTGTGAATTTTTATTCCTCTTTCAGTTTTTTTAAAGAACTTCAAAAATGTTAAATATTTTCTTAAATCCTCCCAGTTGCTGTATATTGTTATAATGTCGTTTAACCTCCTGTCAAGATTTATCCATCTTTTTCATCTTGTTTGAAGGCGCAGGCTGATGAAATCTTTTTTTTTTTCATTTAATTTATAGCATTTACTGCTTTCTCCTTCCGATTTTTTATCGTAAAATATACATTCCAGTGTATTTTTCCAATGCCAACCTTCTCGGCATGCGTGATCCTGTTCCACCGGTTAAAAACATTAAAAATTGCAGCTGAACTTCTCATCCATTACTGAACGATATAGCCAGCGAATTTCGTGACCTTTTCGCCAGTTTGCATGTCCTCCATTACTACCATCGACTCTTCATCAACACTGTTTGGTGGAACGTACGTCACCGTAGCACAAACGCGATGAAACAGTTGTACTTCTCTATCCCTTTACACCTCCGTTAATCGCAGCACTCGTATTGTTTTCCACCGTCATTGGTTGAAGTGAAAGTTGCAACCGGAAAGGGATGTTTCGGGGAACACTGTTTCATAGCTTTAATTGTAGCAATTTCAAAGTCTAGAGCTGCAGTTTTCGGTGGCCACCCAGGCATCTTAGTTTTTAATGCAGAAAAAAGTCTTTCGTATGTAATTTGACTTTTGTCTGAGAGCAAGTCAGATAAAACAGGAAATACCTTCGTCCCTCTTCTATGCTCCCTATGTCAAAGTGTATGGCATACATTTGTTTGAATTCCTCCGAACAACTGTCAAACGTCCCGTCCGTAAGAACACTCCCATTTTTTACACAGGATTTTTTCCACTTCTTCACAACCGCACACCAGCATTTTGTGGTCAGGTACAATTACGTTCAGTTGATTTCAAAATATCTTTCCTCGGTTGAATTTCCGATCTAGGGCCATGGTTCTGGATCGTCTGAGCAGCTTCCCCTCTTGTTTTACACAATGCGGTCTTGGAGTTCTCATAAGTTGGCATATGGCGACGAAATCTAAACTTCGTCTTTCAGATCTTTAAATGCCTCTTTAAAAATTTGGAAAACAACAATTGTGTTTTCTCCGTGTTCTCTTGTACCAGACTGATGCATTCGTTTCTTATCCTGCATATCTGCTATCGACGAGGACCCTTCCTGACTGATGGTGGCAATACATCCGCTGCTGGCAAAAGACTGGTGTAAAATCTACAGTCCGCAGCTCGTGGTCTCGCGGTAGCGTTCTCGCTTCCCGAGCACGGGGTCCCGGGTTCGATTCCCGGCGGGGTCAGGGATTTTCTCCCTCGTGATGACTGGGTGTTGTGTGATGTCCTTAGGTTAGTTAGGTTTAAGTAGTTCTAAGTTCTAGGGGACTGATGACCATAGATGTTAAGTCCCATAGTGCTCAGAGCCATTTGAACCATTTTTTTAAAATCTACAGTGGTGGGAGCTCTGATAGGAAAGTCCACAGTGCAGAACTGTTTGGTCGGAAACACAATGATCGGAAGGCCCACAAATCAGTGTTTTTGGAGTTAGGTTGTGCCCCTTTATTGTGATTAAGAAACGTTAAATGCGGTGGCATATGAAGACATATTAGAGGACTGCGTAGTGCATACAGCAGAACAGTCTGTGGAAGAGCAGTTGTGAGTCAACGGTTTGTGGATAGTAACATTCCTCAAGTGATTTGTCTGCCCGGAGACCCAACCTGATTCCAATAGAATACCTTTGGAATGGGTTAGAAGGAACAGAGACATCAGAAACATAACTGAAAGTGTCCCAACAGAGTTCAAGTTGTCGTAAAGGCGAACGGTGTACGAAATCCACAGTTAAGTCCAGCAACAAGTGTCCCGATCGTTTGGTCAAAAAGTACCTGTCTTGCACAACAGTGCAATTTCGGTACTTGCAATTAATAAAGGTACAACCCACGTTATTTTTCTCACTCAAGCATGCACTTAGTACTGCTCGGTTGTATCTCGGGATCGTTTTTCTGGTGGTGTCGGTTATACATTACTGGGACACGCATTAGTACGGATATGTTTACTAATGGTAAGTTGTCGATATGCACTTGGTTTATCATTTCACTGAATGCGATAAAAGAGCGGCACTAAGATGTTCTGTTCCGCTGTTCCCGCAGTCACGGCCACCATATCACAGTACATTTGCATTTGAAGGTTGTTGCATTAGTCCTTGTTGTGTGTTGTACATTTTGATCATTGCGCATTACGGGCCTTTTCTCTGCTGTGAAAATGTAATTGCGGTAACAAACCGAATAGATGATAATTAAAGTATTACTCTATAACGAGTGATCGGAGTCCACGGGGATTCGTGTAACAAAAATAACTAAAGAAGTATTCTGGAATAATCTTCGAAATTTTGTCTGTTCGTCCAGTAAAAAACATAACTAACAATAATCTTGTTTTAGTTTTTGCTCCGTGCACTTCTTAATACCCCATTTAACACTCACCTCAGAGGCATGTAATCTAATTAATATCTTCAGAAAAATTTAAAATATTTCTGCCTCTTGAGTTTCATTCGAATCACTAAGGCAAATCGTAGAGAATTCACAAGAAAAACTATCAGAATAGGCCGACCACGGTGGGCGCTTTAGTCCGGAACCGCGCTGCTGCTCCGGTCGCAGGTTCGAATCCTGCGTCGGGCATGGATGTGTGTGATGTCCCTAGGTTAGTTAGGTTTAAGTAGTTCTAAGTCTAGGGGACTGATGACCTCAGATGTTAAGTCCCATAATGCTTAGAGCCATTTGAACCATTTCAAATACCAGAATATTAGGAATTTTGATGGCCTGTCCCACGAATTTTCTGGTCTTATTTTAATCTCAGTTTTCGTGTAGAAACATCACCTTTACCAGGCCAAGATACGAGGGCTGAGCTACACACAATCTGGTTCTCTAGGATGTATTTACAAATGGCCTCTGGGCACCAGTATCATTCATTTATTTTATACATGTTTGGCACTGCGTCAGTCGTTGGGGGTGTTCTGAAGTTACATTATTCTTGAAGAATCAAGTTTTACAAGATCACTAGCAATTACTTTTATTGCTATGACGGTTTCGAAGGATCTACGCTGCCATTATCGGATCTTTAAACATTATTAGATCTACGTGTTTATTACAACACTGCTCCGTGACTTTGAGTGTTGCAAAAAGCACGTACATCTCATAATGTTGAAAGATCTGATGATGGCAGCGTATATCTTCGAAAACGGTCGTAGTAATGAAATGAATTGCTAGCTATCCTGGCAAACTTGATTCTTCAAGAATAATATGTTGATTTATTTATTTATCGTTTGGCATAAACATGTGGATGCGTATGATACATTGGACATTTAAATTACCCCAAACGAGGATCTAAGGAACCAAATACATTGCGTTTAAGTACATTAGTTATAAAATAGGTATAAAATATACAGTAAGATGAACAGCACAATGTGTGATACAATGGACTGTAAAAGTGGTAAGTAAAAATGGCCTGTGAGGAGACCCAATAAAAGAAGCAATAAATTACTCATTAAGATGACCAGTTGAATGGGCATTAAAGTAAACAATAAAAATAACATTAAAATGAACAGTAAGACAAGTAATTATCATAACAATGAAATGAACAATAAATTTACACTAATACAGTTGTCTGGATTAAGAGACATGGGCAGCAAGCATAATGCTTATTTATTAATGTCTGAGCCATCCAGTCAGTTTATATAGATGTGTTTTTGGTCCTGGGTACGCTCTAGTGTTGCACTCGCTGACAGTGTGGTCAGCTGTCTGATACAGAGCCCCAGCCAAGCGTAGGGCTTCAGAATTTGTACAGAAAGTCATGGCAGACTCCGTTTGACGTTCGAGTCCTTTATTGTTGATGAAGTATCAGAAAGCTCCGAAACGTCACTGTCCACGAGAATGAGCTACATCACAAGTTTACTTCCTCGCTTGTGGTAATTTATGTGACACGCAGGTGGTCGATTACAATATGCTCGTAGCTGCGTGCGTTGGCCTGTGATCGCTGCTTTGAAGCAGATGTGGCAAGAGAAGATTTGGTCGAGCAGATGCCACGGAACCTTGCAGCTTTTGAGAGTTCGCAGATGCGCGCGGTTTGCATGTGAGCGTTTTAATGAGCAAATAATTTAAAAATAGCTATACTGGTAATATCTGCTGCCTTTTTGCATATAGTCGTGGTCTGGTGAGTAGCACACCATACTCTTGGCTTGAAGGTGCTGTGTTCAATCCTGGATTGAGGCTGGGGAATTTCCTCTTTTCAGATCATCCTGGAAAGTGCCAGATCCACTAAGCCTGCGATCAAATAACTATCGAGGATGTTTTCTGGAGGTAAAGGATGGCTGGGGCACTGGGTTCGCCACCCGCTACCTCCTACTGCTACAGAGAATAAACCTATATTCTACCTGCAGTCAGGCTAGTGGCAGGTCATACGATAGTGGCAAACACGTTTTTTTCTACCATAGTTCTACTTCTGTTTTGTTTGTCATGTAGATAAGAACGAATATTATCCGACTTTTGTAATTGCGCTTTCTATTTTTACTTTTACCAAACATGTTACCCAAATGGTATTAGATATCTTCAGTGGTCTACAAAGAAATTAGAGAGATAATTGTTCACTATAAATATTTTGCTGTGTTATTTGATGTTTACTGGTAGTACATTTATGTCATCTTAATGCTGACACTATTTAAAAGGTACAGTATTGTGCTTTAGCACGCAATTCTGTGTTTCCTTTGCTTCTTCTAGGCCCTTTGGTTCTATTACGAGGGTTTGAACTTTAATAGTGACAACTGGTACAAAAAAGATACGTGTTTCCAAGTTTTACTGACCTTCAAAGTAGTCACCAGAATTGTGTATAACCCGCTGCCAGCGATGTGGGACTCGTAGGATACTCTTAGCAGTGCCAGTTGTGTTGATAGTTCGAGCGGCGCGGTCTATTGCCCGACGAATTTGTAGCAGTTCTGAAGTAAATGCCGTGAAGTGTTTCCTTCAGTTTGGAAATCGAATTGAACTTACGAGGGCTTAAGTCAGGGGAGTGCAGCCCCATCAGTCAAACAAATCAGTAACATTTTGCACTGTACGTGATTGAGCATTGGCCTGCTAAATGAAGGTCAGGTCCTGCTGAAAGTGTCATCACTTCTGTCTCTATGCTGTTCATTTTTGGAACACTACCTACGACCAGCTTAGAGACAGAAGTGAATCTGAATAAACATCATCTTTCAGATGTAGAAACACGCCTACCAACTTTCGTTTATGTTGCACTGTTCCCTCTTGGTGTTGCCATTTTTTCGTCAGTTTCTATTTATATACACCATATGTATATAAAAAAAGTGTGTTGCCTACGTCCCTCCGAACGTGTATTAGAGTCACGTAAAAATCTGAAGTAAATGGGTGAAAAACGTTTCGATATTTTTGGCAATAACGTTGAAGATTACCTTGTCTTCATATAAAAATTAGATTTTTTATGTATATTTACATATCGTATACATTAAAATATATGTAGCCTATATCGGTGCGAACGTTTATTAAGGTAATATCTACAAATGTGGAGTAGATCGGTCAAGAACTTTTAGAGATTTTTGTTAAAAAACTTACCCTTTTGCATAGTATATAATATTTATAGAAAACATACATATAACATGTACCTGTTGGTCCGAAGGTTTATTAGTATATCGTGTTAAAATTTAAAGTAAGTTAGGAAATTTTCGAGATTTTTGATAACAACGTTAAACAACAACTTGTCTTTATATAGGAGTATAGATAATTTTAGATCGTCATGTTTTACTCCAACTTGTTACTCCTGTTTTTCCAGCGTCCGCAGCTCGTGGTCGTGCGGTAGCGTTCTCGCTTCCCGCGTCCGGGTTCCCGGGTTCGATTCCCGACGGGGTCAGGGATTTTCTCTGCCTCGTGATGACTGGGTGTTGTGTGATGTCCTTAGGTTAGTTAGGTTTAAGTAGTTCTAAGTTCTAGGGGATTGATGACCATAGATGTTAAGTCCCATAGTGCTCAGAGCCATTGAACCATTTTTTGAACTCCTGTTTTAATAGTTTATGGAATATAAAATTTTTAATACATTGTCACGTACTTTACGATGATCGCAATATTTGTAGCAATGATTAACTTTAATTTATATGCTGTCTGACAAAATTGTATTTTATTACTGTTATTTTGAATTCATGTGTTACGTATAAAAACTTATCTTAACCTACTTTTTTATGTATGGACTGTGGTGTCACCGCCAGACACCACACTTGCTAGGTGGTAGCTTAAATCGGCCGCGGTCAATTAGTAGATGTCGGACCCGCGTGTCGCCACTGTCAGGATCGCAGACCGAGCGCCACCACAAGGCAGGTCTCGAGAGACTGACTAGCACTCGCCCCAGTTGTACGACGACTTTGCTAGCGACTACACTTACGAAGCCTTTCTCTCATTTGCCGAGAGACAGTTAGAATAGCCTTCAGCTAAGTCCATGGCTACGACCTAGTAAGGCGCCATTAGTTACTTCATGAATCTAAAGAGTCTCACTTGTATGATCAAGAATGCTGTATACCAAAGGACGATATAAAAGTTAAGTGTTCTAGTAGCTACGTTCTTTTCTTTATCACATTCATTACGAATCCTGTTCCAGACCTCGCGCCAGTCGGCGTGTGTGTACGTGTGCCCTTTCGGCTACCCGTCACTGTGGACTGGCTGCCTTGTCAGTCCACTACATGGACAATGGAAACAGAGGGTGTAGGCCATCCAACATGACGTAAACCGAGGTTAGCTCTACGAATCTGTAAACAGAAGTATGAGATTTATTGATGATTGTACGTGCCAAAGTTATATTGTAACAAAAAGTGTCATTATAATTATGCTGAGTCTTCGTGACTACCTATAAGGGTATGTAATTGTGCAGCTGGCATTTTGCACAGCTGTGACATGGTTATTGGTTAGTGCTCTTGTTTAGTGTCTGTTTCCTTTGTTGTTTTTATATTTACAGCACTAATGATAGCTGCGCCGTTAGCAGAAATCTAGATCTCGACAAAGTAGAGATGATATTAAGAGCGATGCTGATCTTCTCTCTGTCCTAGATTACATCACGGTCGTGGGGCACAAATATTCCTGTGGAATTAAACCTGATGATAAATAAAGCGACTGCGCTGAAGTCTGGCAAGTTGTAGCCGAGCGAGGTTGTGCAGTGGCTGAGAGGAAAATGAAATAAAGAACAAAACCAGCTATCCCACTTGAGAAAATATATCCTTTCTCTGAAGGACTTCTGACGAACACCGAATCCATCGACAGATTAATGGGCGCATTACCTAGTGCTTCGTTTGTAAACATTCTGCTGCCGAAAAGACAATATACACTAACGTAACTGTTAGTAAGGCGAAGGTTCCTAATTCGAATCATTGTTGGTGGAGAATTGATTAAGCCAGTTTTAAGTTCTGGGAGGGCAGTGTGCATTTTGCTCTTGGACCATTAATTGTAATACCTCCCATCCCCACCCCATGTCTGGCCAGTGGCCACTGAACCGATTTTTCTACTCTGAACGTAAACTATCTCCAATGGCGCCATCACTGGTAAAATTACTTATTTGTGCAAACTAACAACATTGGCATCTGAAATTTTCTTGTAAGTTAAATTATATGTTGGAGCGGTATTCGAATCCTGGACCTTTGCCTCTCGCGGGAAAATGTTCCACCACTGGTGGAAGTAAAACTGTGAAGTAGTGCCTGAGTTCGTGCCTGCAGTCATCAAAGCATTTCTCTGGATAAGGGGAAAAGATCCCGGATTTGACTCACAGTTTTAGCCTGACAGACAGTTTCAAATTAGCGTACGCTCACCTGCAGAGTGGAAACTTCTTTTTGAAAAACTTGGATTGATGACAGTCTCAGTTTTATTGCAAACATTAATGCTCGCGAACATCTAACATTCGTTATGTAGTTTTCAGCAGTCGTATGTTTTTACCATTATCATACAGTTTGCAGCGTGTGTAGTATACAGTATTACAATAAACAGACGACAATAACACTCAATTTTCGTGTACTGCTGCAACATCTATACTCTGAAAATTACTTTGAGAGCCTTACAGAGGCAGATATGGTATCTGTTAAGGTCTTTTACCACCACTTTAGTCGATTAAGCGTAATGACTGATCATCTATATGTTACTGATTGGCTCTACCTTCACGGCTCCTAGGAGAGCAATATGTAAGAGCTGAATAAACGAATGAATGGACTCCCTTAAGAACATGCGGGACAAAAGCTCACGTATGTTCCATAATATTCTTTCTACTTCTGCTCTGAAATGCAAGAATCTGTTACTTCTACACATATTATAAAAGTCCCCCCCCCCACCTCCCCATGTTTTCCTGTCTGTATGTGAAGGCTAATATCAAGAACTATTGTAGGGATTTAGATACGACTTTCACTTACAGATAGACCCAATCTCAAGGAACGTCCGTGTATATAATTTATTACCGCTACCCAGACATCATACTTAGTGCTATCCGTGCAAACCCTGGGTCGCTGGTTTGATACTATGAGGGCGAGCTAAAAAGTAATGCCACCGAAATTTTCTGTGAATACCCTTAAAGCTTTTTTAATAAAAGAAATCTTATTAACATTCTACATCTTAATTATTCATGTCCACACACTTGCAGCCCTCTGCCCCTGGAGGGCTCAAAATTCTTACGTGTAACATGGCGATGTGTAACGTAACTATATTTCGGCACGTGAGAAACAGCACGCTGTAATCACTTTTCGATTTCGAAGAGATCGTCCCCACATGGAACACCGTCTCTACCAGCATGAAAGTGCCAAACCACACCAGAGTGCAGCGACATCTGCAGCAGTCCGACGTCTTAGACTCACTGTCGTCGATAATCTTCCATACAGTCCCGACTTTAGCTCACCAGATTTTCATCCGTTTCCCAAACTTAAAGAAGACCTTCCAGGACTTCACATTGATAGTGATGATGAATTCCAAGCAGAGGTGAGGTTATGGCTCCGACGACAAATTCATTCTACAGTGATGGTATCAACAAACTGCTCTCTCGTTGATAGAAATCTGTTCGTCGCTATGGTGCTGATAGAAATGTGTTCGTTGCCAGTGTGACTACGTTGAGAAATAAATATGGAGACGTGAAGAATAAAGATGTAGAAGGTTAATGAATTTTATTTTACTTAAAAAAACTTTAAGACTTTTCACATAAAAAATTCGAAGGCATTACTTTTCAGCACACCCTCGTAAAATACAGATCATGACAACTGTTGACATCTTAGATTAGCAATATAACCAGGACAAGCTATTTTCTTTAAACTCTTTGTCCTGGATCAGCTGAAGAACTCGACTTTTGATAGACTTTACATACAGGAATGATCTAACGAGTTACTCATGCCCAACGCTTTATCGCAGCGCGTTACGAGATGCCGATAACCTTTATCTATATGAAGCTGTGTTTAATGGCAGGCAAAATGAAAGTTCGACCCGTCCATGACAGAGCTTTAGTACTAATACATCACCGCGGATGAAGTTGCAGATAATGGAGGATGACAAAGCAAAACATTCCAGAACAGCTCTCAGTAAGGCGTTACGTCATATTATCCGTATCATCCAGAGATAAACAATTGCTATTCGACAATTTTGCTGTCAGCTGTATTTGATATCCACCTGGCATGGGCGTGGCTGGAGAATGTGAATGGAGCGCAGACAGCGCTGTATCTGGGGCCGAGGGAGGAGGGCTCATGCGAGCGGTGGCAAATGAGCCCACTCTTATCTGATCAGGGCAGGTATGAAACTGACGTTAAAGCTGTTAGCACTGAATGTTGCCCCACAATATGAGAGTGGGCGTGATGAAACCTTGTGAAGCCTGAAGACAGGCGGGTTGCGCGGTTGCACAACAGTCCTTAATGAACCGATCGAGAACCACCTTAAATGTAACTCTCAAGGGAAGCATAGATCCAGTTGGTCATCGACTTTGTTCATCTTGCACACGGTTGTGGTACATACATAGAATGTTGTTGTTGTTGTGGTCTTCAGTCCTGAGACTAGTTTGATGCAGCTCTCCAAGCTACTCTATTCTGTGCAAGCTTCTTCATCTCCCAGTACCTACTGCAACCTACATCCTTCTGAATCTGCTTAGTGAATTCATCTCTTCGTCTCCCTTTACGATTTTTACCCTCCACGCTACCCTCCAATACTAAATTGGTGATCCATTGATGCCTCAGAACATGTCCTACCAACCGATCCCTTCTTCTAGTCAAGTTGTGCCACAAACTCCTCTTCTCCCCAATCCTACTCAATACCTCTTCATTAGTTATGTGATCTACCCATCTAATCTTCAGCATTCTTCTGTAGCACCACATTTCGAAAGCTTCTATTCTCTTCTTGTCCAAACTATTTATCGTCCATGTTTCACTTCCATACATGGCTACACTCCATACCAATACTTTCAGAAACGACTTCCTGACACTTAAATCTATACTCGATGTCATCAAATTTCTCTTCTTCAGAAACGCTTCGCTTTCCTTGCCATTGCCAGTCTACATTTTATATCCTCTCTACTTCGACCATCATCAGTTATTTTGCTCCCCAAATAGCAAAACTCCGTTACTACTTTAATTGTCTCATTTCCTAATCTAATTCCCTCAGCATCACCCGACTTAATTCGACTACATTCCATTATCCTCGTTTTGCTTTCGTTGATGCTCATCTTATATCCTCCTTTCAAGACACTGTCCATTCCGTTCAACTGCTCTTCCAAGTCCTTTGCTGTCTCTGACAGAATTACAGTGTCATCGGCGAACCTTAAAGTTTTTATTTCTTCTCCATGGATTTTAATACCTACTCCGAATTTTTCTTTTGTTTCCCTTACTGCTTGCTCAATATACAGATTGAATAACATCGGGGAGAGGCTACAACCCTGTATCACTCCCTTCCCAACCACTGCTTCCCTTTCATGCCCCTGGACTCTTATAACTGCCATCTGGTTTCTGTACAAATTGTAAATAGCCTTTCGCTCCCTGTATTTTACCCCTGCCACCTTTATAATTTGAAAGAGAGTATTCCAGTCAACATTGTCAAAGGCTTTTTCTAAGTCTACAAATGCTAGGAACGTAGGTTTTCCTTTCCTTAGTCTTTCTTCTAACGTGAGTAGTAAGGTCAGTATTGCCTCACGTGTTCGAATATTTCTACGGAATCCAAAATGATCTTCCCCGAGGTCCGCTTCTACGAGTTTTTCCATTCTTCTGTAAATCTGACCAATAATTCACTTGAGCTGAATACCGGAACTACCAAATGATATTGGATCAATGCCTCCGCAATATGACGTGAATAAAAGAAACCTAAACTTTACTGGTTGGTTACCTTGTGTTTTTATCTACGTTGTAAAGTCCTCTCTGGGATCTTAATACTTTCTTACTAAGCTCACTGGACGTGCAGTGCGCACGAAATGATGAGTAGTTAAGCCTTTACAGATGGTGCTGTGATCGAGCCACGTGCTCAACTGTGTGCGCACTCTCTCTGCTTGAGGAAGTAGCAGTCCGTGAGACATTTATGTTTACAGCGAGAATTGTATTTAAAAAGGGTAAATGTGAGAACGTAGCAGAGTGCCAGAAAGGGGCAATCGTGTTTGACAGTGCTCATAGGCATAATAAGTGTGGTATTGTTGAATTTGGTGGTGTTTCGCGGCAGACTGTTCAGCTCGTGTACAAACAGTGGTGTGACAAGTGGCAACGAACCACGACGTCCTGCCAGAGAAGCACCGGAAATCGCTTTCATGGTTTGTGAATCGAAATCGCTTTCACTCCCGACAGGAAACTGCTGCATACAGTGTGTAAAGGTCCACCCCCTATTGCTAGCGAGAAAACATTGCGACAGGAAGTGCATGCAAGGAACATTTGGAGTCAGTCACCTTGCAAGAGGCCATTGCTCAAACAGGCACATAAATCTGCACGTCTTCATTGGCCTAGAAATCATCGAACTTGGACTTTAGCTGACTGGCGGAACGAAACATGGTCTGACGAATCACATTTTACTCTACATTCAAGTGAAGCAAGTCGTCCAGTACACCGAAGGCCAAATGAAGCATTTGATCCTGAATGTGTGCAAGGTTAGGTAATGTTTTGGAGGCTGTTTGTCTTTTCATGAATCGGACCCTCTCACTGAGGTGACCGCCAACACGAACCAGCATGCTTATTTAAACATTCTGAATGATCAGATGTCGTCTTTCAGTCAAAATCTGCATAATGATTATGCTATTGTTCTCCTAATTTTTCAAGACGACAAATGCGTAGTTCATCGAGCGGAATTATAAGTGACCGGTTTTTTCATGTCTCTCCCACAAAAGCACTTCTCGATTGGTCTGCAAAATCGCCTGACTTGAAGCCCATAGAAAATCTGTGGGATGTGTTCAACAATGGGTAGAACGCAGACATCAACAACCCTGCATTTGGTGCAACTGCGCGATCAAATCCTCAGCGGGTGGCTTAAGTTGGATGCGACATACCTGCAAAACATTGTGCATTGAGCACGCGGTTATCAACCCCAGGATGGGAATTTCACGGTATTAATGGTGCTTTTAATTATTTCTCTAAAAGTGACTAATTTTTTGTCCGGAGAACATTGATGAGCCAAAACATTACGACCACTTGCTTAATGGCTTGTTTGTCCGTCCTTGGAACGAAATACATCACTGATTCTGCGTATCAGGGTTCCAACAGTTTGTTGGTAGATTTGTGGAGGTATGTGGCGTTAGATGTCTACGCACAGATAATCTATTTTGCGTAAATTACGAGCCTCTTATTTGCGTACGCTGTGATGGCGTCCGATAGCGACCCATATGGGTTCCACAGGGATTACATCAGGCGAATTTGGTCGCCGAGACATCATCCTGAGTTTACCATAATGCTCCTCAAGCCACTGTAACATGTTTCTGGCTCCGAGACACGGTCAGTTATACTTCAGAAAGACGACATTGACATCAAGGAAGACATCAAGCATGAAGGGATGGAGGTGGTTTGCAGCCGTCAGTGTGTCTTCGATTAGTACCACAGGTCCCATGCAAGCACAGGAAAATGTCTTCCAAAGCATAATACTGCTCCCACCAGCCTGCGTTCGTGGCGGGCTGCACATTTCGAGCCGCCGTTCACCTCGATGACGGCGTTTGTGGAGACGACCATCATCGACATAGCGTAGCAGAAATGTGATTCACCTGAATGACCGATATGTTTCCATTGCGCGACGGTCGAATCCCGATGGTCCCGTGTCCACTGCAATTGTAACTGACGATGTCATTAAGTGAACATGTGAACACGTAGGGGCGGTCTGCTGCGGAGATCCGTGTTCAACAATGCACAATGAACAGCGTGTTCCGAAACACTTGTGCATGCACCAGCATTGTGTTCTTTCGGCAAGATTCCACAGATCACCATCTATCCTACTTTTACAGAGCAGACAAGCCTCTGAACCCCACATTCTATGAAGAGTCGTGAACATCCAACAATTTAGTGCCTGGTGATAGTTTCTCTATACTTCAACCTCTTTCCGTAGAAGCTCACGACAGTAGCACGTGAACATTCGACCAGCTTCATCGTTTTCGAGATACTCGTTCACGGGTTCTCGTTAATAATAATTTACCCCCTGTCAAGTCGCCTATCTCAATGGTTTTGCCTTCTCGCGGCTCATATACTCGAGGGTGTGATCCCCAATTCGTGTATGCTCCGCTTACATACAAGGTGACAATTATTGAACTATTTGAAATAAAATCGTTATAACTTCTGAACGGTTTGCACGAGGACGTTCAAACTGCACTGTTGGCCGCGGTGCATGGTGGGAATTAGTACGCGCATATGGTTTAGCTACGAAGCCCACTTTCATTTCGATGGGTGAGTCAATAATCAGAGTTGGCGGATTTGGGGAACTGAGAATCCGCATTTCGATATCGAGAAGTCCCTTCACCCTCAACGGGTGACTGTGTGGTGTGCAATGTCCAGTCACGGAATAATCGGTGCGATATTCCTTATGGTACGGTGACTACGGAACGGTATGTGAAGGTTTTGGAAGATGACTTCATCCCCATTATCCATAATGACCCTGATTTCGAAAAGATGTGATTCATGCAAGACGGAGCTCGATCACATTGCAGCACGAGAGTGCTTTATGTCCTGGAGAAACGGGGGCCGCATTCTGGCTCTGAGGCACCCAGACGCCACTGTCATGGGCCTCCATATTCTCTCGATCTGAACACATGCGACTCTTTTTTTGGGGATGTATTAAAGGCAAGGTGTACAGCAATAAACCGAAAACCATTGCTCAGCTGAAAACAGCCATTCAGGGAGTCATCGACAGCATCGATGTTCCGGCACTTCTGCGGGTCAAACAGAATTTCGTTATTCGTCTGCGTCACATCATCACCAATGACGGCAGGCGTATCGAACTTGTCATAACCTAAATCCTCCTATCTGTTGTAGCGCTTGCATGTTGAATAAAGTGTGTACACGCCAGAGTTTGTTGCTAGTTTACGTATTTTTCCATATAGTTCAATAACTGTCACCGTGTACGAGGCGTGTTTTTTGAGTAAGTACCGTTTTGAAATTAAAAAAAGACGTACTAAGATATCTCAATAATTTTATTTTTACATGAAAGCCTGTACCTTAATCTACTTTTATACATAATTTCCGTCTATATTGAGGCACTTGTCATAACGTTGTTCCAGTTTTTCAGTACCCTCCTCATAGAAGTCTGCCGCCTGACTTGTTAACCACTGCATCACCACTGTTTTGACTTCGTCATCGTCTTGAAGACGCTGACCGCCCAGGTGTTTCTTCAAGTGCAGGAACAGATGGTATCACTGGGCGCAAGATCGGGGCTGTATGGAGGATGATCTAGAGTTTCCCATCGAAAAGATGTGATGAGATCTTTGGTCTGATTCGCCACATGCGGACGGTCATTGTCTTGCAGCAAAACGATGCCCTTTCTCAACTTCCATGGACTGTTCCTTTGATTCTGGCGTGACGTAGGCCACCCATGTTTCATCGCCCGTAACAATTTTGCTTAATAAATCATCACCGTCGTTGTGGTACCACTCAAGGAAAGTCAATGCACTGTCTAAACGATTGGTTTTGTGCACATCCGTCAACATTTTCGGTACCCAACGTGCGCACAATTTTCAGTAATACAAGTGCTCGGTCATAATGCCATACAAAACACTATGAGAAATATTAGGAAAGTTATCCCGAAAGGAGGAAATCGTAAAGAGTCTGTTTTCTCTCACCTTATTGTCCACTTCCTGCACCAAACTTTCATTAACGACCGAAGGTCGCCCACTCCGTTGTTCATCATGCACATTTGTGCGGCCATCTTTAAATGCTCTCACCCACTTTCTTACCATTCCATCACTCATAATTTTTTCTCCGTAAACTTCACAGATCTCACGATGAATATCGATTGCTTTTACGCCTTTAGCACTAAGAAATCTTATAACAGCCCATGCTTCACAGTCTACGGGACTCACGATTATCGGAGGCATCTTCAACACTCAGTACACAACGTAAACAAGGAAGAATCATCTGTAATGGCGTCAGTGAGTAGATTAAGGTACAGGATTTCATGTAAAAATTAAATTAGTGAGATATCTTAGTACGTCTTTTTTTAATTTCAAAACGGTGCTTACTTAAAAACACGCCTCGTATTTTTATAATTGCGTCATGTGCCCGCAACGCCTCCAAGTGGCATCCAACGTAGCGGTGGGCAGCGGTCATAACGTTTTGGCTGATCAGTGTAAAGCCAAACGAATCTTATCGCCAAATCTTTCCATAATCCTATTACTCTTTACCTTGTACAAGGTTCACATCCACAAAGAGTGTCCGCACCGACATTACTTGGTAGAGACTGAGTCATATCTCCTGTTTTCTTAAAAGCTTCTCTTCACTATGCCTCACATATACTGAAAATCTACTGATGCTACTGTATGTGCCAATAAAGTTCCAAGCTACATATGATACTTTATTGACATTTTTTGTTATTTTGTTGTAAACAACTATCCTAGTACGGACTGAGTAACATTTCACATGTCAGGGTTTAGTTCTGAAAATGGGAAACTGTTCAGTCTCACCGAAGAGTCTCTTCAGATTTAAATAAAGCCATTAGGTGGCATGAAACAAAACATCAGAAACCGTCAGTCCAAAAAGTTTCGAATCTGGATTAATAAAGAGTAGAGGGAAGTTAAGATGGTGGTTTTAATGCTTCATGTGTTCTACACAGACTCTCCCCACACGAGTACAAGGCACAGAACGTTCATACAACCAAGTGAAATTGTCAGAGAAGTTCTTCTTACGGATGTTGTTCACCTCGCGTGACATATTCGCACTTTCTTCGGTCTTGGCGAACTACCAGAAACCCGTTCTGCACTTTGTAGTTTTGTGGTGGTTTCGTACTGGTAACACCAGGTAGATGAGGTCGCATCACCCTCGACGATTTTTTCCAGAAAAGAATCGTCCACGTTTTGCATTTCATCACGTTTGGGCAGATGGCCAAGCGTCGACGCACCTGTTAGGCAGTCAGGTGTGCAGGACAAAATTTGCACACACTTTCTTCTTCATCAAAACGTTATGGAGAAAGTCTTCAACACTTGATTTAGAAACGTTCAGTTCGTTGCTCCAGTGCGTTTTGTAACAACGTTAGCGTGCTACGACCAAATGTCCACTACTTAATACCAACTGTTCTCAACTCACTGATCGAATGCACATCTGTTGTATAAGGTTGTTATTTCAAGCTGCCACCGTAGCTAGTGCACTGACGTTGACTCTACACCAGATGCAAAATCATTCTCTGATCTTTTTAGACGGAATGTGTATGTGAAATGAAGAGTTATCGTGCTAAATGGATTAAGTAACAAAATGTACGTTTTTGGTATTCCAGGTTTGTGGCTTGCGCTGACCGTGAATCTTTCTGAGCTGCTTACGAATCCTTCCGTCACTTTCTCCACTGTTGCATCTGGCACACATCGTCAACCGGTATTTTTCTTTTCACAGAGACAGCCAGTGCTCCTAAACTGTTGCTACCAGCGCACGCTGTATTTACATAGTGGTTGTTTCCCTAATTCCTTCTGATTGCATGCTGCACTCTTGTAACAGATAAACATGTGGCATATTCCAGCACGCAAAAACTCTTTTCTTGCTTTGCTGACTTTTTGTCAAAGCACTGCATTCTTAACACCAACTGTTGGGACAATGTGAACTCGGTGAATTTATTGTTGTAATCTTTCATCAGTCATACCCATTCGGAGTAGGTATTAAAGTCCATGAAGAAGAAATAAAAACGTTGATGTTCGCCGATGACATTGTAAATCTGTCAGAGACAGCAAAGCACTTGGAAGAGCAGTTGAACGAAATGGACAGCGTCTTGAAAGGAGGATATAAGATGAACATCAACAAAAGCAAAACGAAGGTAATGGAATGTAGTCGAATTAAGTCGGGTGATGCTGAGGGAATTAGATTAGGAAATGAGACACTTAAACTAGTAAAGGAGTTTTGCTATTTGGGGAGCAAAATAACTGATGATGGTCAAAGTAGAGAAGATATAAAATGTAGACTGGCAATGGCAAGGAAAGCGAAGCGTTTCTGAAGAAGAGAAATTTGTTAACATCGAGTATAGATTTAAGTGTCGGTAAGTCGTTTCTGAAAGTATTGGTATGGAGTGTAGCCATGTATGGAAGTGAAACATGGACGATAAATAGTTTGGACAAGAAAAAAATAGAAGCTTTCGAAATGTGGTGCTACAGAAGAATGCTGAAGATTAGATGGGTGGATCACATAACTAATGAGGAGGTATTGAATAGAATTGGGGAGAAGAGAAGTTTGTGGCACAACTTGACAAGAAGAAGGGATCGGTTGGTAGGACATGTTCTGAGGCATCAAGGGATCACAAATTTAGCGTTGGAGGGCAGCGTGGAGGGTAAAAATCGTAGAGGGAGACCAAGAGATGAATATACTAAGCAGATTCAGAAGGATGTAGGTTGCAGTAAGTACTGGGAGATGAAGAAGCTACCACAGGATAGAGTAGCATGGAGAGCTGCATCAAACCAGTCTCAGGACTGAAGACCACAACAACAACAACAACAACCCGTACACGTGAAACTTTCAACAATATAGAACTAGGGAAAAGATAAATCATTTATAGTAGCGCTGCACTTTTAATTTTGAAACATTTGTCTTCAGAGTTACTTGTTGAACAACATTTTTGGCAACAAACAGAATTTAATATTACAGAGATGCTTGTAATGTATATCGAGTGTAAGTGGCTGTCGTCCGAAAGAGTGTTTGCTGTTGTCGTGAGCATTTATGGGTCGAAATTTTATCTTCCTTGGTCACATGAACAATGAAACTCGACAAAGCCGTCTCACATAGAGGAAACAATCACGAAAAAGAAGCTCCTACTGTAGAGTTAACTTCAAAGTATACAAATGAAATATATGGAAGAAGAGTGTCCGCAAAAGAGGAATCGGCCAATACAACACGTGCCTTTACGAAATCCCGGTCACTGCTGTGTTTCGTTCCCAATTCATGTCTCACTACGATACGCTGCTTCGTTGGAGATGGAAAAAGAAACATCGGTGCCGAAAGTTTTACGTAACGATGCAGACTTATGCATCTTAATCATCGGCATAAGATGTTTTTACCAAAGGATGTATCTCAAAGGATTTTGCTTTGAAGTGGATCGACCTGTAATCGAAGTTTCGTTATCCTTTTTTTTTTTTTTTTTTTTGTACGCCCAGTGACTACACATTGACAATGGCTTTGTTGTTTTCCCCTCATCCACATTCAAATCTTTCGCAGAACTAAGAAGCACGTGTGCGTATTGAAAGGTTAAATTGTTGCTATCCCATGAAAACCTATTAGAGGCTTCCGTCTAAAGGACATTCTGCGTAATCTTCAAATTTTAACAAAGTGGAAAAGTAGACCTTCTGTTGTTTATAAGTTGTTCAATTGATTTAAGAGACAATCCGAGCAGGCATCTTAGGCTGTTTGTAGATGATGCTGTCATTTATCAGCTAGCACAGTCGTCAGAAGATCAAAACCGATTTAAAATTCATTTATACAAGATGTCCACACTGTGCGGAAAGTGACAATTGACTCTAATGAAATGTGTGAGGCCTTCCGCTTGAGTACTGAAAGGTTACGTGATAAATCACAAAAACACTGAAGGCTACCAGCTCAACAAAAGACCTAAGAGTAACAATTACTATAGCAAATAGGTACGATTACATACATAATGTGATGGGAGAGGTGAACCAAAGACTGTGTGCAATTGGTAGGACACTAGAAGATGCGACTGGTCTACTAAAGAGACTGCCTACACTACGCTTGCCCGTCCTCTGCTAGAGTGGAGTGCTGCTGTGTGGTATGGGATACTTACTACGTAGGATTCGAGGAGAACATCGAAACATTTTAAAGAAGGGCAGCCCTTCTTGTATTATCGCGAAACAGGGGAGAGAGTGTCATGGATGTGGCAACCGAGTTGCGGTGGCAGTTATTAAAACAAAGACGGTTTTCGTTGTGGCTGCATCTTTTCACGAAATTTCAATCACCAAATTTTTTCTCTTAATGGGAAAATATTTTGTTGACGCCCACTTACACAGGGAGAAATTATAATAATAAGAGACATTACAGCTCTCATGGAAAGATTTAAGTGGCGACGTAGACTTAGAAAGGTATATGCAGTTTTATAAGAACTGAAAAACGAATATGTCTTTCGGTATATGGATGCCACAGTTTTAATCCAAGTTATGTACTAATCCAGTGTTAAGAAAAGGTCTTTGACGGTGGGAGAAACAGATGTTTCTAAATTGTTACTTAGAATCTGAACCGGAAAGTTATCGATTCGTTATTAGGGTTTTGCTGGCCTTTAATGGTAATGAAATAATGTTGAGGTAATGTAGAGTCCTCTCTTAAAAGTTTACGCATTTTTGTTGGCCTTATAGTATTGTTCAGAGTTCTAATTTGGCTTTTAGATGTGGGTCAAAGACGTTTGAGTACCCAAGTAAATAATGTTGACGAATATGGAAGGTATACGATTCATGGAAAGAGAAAACATCAATAGCACAATTGCTGTTCTTGAGGTCACCTTCTATAAGTGGCTGCCTTCCTGTAGTTAGTAACTTTTTCGTCCTCTATGATATGGTTACGCGGTTTCTAGGAGCAGTCAGACAATTTCGTATTTCTCAGTTTTGCAAGTGGTATTCAAAAAATATCGTAACCAGGCTGCTAAAGTTAAGTGTTGTCAGAGACAGCCAATTTGATATCAACTGCAACTTTTAACAGGGCACAACTTTATCTGGTATGGTTCTTACGTGTCCACCGATATTCGCTGAAGTGATCATGCACTGGACATTTCATTGCCTTCACAACATATAGATACGAAATGTATAAAACCTGGATACTGGGACAGTTTGCTTTCTTCTGTATTGGTAGTGGCACTACTAAGCAGTGTTTAAAATCATATTGGAATATTAAGTCCTGCGACTATATTTGGATGCAGTGTATCTATTAAAACGAGAAATACTACGCTGACGATATCGTATCATTTTAACAGTAGCCTTGAATGTGTATGTCCTATAGGAAAGAATGATTGCATCATATCTGTCATACATGGTGTCCCAGAAAGTTTACCCTGATTCTAAACAGATGTTACTATTTACTTATGCAATATGTCTGTGACATTCTGCTTTTAGTATGTTGATAACCTCATTGTTTCCATGATGGTGTGTTTCAGTTCCTGAATGTTACTCTGAGAGCGCCAACATCGATTAGAGCATAAAATGACAGTATTAGTGCGGGTAAAAGTACAATGTGTTGTGTGGCTGCCTGAGATAAATCTCCAGCAGTCAAGTGTAACTAAGTTTCAGAACAACTTACGATAAATGGATGAAAGTTGCTTTTTTTTCTTTTTTTAAAAAAAAAGAGTGCAGCTGAAAAGCAAAGCAGTGGGTGAAATTCGATTTTGCAGAGACTATAAAAAATATTCGGACAGTCTACACGATCATCATCCAAATCAGTTAGACAAGCGTCACATCAGCCCCAGGTACCGAATACCATATGTAATGGTTCAACAACTAGATGGATCACCATCTCAGTGACAACACGTATGCGACAGACTTCGGATGAAGAATTTCTTTTCGATATATTGGAATGGACAGCCCAATACCATGGTCAGCAAGATCGCTAGACATTACACCATAGCATTTTTTTTATCTTTTTGGGAATCGTTAATACCAGGATACATGCTACATCTGTATTTGATATGCTCACATTGCGCGAACGCATCATTCAAACAGTTGAAAGTGCTCAAATGCTACAACACGTATGGCGTGAGACAGAGTACCTTTCGGATATTTTGCGTATCACCAGCGGTGCTTACAATGAGGGCATTAAACACGCTACGGATGACTGAAAACTTCATGACTAAGTGTATGCCTGTGTCGAATACTGTGTCTGTATTGATGTTAATTATAGAGCTGTGACACTAAAATCAGGCTAAACATTCTATGACTCCAGAAGCAAATGTTTCGCCGATGATATCCTTACGAACAGTAATATAATTTTGCTCTGCTGCGTGCGATTTCATTCAGGTCAGCGATGTTTCAACTTCAAGACGTTACGCGTTCCAGAAAACAAGCTTCATGCCATGATAGCGGGCATTGTGAGCTTCCTTAATTCTGGATTGATTACACTTGATGAAGAAAAAAATACTAATTTTTCAGTAAGTATTTGGATTTATGGTTTGGGCTACAGGTTTTCTGCTGAAAGCCCTACGCGAATTTTGTTTGAAATGCGTAATTAGACTACCGCAGTATTCAAGTATGGAATAGTGCAAGTATAAGATTAAAAGCAACGTTAATTCTTGTATTTATTAAATAATGTGGAAGATTTTTAATCGATGTACTGCTTCCAACACTTGCACGACAATTCACAATAATCTGGAGAATCTATGAACAACTAATATTTGAGCTTACAGATATACTGTCACGAAATCGATCTACCGTTATTTTATCTTCCATAATGTTGAGAGAAATGACTTACCGTCAACATCAATACAGCGGGTGTATCCAGGGACTAAGTGGGTTTCTTGTTTTTATAGCCGGGGCGCGATTATTGCAAAACTGAGGGCCCATAATTATATCGATATTTGTTCCAAAATTCTGCTGTTGCCACATTAAATCTGATACTAAAGTTAACACAGGTTTTGCTGCAGATGTGAAAGGTTCTTTACCTCGTCTTCGGTAGGATTACCGGATATAAGACACCGTTATGTATACGTCGCACCGGCATCTTTTATATTCTGCAGACATGAGAAGAGAGAAGCCGTACATCTCATGAAAACATGTTGAGAAAACTTCCAAAACCGTCATCCAGAGCAAAAACTACGGATACTCACCACTTTCTTACGTACGTATCCTGCAAAAATCAGGCAGATAAAATAAGTCAAAGAATAGCACATACAGAGGCCTACAAGCAGTCATTCTCACGAGGATCGTCGATGAATGGAACGAGGAAAAATCTTAATACATCGTACAATAAAAATTACCCACTACCACACACTTCACAGTCATTCGTAGAGCATAAATTTAAATGTGGACTGTATAATTTTGTCCTAGTGTTGCTCATTAGTACGTACTTCATCGCTGTTACCCTCATATTCTTTCTCACAACTGTCACACCTATTCCACCCTAATATTCTTCTTTTCTTTGTCCCTTTAGTATCACACAGTTATCCAAAATTTATCTCTCAGATCATTGGTAGCAGAGTAATTTGGTATGCTGATTGTACGTTATCTTTTCAAAGCATTTTTCATTCATATGGAGAGTGAATGGTCTTCTCATGCTTTGATGAATATCACTGATTTCCACAGTTTGTGCAAAATTAGCGCATGTCACCCTATGATAACTGATACCACCAAATGAATATTACTTTTATAGTCACGAATCAATATTTTATGTATGTTTTCCTTTGATTTACTGACTTTGGCTCTGAGCACTATGCGACTTAACTTCTGAGGTCATCAGTCGCCTAGAACTTAGAACTAATTAAACCTAAGTAACATAAGGACATCACACACATCCATGCCCGAGGCAGGATTCGAACCCGCGACCGTAGCGGTCGCTCGGCTCCAGACTGTAGCGCCTAGAACCGCACGGCCACTCCGGCTGTTGATTTACTGACTTTCTGTGAGTCTATATTACGTAGTGTGGTGATGATTTATCCGAAGAGACATTTATCTTTTATTTGGATCACTTTGTTGCCATCATACATATGATCCTTCTAGAACATCTCTGTTTACGTCATTGATGATTCTTTCCCAGTAACTCTCAGTTTAGGCATGTTTTAAAATTATTCTCTCACTCAATACAATTCACCGCTTGCCACAGTGCATATCTTCTCAGATAGTGTTTACGTCGCATATATCTCATAATGTAATAGCTTTTAATTTGCATTACAAATTATATGAATCTCTGATTGGTCATCGTGAAGTCAGGGAGGGGATTTTTTTTTTTTCACTCAAGGTTTCTCGAGAAATCATCGATAGTGCTACGCTTTTTGAATATTCGTGCAAAAGATCTACACAACAAAACATCTTCTAGTGGGGCGACTTCACACTCAATAAATACAGATTTAAAGGATTTGCTTTTAATGCAGGAAATAGTCTAAGGACATTTCAACGCAAGACATAGTATCAAAAATAAGTTAATAAGTGATTCATGGTTAGATAATACCTTCCGAAGCAGGCATCATTTCCATATTTTGTGAGATGTTTCCAACACCGTGCGACGCTACAGTGCCGACAAGTTCAGTATATGCTTGGAACTAATGTTGTGCACTTTACCCTAATCCCCGTCAACAAGACAGTTTGGGCCGAAGAGTTGTAAGTTAAGAAAATGGCGACGGATGCTGTCTAGATCCCGGACGGTTTGATGAATCCCTTCCAGCAAGAGCGCTTCGCTGTCTCCTCCGTAACATTTATGGCTGATATGATCCGTCAGTTTTAAGAAACTAGGTATCATACATGTAACACTGAAACACCAGGTCACATAGAAGCTAGCCTCTCCTTCTCCGCAGATATTCCGTGTATTGTATGGTTACCTGACATTTTCAATAGGAGAGCGATCTCTGAATTAGAATAATGTAATCTTCTTAGATGATTGACGGAGCAAGGAGGACATAAAAAGCATACTAACACTGGAGAAAAGGGCATCCTTGGCCAAGAAAAGTCTACTACCGTCAAACATAGGCCCGAACATACGCCTTAATTTGATGTGGAAATTTCCGGGAATGAACGTTTGGAGCACAGCTTTGCATGGTAGTGAAAAATGGACCGTGGGAAACGGGAACAGAAGAGAATCGAAGCCTTTGAGAAGTGGTGCTACAGAAGAATACTGAAAATTAGGTGGACTGATAATCTAAGAAAGAGGAGCTTCTCCGCAGAATCTGTGAAGAAAGGAATACATGGAAACGCTCACAAGAAGAAGGGAAAGGATGACAGGACATCTGTTACGACATCAGGGTGTGAGAGAGAGCTGTAGAGGTAAAAACTGTAGAGGGAGACAGAGATTTGAATACATATAGCAAATAAGTGAGGACGTAGGTTGCAAGTACTACTCCGAGGTGAGAAGGTTGACACAGGAGAAGAATTCGTGGCGGCCAGCATCAAACTAGTCTTTTGACGCAAGAAAAAAATCTTTTTATCTTTTTACTAGAGTTACACATTATGCAATAAAACCATGGTTATCCCAAATTCGCACAAAAATTTCTTATCAAATACATTTGGCTCATAGGATATTGCCTGTAGTTTCCGTGTTGACAGCTGACTTGTGATGGTGCATTAGGTAGAGTGGAACAATGGTCTATGGATGCAGATGATCTGAAGACGGCATTTTACCCCGCCGAAACTAGTTATCTATGCAGCGTGAATCGCCTACAACTTGGACCGCAAATATTGCTGAAATGGAAAGTGCTGTTAACGTGCTGTTTTCACAGAATGGACTGTCATTGTTAGCCTATCAACGGATTATTGTAATAATGCTTAGGAAATGTATTTTTGTGCCAACATAGACTTTTTTAAATGGAACACTGCCTACTGATATTAACGGGCCAAAAGTAGTGTAAATTAGAATATCAGTGGTGTTTGTTGCAGGACTGTAATGCGAATAGTTTACGAGATATCGTATCTTGAAGTTTCCACACCCACACTTGTTTGTGCCATTCTTCCTGCATAGCTGGTAGGTAAGATGTCGTTATGTTTGCTTAAAATGTGCTCGTGTGTTCCTTGAGTACAATGCTACTTGCCAGTCATTTAGTGTGTGACAGTCCAAGCAGTAAGCCGTGAGGGGACGAGAGGTTTTACCAAGGCAGAAAAGTCGACATGCTCATGGTGTTTGGAGTGTAGGAAGAAAGCAGTTCGTTCTTGTCAAGGGTGTCCGAGAAGATATCCCAGTAGACGTCAACCATGTTGACAATTGTTTATCAGCCTCTTTAGTCACTTACTGAAAGTGATTATGTAACACCTAGATAACGTGACAGAAGGAAACAAGTGATGACAGATGAGGGGGAAATTAATGTTCTTGCTGCTGTTGCGGTTGATTCGACGTTGAATTCCGCGCAGTCGCACGAGGAAGTGGCATGAGATAGGCAAGTGTCCTATGCATTCTCCATTGACATAGGTTTCAATCCTATCACATCTCTCCTCGTCAAGAGCTGCAAGAGAACGATTATGAGAATTGTGTTAACTTCTGTACATGGGCATTAAACAGGATACTCCAGATGCATCATGTATCTCGTTTAGCGATGAAGCCACATTTACCAAACATGGACAGAAATCGCCGAAACATGCAGAGTGGGCTGTTGACAATCCCCACAAGCTTCGACAGGTGGAACGTCAGCGTCCATGGAGAGTAAAATGGTTCAAATGGTTCTGAGCACTATGGGACTTAACATCTGAGGTCATCAGTCCCCCAGAACTCAGAACTACTTAAACCTAACTAACCTAAAGACATCACACACATCTATGCCCGAGGCAGGATTCGAACCAGCGACCGTAGCGGTCGCGCGGTTCCGGACTGAAGCGCCTAGAACCGCTCGGCCACCACGGCCGGCTGGAGTGTAAAAGTGTGGTGTGGGAAAGTGAACAGTCAGCTCATAAGCCCATTTTACATAGTCGGAACACTGAAGCCGCAGTTTGCTACTAGACCATCTTTCACGGATGCTAGAAGACTTTCCCCTGCAGGCTAGGAGAAACCCGTGGTACCAAAATGATAGCTGTCCAGTCCATAGAGAACGAAGTACTACAGCATGTCTTCCAGAATTGTTTCCAAATCGTTGGACTGGACTCAGAGGACCTGTACTTTCGCCGGCCAGTTCCGCGGATTTGACGCCTGTAGACTTCTTTCTGTGGCGAAAGCTGAAACACGCTGTCTACAAGAAAATACCAACTACACTCGTTGATAGGCAACGACGTATTACTGCAGCCTGCTGGGACACCTCCACTGAAGTGCTAGCACGTGCGCATCAGTTGTTCCACACTGGAAGCGAGTTTGGCGCTGCCGGTGGTTATTTTGAACACAACCCGTGATGGTCAGTTGTTTCGTTACTGGTCAGAATCCACAAAACTACTTACGCACTTGCGTTGTTCTCTACTGTGTGCCATCGTAGGCACTGCACAATTGTCGATGCAGGAACTTTTCAGAATACGATATCTCGTAAACGACTCACGCTAGATCCCTGCAACCAAAAGCACTGAAATTCTGATTTTTCCTACTTTTAGTTTCTTAATGTCAACAGGGATTGTTCCATGTTAGCACAAAAATACACGTTCTAAGTATTATTTCAATCTCTTGATTGACTAACAATAAGATCTTCTGAGTACAAATCCACTCTGTGAAAACCGCAACAGGTGATTCATCCTGTATACGAGGCGAGTCATGAAGGGAGGTACATTCTTTCAAGAGCGATAGTATCAGTGATTCGGAACAAAAAACATCAGGTAGACATACATCTACATCTACATCTACATCTATACTCCGCGAGCCACCTTACGGTGTGTGGCGGAGGGTACTTATTGTACCACTATCTGATCCCCCCTTCCCTGTTCCATTCACGAATTGTGCGTGGGAAGAACGACTGCTTGTAAGTCTCCGTATTTGCTCTAATTTCTCGGATCTTTTCGTTGTGATCATTACGCGAGATATATGTGGGCGGTAGTAATATGTTGCCCATCTCTTCCCGGAATGTGCTCTCTCGTAATTTCGATAATAAACCTCTCCGTATTGCGTAACGCCTTTCTTGAAGTGTCCGCCATTGGAGCTTGTTCAGCATCTCCGTAACGCTCTCGCGCTGACTAAATGTCCCCATGACGAATCGCGCTGCTTTTCGCTGGATCATGTCTATCTCTTCTATTAAACCAACCTGGTAAGGGTCCCATACTGATGAGCAATACTCAAGAATCGGACGAACAAGCGTTTTGTAAGCTACTTCTTTCGTCGATGAGTCACATTTTCTTAGAATTCTTCCTATGAATCTCAACCTGGCGCCTGCTTTTCCCACTATTTGTTTTATGTGATCATTCCACTTCAGATCGCTCCGGATAGTAACTCCTAAGTATTTTACGGTCGTTACCGCTTCCAATGATTTACCACCTATGGCATAATCGTACTGGAATGGATTTCTGCCCCTATGTATGCGCATTATATTACATTTATCTACGTTTAGGGAAAGCTGCCAGCTGTCGCACCATTCATTAATCCTCTGCAGGTCTTCCTGGAGTACGTACGAGTCTTCTGATGTTGCTACTTTCTTGTAGACAACCGTGTCATCTGCAAATAGCCTCACGGAGCTACCGATGTTGTCAACTAAGTCATTTATGTATATTGTAAACAATAAAGGTCCTATCACGCTTCCTTGCGGTACTCCCGAAATTACCTCTACATCTGCAGATTTTGAACCGTTAAGAATGACATGTTGTGTTCTTTCTTCTAGGAAATCCTGAATCCAATCACAAACCTGGTCCGATATTCCGTAAGCTCGTATTTTTTTCACTAAACGTAAGTGCGGAACCGTATCAAATGCCTTCCTGAAGTCCAGGAATACGGCATCAATCTGCTCGCCAGTGTCTACGGCACTGTGAATTTCTTGGACAAATAGGGCGAGCTGAGTTTCACATGATCTCTGTTTGCGGAATCCATGTTGGTTATGATGAAGGAGATTTGTATTATCTAAGAACGTCATAATACGAGAACATAAAACATGTTCCATTATTCTACAACAGATTGACGTAAGCGAAATAGGCCTATAATTATTCGCATCTGATTTATGACCCTTCTTGAAAATGGGAACGACCTGCGCTTTCTTCCAGTCGCTAGGTACTTTACGTTCTTCCAGAGATCTACGATAAATTGCTGATAGAAAGGGGGCAAGTTCTTTAGCATAATCACTGTAGAATCTTACGGGTATCTCGTCTGGTCCGGATGCTTTTCCGCTACTAAGTGATAGCAGTTGTTTTTCAATTCCGATATCGTTTATTTCAATATTTTCCATTTTGGCGTCCGTGCGACGGCTGAAGTCAGGGACCGTGTTACGATTTTCCGCAGTGAAACAGTTTCGGAACACTGAATTCAGTATTTCTGCCTTTCTTCGGTCGTCCTCTGTTTCGGTGCCATCGTGGTCAACGAGTGACTGAATAGGGGATTTAGATCCGCTTACCGATTTTACATATGACCAAAACTTTTTAGGGTTCTTGTTTAGATTGTTTGCCAATGTTTTATGTTCGAATTCGTTGAATGCTTCTCTCATTGCTCTCTTTACGCTCTTTTTCGCTTCGTTCAGCTTTTCCTTATCAGCTATGATTCGACTACTCTTAAACCTATGATGAAGCTTTCTTTGTTTCCGTAGTACCTTTCGTACATGATTGTTATACCACGGTGGATCTTTCCCCTCGCTTTGGACCTTAGTCGGTACGAACTTATCTAAGGCGTACTGGACGATGTTTCTGAATTTTTTCCATTTTTGTTCCACATCCTCTTCCTCAGAAATGAACGTTTGATGGTGGTCACTCAGATATTCTGCGATTTGTGCCCTATCACTCTTGTTAAGCAAATATATTTTCCTTCCTTTCTTGGCATTTCTTATTACACTTGTAGTCATTGATGCAACCACTGACTTATGATCACTGATACCCTCTTCTACATTCACGGAGTCGAAAAGTTCCGGTCTATTTGTTGCTATGAGGTCTAAAACGTTAGCTTCACGAGTTGGTTCTCTAACTATCTGCTCGAAGTAATTCTCGGACAAGGCAGTCAGGATAATGTCACAAGAGTCTCTGTCCCTGGCTCCAGTTCTGATTGTGTGACTATCCCATTCTATACCTGGTAGATTGAAGTCTCCCCCTATTACAATAGTATGATCACGAAACTTCTTCACGACGTTCTGCAGGTTCTCTCTGAGGCGCTCAACTACTACGGTTGCTGATGCAGGTGGTCTATAGAAGCATCCGACTATCATATCTGACCCACCTTTGATACTTAACTTAACCCAGATTATTTCACATTCGCATTCGCTAATAACTTCACTGGATATTATTGAATTCTTTACTGCTATAAATACTCCTCCACCATTGGCGTTTATCCTATCCTTGCGGTATATATTCCATTCTGTGTCTAGGATTTCGTTACTGTTCACTTCCGGTTTTAACCAACTTTCCGTTCCTAATACTATATGCGCACTATTTCCTTCAATAAGAGATACTAATTCAGGAACCTTGCCCTGGATACTCCTGCAGTTTACCAATATTACGTTGACTTTTCCTGTTTTTGGTCTCTGAGGACGGACGTTCTTTATCAACATATACCCTATTCCGAATGGTGCCCAAAATAGAACGTACTTAATGTACAGTGTTATTCATTTTCTGTATTATTCAAACATTGTCATTGTTTACAATTTACCACAGTAGTGGAGAGGAAGTTTAAACGAACTATTTGATACAGAACACTGTTGGATTGTCAAGTCAGCAAAAATATCTCAAAATGGCCTACAAAAACTACCTAACCTACAGTGCAAGCGCGTCACACAAGGTTTCCAGTTTTCAATATTCTAATGCTCTCTTCCACCCTCCCCCCATGAAACATGGACCCTCCCGTTGGTGGGGAGGCTTGCGTGCCTCAACGATACAGACAGCCGTACCGTAGGTGCAACCTCAACGGAGGGGTATCTGTTGAGAGGCCAGACATACGTGTGGTTCCTGAAGAGGGGCAGCAGCCTTTTCAGTAGATGCAGGGGCAACAGTCTGGATGATTGACTGATCTGGCCTTGTAACATTAACCAAAACGGCTTTGCTGTTGTGGTACTGCGAACGGCTGAAAGCAAGGGGAAACTACAGCCGTCATTCTTCCCGAGGGCATGCAGCTTTACTGTATGATTAAATGATGATGGCGTCCTCTTGGGTAAAATATTCCGGAGGTAAAATAGTCCCCCATTCGGATCTCCGGGCGGGGACTACTCAGGAGGACGTCGTTATCAGGAGAAAGAAAACTGGCGTTCTATGGATCGGAGCGTGGAATGTCAGATCCCTTAATCGGGCAGGTAGGTTAGGAAACTTAAAAAGGGAATTGGCTAGGTTAAAGTTAGATATAGTGGGAATTAGTGAAGTTCGGTGGCAGGCGGAACAAGATTTTTGGTCAGGTGAATACAGCGTTATAAATACAAAATCAAACAGGGGTAATTCAGGAGTAGCTTTAATAATGAATAGGAAAATAGGAGTGCGGGTAAGCTACTACAAACAGCATAGTGAACGCATTATTGTGGCCAAGATAGACACGAAGCCCACGCCTACTACAGTAGTACAAGTTTATATGCCAACTAGTTCTGCAGCTGATGAAGAAATTGATGAAATGTATGATGAGACAAAAGAAATTATTCAGGTATTGAAGGGAGACGAAAATTTAATAGTCATGGGTGACTGGAATTCGACAGTAGGAAAAGGAAGAGAAGGAAACGTAGTAGGTGAATATGGATTGGGGCTAAGAAATGAAAGAGGAAACCGCCTGGTAGAATTTTGCACAGAGCATATCTTAATCATAGCTAACACTGGGTTCAAGAATCATGAAAGAAGGTAGTATACATGGAAGAACCCTGGAGATACTAGAAGGTTTCAGATAGATTATATAATGGTAAGACAGAGATTTAGGAACCAGGTTTTAAATTTTAAGACATTTCCAGGGGCAGATGTGGACTCTGACCACAATCTGTTGGTTATGAACTGTAGATTAAAACTGAAGAAACTGAAAAAGGTGGGAATTTAAGGAGATGGGACCTGGATAAGCTGACTAAACCAGAGGTTGTACAGAGTTTCAGGGAGAGCATAAGGGAACAATTGACAGGAATGGGGAAAAGAAATACGGTAGAAGAAGAATGGGTAGCTCTGAGGGATGAAGTGGTGAAGGCAGCAGAGGATCAAGTAGGTAAAAAGACGAGGGCTAGTAGAAATCCTTGGGTAACAGAAGAGATACTGAATTTAATTGATGAAAGGAGAAAATACAAAATGCAGTAAATGAAGCAGGCAAAAAGGAATGCAAACGTCTCAAAAATGAGATCGAAAGGAAGCGCAAAATGGCAAAGCAGGGATGGCTAGAGGACAAATGTAAGGATGTAGAGGCTTATCTCACGAGGGGTAAGATAGATACTGCCTACAGGAAAATTAAAGAGACCTTTGGAGAGAAGAGAACCACTTGTATGAATATCAAGAGCTCAGATGGAAACCCAGTTCTAAGCAAAGAAGGGAAAGCAGAAATGTGGAAGGAATATATAGAGGGTCTATACAGGGGCGATGTTCTTGAGGACAATATTATGGAAATGGAAGAGGATGTAGATGAAGATGAAATGGGTGATACGATACTGTGTGAAAAGTTCGACAGAGCACTGAAAGACCTAAGTCGAAACAAGGCCCCGGGAGTAGAAACATTCCATTAGAACTACTGATAGCCTTGGGAGAGCCAGTCTTGACAAAACTCTACCATCTGGTGAGCAAGATGTATGAGACAGGCGAAATTCCCTCAGACTTCAAGAAGAATATAATAATTCCAATCCCAAAGAAAGCAGGTGTTGACAGATGTGAAAATTACCGAACTATCAATTTAATAAGTCACAGCTGCAAAATACTAACACGAATTCTTTACAGACGAATGGAAAAACTGATAGAAGCCGACCTCGGGGAAGATCAGTTTGGATTCCGTAGAAATGTTGGAACACGTGAGGCAATACTGACCCTACGACTTATCTTAGAAGAAAGATTAAGGAAAGGCAAACCTACGTTTCTAGCATTTGTAGACTTAGAGAAAGCTTTTGACAATGTTGACTGGAATACTCTCTTTCAAATTCTGAAGGTGGCAGGGGTAAAATACAGGGAGTGAAAGGCTATTTACAATTTGTACAGAGTCAAGGGACCTGAAAGGGAAGCAGTGGTTGGGAGGGGAGTGAGAGAGGGTTGTAGCCTCTCCCCAATGCTATTCACTCTGTATATGGAACAAGCAGTAAAGGAAACAAAAGAAAAGTTCGGAGTAGATATTAAAATCCATGGAGAAGAAATAAAAACTTTGAGGTTCGCCGATGACATTGTAATTCTGTCAGAGACAGCAAAAGTCTTGGAAGAGCAGTTGAACGGAATGGACAGTCTCTTGAAAGGAGGGTATAAGATGAACATCAACAAAAGCAAAACGAGGATAATGGAATGTAGTCGAATTAAGTCGGGTGATGCTGAGGGAATTAGATTAGGAAATGAGACAATTAAAGTAGTAACGGAGTTTTGCTATTTGGGGAGCAAAATAACTGATGATGGTCGAAGTAGAGAGGATATAAAATGTAGACTGGTAATGGCAAGGAAAACGAAGCGTTTCTGAAGAAGAGAAATTTGTTAACATCGAGTATAGATTTAAGTGTCAGGAAGTCGTTTCTGAAAGTATTTGTATGGAGTGTAGCCATGTATGGAAGTGAAACATGGACGATAAATAGTTTGGACAAGAAGAGAATAGAAGCTTTCGAAATGTGGTGCTACAGAAGAATGCTGAAGATTATATGGGTAGATCACATAACTAATGAGGAGGTATTGAATAGAATTTGGGAGAAGAGGAGTTTGTGGCACAACTTGACCAGAAGAAGGGATTCGTTGGTATGTATGTTCTGAAGCATCAAGGGATCACAAATTTAGTACTGGAGGGCAGGGTGGAGGGCAAAAATCGTAGAGGGAGACCAAGAGATGTATAAACTAAGCAGATTCAGAAGGATGTAGGCTGCAATAGGTACTGAGAGATGAAGAAGCTTGCACAGGATAGAGTAGCATGGAGAGCTGCATCATACCAGTCTCAGGACTGATGACTACAACAACAACAATACTGTCTTGTCGCAAACGTTAGTGTTAGGGACAAATGAATAGGACTACTTGTAGGTAATTTAGTTTAGTTCAGTTTTGTACTGCGACACGTTTTCTCTAGAGGTTGTGGTTTTTCGATTGATTCCAGAAAAATGCACAAAAGTGACATTAAATGTGTTATGTCTCGGAAACCACTCGGAAGTCCTCTACAGGCGTGATGATCCGAGAAATGTATATGACTTGCTACAACTGCATGGGAAACGGTGTAGACACACAACTTAGCCGGCCGGAATGGCCGAGCTGTTCTAGGCGCTACAGTCTGGAACCGCGCGACCGCTACGGTCGCAGGCTCGAATCCTGCCTCGGGCATGGACGTGTGTGATGTCTTTAGGTTAGTTAGGTTTAAATAGTTCTAAGTTCTATGGGACTGATGACCTCAGCAGTTAAGTCCCATAGTGCTCAGAGCCATTTGAACACACGACTTACACAAACAAAGATCATCGTTTACAGATCCTAAAAGGACTGTAATCTTATATCGTGGTAGACAAATTAACACTTCAGACTGTGTTTCGCTAGAATACGACCAGTTCTGTTGAAAATTTGCTCGTGCAGGCAAACGGACCGTAGACTTAAGCCATCATCATTACGACACTCCATTCGTTACTTCTTTCTGAACGTTAGGTCCGCCTCGTTATTTTCAACATTCACGCGATTCACAGTTGGTCGATGCCGAAATGTGGGTCTGATCTCACTACAACTATTGTGTTGAAAGGTGACATAGTGGTGGGCTAACTTAGATGAAAAATTTCAGTATCTGACATGACATGGACCCTATGAACCAAGGTAAGATTTACGCATTCTCTCTGAGCCGGATGGTGACAACTACGATCCTGAAGATACAAATCGGTATGAGTTGGCTTCCTACTCACATAAATGACGTGTCCCAATATGCCATCAACCTTCCTCCTCACCAACACATCAAGAAAGGAAAAGCAACCCACCTTTTCTATCTCCAAAGAGAAGCGAACATTCGGGTGACCTGAATTCATAAGCTCTAAAACGCTCTTTAAATCTTTGTACAACAAATTAAAATGTCCGCATTGCAGATAACCCAAAACTTATTTCCTTATATGCAACCAAGATTTACATTAATGCAACAGTTGACAAAATCATTCAAATTATCGAAATAATTTATATATACATGGTGAAATGAGGGCAATGAAAATAGAAGAATTTATTACTGTTCAAATTCTCGTCGTCATGAGGCCAAACATAAGTATCAACAACGCATCTAAATGTGCATACGGGTTTCAGTGTTGCCGCCTCAAGGACATGTTCCTCGAAATCTTGCATAAGAAGATTAGCACTAAGATGTGACAGTGCGTTCCCCACCGCAGCTCCATCCGTGTGTTCCTAGAACTGGTCACTGAATAAAAAGCAAGTGGAAGGCAACAAGTGTGAAAATAGGTTCGTTAAGCCAACACCAAACATAGCCTCAATTAACCCAACGAATCAGACAGGCAGAGGAAAACGGGTGAAGAGAGAGTCCACATCAAATGTTACTAAAACATCAGGGAGATTCAAACGCTATACCTCTAAACGACGCACGAAATTGGCTGAGTTGCTAGGTGTTTGCTACACGGTATGTTTGAGCACCAGTGATGCTGACAACAAAGAGGAATCTCTTCCTTTTGGATCTTTCGTAGGTCATATAATCCAGGAGGAACAGCACACAAAGCTGTAAGTCTCTTGGTGGTATCTTGTGACACGGAACGTACTTTCAGGGTATTGTTCAGTCTTCCTGTCATCCATTTTCGTCTGGTAAGCAGTGAATTGGATTTGAGAGTAAGTACTGCATCTTTTGAACTTATTTCTGCTTGTCCACCACAACCGGAAATATCCCTTGTCCGATGGTAAGGTAACAATATCAGAATACACGATGAGTAACGAAAAGCAGACCTTTCAGCTGTTGTAGTATATATTGCTCTTGCACGAAAGTGCTCCAGCCAGCACACGACATGATTTTGTTCTAACCTTCTCGGCAGCTTCTGAAGCTAGTTCAAAAACAGCCTGTTCGACGGGACTAATAAAGTAAACAAGTGATAGAGACTTGAGCGTCGATGCAAAGTTCAAACCTTTCCAGAACACTGATAAGGTTGGATCGTACAGAAGTACAAAGAGACAAAAGAAGAAATACGACTGCCTAATTGTAAGACAGAGGACACAAAAAAAACCCAAAAAAACAGAAAAGTGTTGAGCCATCGCGAGCCGTTATCGAGCTTTCTAAATAGGAAATCAATAGTGAAAAAGTCGCAATATAAGGTAGAGCTATGAATTTCGCAATTGCACACTTCAAGATTCCAACAGAAGGAATGATCTGTTCAGTAGTACCATTGCTAGCTCATCTCTCCAAGAGCAGTAACTGAGCCAGTAACAGATTCAACAAGATAAAACGTTTCACGTGTTCTACGTCGAGCTTGATCTTTTAAATCAAATACCAACATAGTCGAAAGCAAAGCGCTCTTTGAACTGCGGAAGAAAAAGAACATCTTAATCACAGCTGCTGGTGAGGGAAATACAACTGTTATGGAAATGGCCACTTCCAATGACAAAATGTTGGACCTATTGTCGGATACTGGTACTGGTTAAAAACAACCCTCATTCTAAGTATCTCGGAATGACACTGGATCGTTCACTATCATTGATAAATCACCTCACGTCACTTGCAGGATAGATAAAGTTCAGTGACAACATTATCCGGAAATAAGCTGTAACTTCTTGGGGAGATGGGGGGCGGGGGGAGGGAGGGGGAGCTGAAGCTGATACTCTCCGTACAGCGGCCATTATCTGTTGTATATTCTGTGGCTGAATATTTTGCACCAGCAAGGTACAAGAGTGTGCTTAGTAAGGTGGATGTTCGTCTGAACGATAGAATGACAATCAACAACTCCTCAATCTTGACTGCCTGCTCTCAGTAACATTGCCCCATCACATCTGAGATGAGATGAAGCAGTGATCTGTGAATGGGAAAATATTAATAGCTCAGGGTTTTCCCAAAGGCTGCCTGTCCAGGAAATTGAGCTCAGTCCACCCAGAACGCGTCTCAACTATTCTGGACAGCTTGTGAAATCCAACCACTGAAGAGTGAAGATGTGTGGAGGGAGACATGGGCCGGTCGTTGTGGCCGAGCGGTTCTAGGCGCTTCAGTCTGGAACCGCGCGACCGCTACGGCCGCAGGTTCGAATCCTGCCTCGGGCATGGATGTGTGTGATATCCTTTGGCTACTTAGGTTTAAGTAGTTCTAAGTTCTAGGGGATTGATGACCTCAGATGTTAAGTCCCATAGTGCTCAGAGCCATTTGAACCATTTTTTGGAGACATGGGAAAACAATCCAAGTATACGTCGTCATGGCTTCAAAGACCACACACGTACATCAGACTTACAACTGCCTAGGAGAAACTGGTGTGAAATTAAGAGAATGCGATGTGTACATGGAAGAATGAAGTCCTTCAATTACAAATGGTGACTTCCAGGCTCCTCAGCATTTGTCTGTGAAGCTTCAGAGCAGACCAGTAACCACATTATAGAAGAATGTCCCAAGAGATGTGTCAGTGGAAACTGGAAGGATATCGTCAACCTCTTTCCAACGACTTTGGAATGGATAGGCTGACGTAACTCCGTAAGGTAAATTGAGACCACTGCTCTTGTATATTCATTTCGTACTTCATTGTGTAAGTAAATGTGTGAATTCTCTATGTATATCCATACGATAAAGAAATACGACTTATACTGGTACTGCAAGCTAAAAGCCGACCCTACGCCAAAGCTTTTGGGACATGCTTATTCACAGGTAAGGAATTCATCTGTTTTGTCACCAGTGTAACTGTTTTGATGGGACCCGCCACGAATTACTCTCCTGTACCAGTCTTTTCACTTATAGCACTTGCACCCACCATTTTAAATTATTTGTTAGGTACATTCCAACCTCTGCCTTCCTCCACAATTTTTACTGTCTACGGATCCGTCAGATGCTATGGAAGTTATTCCTTGAAGCCCAAACACGTGTCCTACCATCAAGTCCTTTCTTTTTGTCAGAGTTTTCCAAGTGTTCTTCTTTCGCCCATTCAGTGGATAACCTACTCACTTTTTATCCACCTACTTTTCAACATGCTTCTATAGCACAAATCTTAAAAGCTTCTATTCTCTTTTTTCCTAGTTTTTCTGCAGTCCATGAGGCACTTTCATACAACACTGTACTCCAACGTATTACTCAGAAATTTCTTCCTCAACATGCGGCCGAAGTTTGATACCAGTAGACTTCATTTGACCAGGAATGGCCTCTTTACTTGTGCTAGTGTGTCTTTTGTGCCATCCTTGCTTTGCCTGTCGTGTATTATTTTGCTTCCAAAGTAGCAGAATCACTTCACTTTGTCTGCTCTGTCGGTCTCATTTCTCCTGAACCACGTTACATCCGTCTGGCATTCATGTCATCATTCAGTATTATAATAACTTTTACGGTCACCAGTGTTCTGATGACCCATCCATGATGTACCTGCGTTGGTATTCGTTTGGTCAATTGATCTCCTCACCATCACCTGGTAAGCTTCGGCACCCATGGGCACCTGAGTATTGAACATAAACGTGGACACCAAGAGGCCCTGTTGCTGTCTTCTACATTGAAGTTCAGTGCTGGCAGCACCCTGCAATATGCTACTCCTGGAATACAGTCAGTTTTCCCATCAGTGGAGAGTAGGCTGCGAGCAGCACGAAATTCACCAGGTGAAGACTATAGTCTTGAGTACATCGTCAACTTGTTCATAGACTGTGCTGAAGCATTTAAGTTGTGCATTCTCGGCAGCATCGTAATCATAGTATCGAGTGTTATGTATTACTGTGAATGCCATCGATCCCAGTGATCAACTCATAATGAGAGCTGAAGCACTCGAATAATTAAATGGAGCTCGTGTGAGGCTGTGATGTGAGGTAGTGATGTGAAGCTTAGTTTGTAATGACCGATTGCGGTCTCCTTATTCTGCTATGTTCCCTTAACAGGCTGTTAGACGCTACGTCATTTCCTCACTACGAGCTCTTGTGTAAGAAACAAAGTCTCCTGCACCATGTCTTATGAGCTAACGAATATACTTTTGTCACTTCCTTTGGATTTCTTCCACAGTCTTCTTTCTGCTGAATGTGTATTCTCACTCAGCAGGTGGTGTCCTAATGTGTCAAGGGCCCGACCCGCCTGCGACATACTGGATCACTTCCTGCTTCTCCCTATGTCTCTGGCATGGCTCGATTTTGCTTATGACAGTGTTAATGAATTTTAATAAAAAGCTCTAATTTCCTAACAATTTGAACAATTCTTGGTCAGTCTATAAATCGGTTGTGTGTTTCTGCTTGTCTCTTCGCTTATAAAATAAATATGGAGCATCTCTAGCAAAAGTCCACTACTAGTATGACAAAATAACAGAACACTACGTGATCAAAAGTATCCGGACACCTCCAAAAACATACACTTCTTATATCAGGTGCATTGTGCTGCCACCTACTGCCAGGTACCCCATATCAGTGACCACAGTACTCATTAGAAATCGTGAGAGAGCAGAACGTGGCGCTCCGTGGATCTCACGGACTTCGAAAGGGGTCACGTGATTGGGTGTCAATTGTTTCATACGTCTGTACGCGAGATTTTTATACTTCTAAACATCCCTAGGTCCACTGTTTCCGATGTGATAGTAAAGTGGAAACGTGAAAGGACACGTACAGTACGAAAGCGTACAGGCCGACCTCGTCTGTTAGCTGACAGAGATCGCCGACAGTTGAAGAGGGTCGTAATGTGTGATAGCCAGAGGTCTATCCAGACCATCACGCAAGAATTCCAAACTGAATCAGGATCCACTGCAAGAAATATGACAGGCGGGCGGGAGTGGTGAGAAAACTTGGATTTCATGGTCGAGCGCCTGCTGATAAGCCACACACCACGCCGATAGATGCCAAACGACACCTCACTTGGTGTAAGGAGCGTAAACATTGGACGATTGAACACTGGAAAAACGTTGTATGGACTGACGAATGACGGTACACAATGCGGTGATCCGACGGCGGGGTGTGGGTATAGTGAATGCCCGGTGAACGTCATCTGCCAGAGTGTGTAGTGCCAACAGTAAAGTTCGGAGGCGGTGGTGTTATGGTGTGGTCAAGTTTTTCATGGAGGGGCTTGCACCCCTGGCTGTTTTGCGTGGCACTATCACAGCACAGGCCTACATAGATGTTTTAAGCACCTTCTTGCTTCCCACTGTTGAAGAGCAATTCCAGAATGGCGATTGCATCTTTCAACACGATCGAGTACCTTCTCCTCAGTGCAGCACTCCGTGAAGAATGGGCTGTCATTCCCCAAGAAACCTTCCAGCACATGACTGAACGTATGCCTGCGAGAGTGGAAGCTGTCATCAAGGCTATGGGTGGACCAACACCATACTGAATTCCAGCATTACCGATGGAGAGCGACACGAACTTGTAAGTCAGTTTCAACCAGGTGTCCGGGTACTTTTGATCACGTAGTGTACATTGTATGTTATATTCCCAGCTATAGCATCGGATGACTATTTTAGAAAACATTTCTGTAATTCCGACATTCAATAATTCGGACTGTCGCCCCCATTACACTGTATTAGTGAAGTTTCGCTTTACTTGTGCTTCAATAATTGTTAATGGACGGAATTTTTCGTCCTAATATGCACTGTCAACAATAGTTGAGTATCGCATAGCTCCTGTCAACGAGGGCGCGCATAACTGTCCCGACGCAGATAAAGGTAAGACATGATAACGATGTGAATGTTTAGTCACTTCTCATTTGACTTACACTGTTGCTTGCAATGAAATTTCACACCAAGATCAAGTTTGTGCGTCCTCAAGTCTTCCAAAATCGTCTCTGTGAGGGTGATTATCAGGCACTCGCCACACTGACGTGACAGAAAGTCCGCAGCTCGTGGTCGTGCGGTAGCGTTCTCTCTTCCCGCGCCCGGATTCGATTCCCGGCGGGGTCAGGGATTTTCTCTGCCTCGTGATGACTGGGTGTTGTGTGATGTCCTTTAGGTTAGTTAGGTTTAAGTAGTTCTAAGTTCTAGGGGACTGATGACCATAGATGTTAAGTCCCATAGTGCTCAGAGCCATTTGAACCATTCGTGACAGAAACCAAGCCGTAACCATAACGGTACGCCTGATTTTTGTAACAAGAGGCGTGTAACTGGGATGCGCACACTAATGTGGCGCTACGCCAGGTGGTGCCACGGCGGTTTCGCAGCGATGCAGCATTTCATGCCACGTTGCAGCTCGATCGCTGCAGACCGTGTTCCCGTTGCGCTTCCGCACAGCTACGCCGCTGCACCGTGCATAACTAAACTGAGACGATCAATGTCATGGGATGCCTTTTTCTCCGGCGTAGTGCAGCAACTCGACGTGGCATGGACTCAACAACTCGTTGGAAGTCCTCTGCAGAAATACTGAGCCATGTGGCCTGTACAGCCGTCCACAATTGCGAAAATATTTTCGGTGCAGGATTTTGTGCACGAACTGATCCCTCGATTTTGTCCCATAAATGTTCGATGGGATTCATGTCGGGCAATTTGGGTGGCCATATTATTCGTCCGAATTGTCCAGAATATTCTGCAAACCTGTTCCCAACAATTGTGGCCCAGTGACACGGCGTATTGTCATTACTACAAATTCCATCGTTCGCTGATAACATGAAGTCAATGAACGGATGCATTTCGTTTCCAGGTAACCGAACATAACCATTTTCGGTCAATGATCGGTTAAATTTGACCAGAGGACCCGGTCCATTCCCTGTAAACGCATCCCACACCATTACAGAACCACCACCAGCTTGCACAGTGCCTTGTCGACAAGTTGGGTGCCTGACTTCGTGGGCTCTGCCTCACACTCGATCCCTAACCTTAACTCTTACCAACTGAAATCGAGAATCATCTGATCAGAACACAGTTTTACAATCATCTAGGGCCAACCGATAATGGTCATGGGCCTAGGAGAGGCGCTGCAGGCGATGTCGTGCTGTTAGCAAAACACTCGCATCGGTTGTCTGCTGCCAAAGCCCATTAACGCCACATTTCAGCGCACTGTCCTAACGGATGCGTTCATGGTACGTCCCACATTGATTTATGCGGTCATTTCACGGAGTGTTGCTTGACTGCTAGCACTGAGAACTCTACGCAAACGCCGCTGTACTCGGTCGTTAAGTGAAGGCCGTGCTGTTAGCAAAACACTCGCATCGGTCGTCTGCTGCCAAAGCCCATTAATGCCACATTTCAGCGCACTGTCCTAACGGATACGTTCATGGTACGTCCCACATTGATTTATGCGGTCATTTCACGCAGTGTTGCTTGACTGCTAGCACTGACAACTCTACGCAAACGCCGCTGTTCTCGGTCGTTAAGTGAAGGCCGTCGGCCACTGCTTTGTTTGTGGTGAGAGCTAATGCCTGAAACGAGGTATTCTCGGCACACTCTGACACTGTGGATCTTGGAGTGTTGAATTTCCGAAATGGAATGACCCATGCATTTGGCTCCAACTACCATTCCGCGTTGAAAGCTGTTAATTCCCGTTGTGCGGCCGTAATCCCGTCGGAAACTTTTCACATGAATGGCTCTGAGCACTATGGGACTTAACATCTGAGGTCACCAGTGCCCTAGAACTTAGAACTACTTAAACCTAACTAACCTAAGGACATCACACACATCCATGCCCGAGGCAGAGAAAATCCCTGACCCCGCCGGGAATTTTTCACATGAATTATCTGAGTTCAAAAGACAGCTTGCGGATACTCTGATCTTCTATTCCTTGTGTACGCGACACTATCGTCATCTGTAATGCGCATGTCGCTATCCCTAGATTTTCGTCACCTCAGTGTATATTCTTGATGCGCATGCACGATCCAAATCAAACGGTTTTGAGAAAACCGTTTGGTTAAAAAATATGATAATTTTACATTTTACAGCCTCACTTCTCCACCTTTTCGTTTTCGGTCATTATTCTGATGTTTTGAATGTAGCCGGCCGGAGTGGCCGTGCGGTTCTGGGCGCTACAGTCTGGAACCGAGCGACCGCTACGGTCGCAGGTTCGAATCCTGCCTCGGGCATGGATGTGTGTGAAGTCCTTAGGTTAGTTAGGTTTAATTAGTTCTAAGTTCTAGGCGACTGATGACCTCAGAAGTTACGTCGCATAGTGCTCAGAGCCATTTGAACCATTTGAGCCATTTTTTGAATTTAGCTAACTCATGCATCGAGTTTACGTTGAAAAATGTAGCAGCTGGCTACTTTACATAAGAGATGTAGCTAACATATCGGAGTTACTTTTACGGCTAAAAGCAGGTTCATATCTGTTTATAATCTATAATAAATACACTAAACCCACCGCACTGCACATAAAGATTGTCGGTACAGTGTCGTATATTTGTCTGTGCGACAGGTATTCCACCTTGCGAGACGTGCAACTCTTTAACCTGGAATGGAATAGCGACATTAAACAGTATAAATATGTGGGACTCTTTGTTCCTTTTATTGTTGTCATGTACAAATTACCAATTCAGCTCTCGACGGAATAGTAATTTAAGGTGACTTCATGTGAAGGCAAGTGATTTTTTTGCAGGCAACTGATTCTCAATAATTCATATTCTACTTACAATGTTTCTAACTGTATTACTGTGCAACAGTGAAAAGATGAATAGCATGAAATCAGGTTTCAGAGACCGTTTCAGGTTTCAAACATCTGTGATGTATGTATACAGACTGAAGAGACGAATTAAATTATTTATACCAGCGATGGCGGTGGAAGGGGGGGAAGGGGGGGAAGGGGGAAGGGGGGAAGGGGGGAGCAAGGGGGAGGGGGAAGGGGGGTGGGGGGAGGGGGAAATGGGGGAGAAGGGGGGAGAAGGGGTGAGAAGGGGGGAAGGGGGAGAAGGGGGTGAAGGGGCAAGGGGGAAGGGGGAAGGGGGAAGGGGGGAAGGGGCAGGGAAGGGAGGGGAAGAGGGGGATGAATTCAAAACTGGGTCTCCTGCTCACTACGCAGATGCCCTAACATTTACGCCACCTGTGCACAATGGCTTTATATGACTGTACGGACTGCCCTCCAATGCCTCCCTCCTCAACCCAAATTCCCATTCACGCCTCAACCGTCTTTGTTATTCCTCTAAACTCGAACAGTATTGCAGAGGCTCCCCAACTGTACTTGAACAGCACCTCAGCCTCGAACGGAAGGTAGGAGCTTGCGTGCAAACTAGACATAGGTGCTTTGTTCTGTCTTTTGTTTTAGACTGGTTTTGATCCGTGAAGGAAAATATAAGAAATTTCCTGCCAACTTAAGTATAACTGTTACATATGTCAGGAATGAAACAATACGATAAAAATATTATTCAATGTTCAGGTCACATGATCTCAAAACCTTACTTCGGTTACTACTGCAGGTGGTAGTGATTGAACTTTGCCCTTACGCCATGTTATTAAGTGATTTTTATGTAATTCATGATAAATTTTGCAAAAAAGATCAATGACGAAGAGAATGTCTATAATTCTTGAAGGAAAGTTCCCATGACTGAATGAATTTGAAGTCAAAGAAGATACCTTCGTCGACCCACACATTTGAGAGTTTTTCAAAGGTAAGCAAGTCTGTGAAATTTTACATGGCGATGAGAAGGATGCCTGGGAAAGTTGTTTATTTAAATTTCTTAGGAAATATATCAGCGCATAAGATTATAAGGAGCCTGTGGGTACACTGTTGCGATGTTATAATCAGCTTCGTTCTAACGTGTCTCCGAAATACGACTCTTTCATGCCCTGTTCGACTTCTTCCCAGTGAAGTGCAGAGCTAATTCTGATGGAAATAGGTATTTCGACAGCATACTGCAGACATAGAGATGAAATATTCAGGGAACTACACTGTGTGAGCAAAATTATCCGGACATCTGGCTGAAAATGACTTACAAGTTCGTGGCGCCCTCCACCGGTAATGCTGGAATTCAATATGGTGTTGGCCCACACTTCGCCTTGATGACAGCTTCCACTGTCGCAGGCATATGTTCAATCGCGCCTAACTGTCATAGTACTTGCAGTGGATCCTGATGCAGTTTGGAATTCCTGTGTGATGGTCTGGATAAATGTCTGGCTATTGTACATTACGACCCTCTTCAAGTGTCGGCTGTCTCTGTCAGTTAACAGACGAGGTTGGCCTGTACCCTTTTGTGCTGTACGTACCCTTCACGTTTCCACTTCACTATCATATCGGAAACAGTGGGCCTAGGGATGTTTAGGATCGTGGAAATCTCGCTTATCGGCGTATGACACAAGTGACACCCAATCACATGGCCACGTTCGAAGTTCGTGGGTTCTGCGGAGCGCCCCATTCTGCTCTCTCACGATGTCTAATGACTACTGTGGTCGCTGATATGGAGTACCTGCCAGTGTGTGGCATCACAATGCAACTAGTATGAAAAACGTATGTTTTTGGGGGTGTCAGGTACTTTTCAACACATAGTGAATCAAGTGGTTAAACGAAAACTAGATGCACTGTAATATTATTTGAAATACTGTACAGTATATTTAACTTGAAAGAAGCTAACGTAATGATGTCAAAATAATGAGCAACAGTAATAAACAAATTAAAGTGTCCCAACTGTGACACTTTTTTGCCTAAGTTTCCTAGGTTGGCACTACTTCCTGTGATATGGCGCTGGCTAGCGTAGCACATCTCTCGGCAGAGGAAGGGGTTACCTGCTGGCGCTGAGGGGTAAGTGGAAAACTGTGAGAGCAACCTCAGGTGTTGACAGCGCTGGTCGGCTTACTGCTGGAAGTTTGGCAGCAAGTTCACAGCGGGCTTGTTCATGAGAGGCCACCCACACACATGGCAGTTACTGTGGACTTACTGAGCAGGCTTGAGGCGCTGGAGTCTGTTGCTCGTGTAAGTCGATGTTCCTTGCATGTCAGGCACAGGGAGTTGTAAAATGTCTATAATGTGCAAAGCAAAGTTACCTTCTGCACAGCTACTGTAATCTGGTGTTTACCGTAACCGGAATTATCTGACAGCCCTCTCAAATAGACCGTCGCAGTTCAGTAACTGATGATACTGAGATGTCTATCCACGGTGTATTATGTTTGCTTTGAATGGTACAGATTTTGTATCAATTGAATGTTACATGGTGGACTATTGGATCGATCGGTGTTTTTAAATGGGGCGTCCAGGAGCAAAATGCAGTGAACGCATCAGAACATTTTTTTTCAGGAAACGCAAAAATCTTCTTACTTCTTTCTTCATAATTTGCTTTTGTGGAAGAGTTAGTTTCCGACAATTCCTGAAATATTCAGCTTTCCTTTTACTAGTTATAACTTAAAATAATTTGGACTCACCAAGTTTTGAATGTGTTCCCAAGGATCTACAGAGCTTTGTTCTGTAGAGATAGTCGTAAGATAACAGTAATAAGTCACCTTAATACTGGTACAAAGGAGAAAAGAAAACGATTTAATACCTACAACTGGCTGTGATTACGAACTATGTACCGACTTGACAAAAAATCCTAGGAAGTTCTGGTCTTACGTTAAATCAGTGAGTGGCTCGAAACAGCATATCCAGACACTCCGGGATGATGATGGCATTGAAACAGAGGATGACACGCGTAAAGCTGAAATACTAAACACATTTTTCCAAAGCTGTTTCACAGAGGAAGCCCGCACTGCAGTTCCTTCTCTAAATCCTCGCACAAACGAAAAAATGACTGACATCGAAATAAGTGTCCAAGGAATAGAAAAGCAACTGGAATCACTCAACAGAGGAAAGTCCACTGGACCTGACGGGATACCAATTCGATTCTACACAGAGTACGCGAAAGAGCTTGCCCCCCTTCTAACAGCCGTGTACCGCAAGTCTCTAGAGGAGCGGAAGGTTCCAAATGATTGGAAAAGAGCACAGGTTGTTCCAGTCTTCAAGAAGGGTCGTCGAGCAGATGCGCAAAACTATAGACCTATATCTCTGACGTCGATCTGTTGTAAAATTTTAGAACATGTTTTTCGCTCGCGTATCATGTCGTTTCTGGAAACCCAGAATCTACTCTGTAGGAATCAACATGGATTCCGGAAACAGCGATCGTGTGAGACCCAACTGGCTTTAATTGTTCTTGAGACCCAGAAAATATCACATACAGGCTCCCAGGTAGATACCATTTTCCTTGACTTCCGGAAGGCGTTCGATACAGTTCCGCACTGTCGCCTGATAAACAAAGTAAGAGCCTACGGAATATCAGACCAGCTGTGTGGCTGGATTGAAGAGATTTTACCAAAAAGAACACAGCATGTTGTTCTCAATGGAGAGACGTCTAGAGACGTTAAAGTAACCTCTGGCGTGCCACAGGGGAGTGTTATGGGACCATTGCTTTTCACAATGTGTATAAATGACCTAGCAGATAGCGTCGGAAGTTCCATGCGGCTTTTCGCGGATGATGCCTTAGTATTCATAGAGGTTGCAGCATTAGAAAATTGAAGCGAAATGCAGGAAGATCTGCAGCGGATAGGCACTTGGTGCAGAGAGTGGCAACTGACCCTTAACATAGACAAATGTAATGTATTGCGAATACATAGAAAGAACGATCCGTTTTTGTATGATTATATGATAGCGGAACAAACACTGGTAGCAGTTACTTCTGTAAAATATCTGGGAGTATGCGTGCGGAACGATTTGAAGTGGAATGATCATATAAAATTAATTGTTGGTAAGGCGGGTACCAGGTTGAGACTCATTGGGAGAGTCCTTAGAAAATGTAGTCCATCAACAAAGGAGGTGGCTTACAAAACACTCGTTCGACCTATACCTGAGTATTGCTCATCAGTGTGGGATCCGTACCAGGTCGAGTTGACGGAGGGGAGAGAGAAGATCCAAAGAAGAGCGGCGCGTTTCGTCACAGGGATATTTGGTAAGGGTGATAGCGTTACGGAGGTGTTTAGCAAACTCAAGTGGCAGACTCTGCAAGAAAGGCGCTCTGCATCGCGGTGTAGCTTGCTGTCCAGGATTCGAGAGGGTGCGTTTCTGGGTGAGGTATCGAATATATTGCTTCCCCCTACTTATACCTCCCGAGGAGATCACGAATGTAGAATTAGAGAGATTCGAGCGCGCACGGAGGCTTTCCGGCAGTCGTTCTTCCCGCGAACCATGACAGTGGCACGTAAAGTGCCCTCCACCACACACCGCGTTGGGTGGCTTGCGGAGTATAAATGTAGATGTAGATGAAGCAAGTCGGCATCTGTGGCCGAGCGGTTGTAGGCGTTTCAGTCCGGAACCGCGCTGCTGCTACGGTCGCAGGTTCGAATCCTTTTTCGGGCATGGATGTGTGTGATGTCTTAAGGTTTGTTGGGTTTAAGTAGTTCTAAGTCTAGGGTGCCCCTCTCAAACGTTATAAGGATCAGTACAAGAAAAATCTGAAAAACTTGAATATCAATCCGAGTAACTGGTCCACAATAGCAGAAGATCGAAGTCGCTGGCGCTCAGTTACCTCAAATGCTCTTCAAAACTTTGAGCTGGAACGTCGAAGAATGGAGAATGACAAACTCCTCCAGGCTCAGCCACGTCCTCCACCTTCCATCAGCTGTAATGTCTGTAGCCGCCTGTTCCACGCTAGGATTGGATTGCTAAGCCATCAACGACACTTCCACGCCTGAACCGTGACAAAGTAAATCTCAGGAGAGAAATGAAAACTCAGATACGAGTATCAGCCGACGAAGTCTAGGGGACTGATGACCTCAGATGTTAAGTCTCATAGTGCTTAGAGCCATGTGAACCATTTTGAGCATGAAGCAAAAGTCTGAAAGTAGTTAAAACGTCACAGGTTTACAAGTCCAGTCCTATCCCGTCTAAATTGGCAACTCAGTATACGCTGGATGAATTACAAACCCTTAGTCCTTTTCTGCATTGTTGACAGCACAGGTTACGTTCTTGTAGACAGCAGGATACCCGTTTTCTTTCCAAGTCTGCACGAAATGTTTTTTGAACAGGGAATCCGGATCCCTTCACTTTTGCTTCCTTTACGACTATTCCAGTTCAGCTAACATTTCGTTCCATGGATGAGTAGGCTTTGCCTCGCATGCATGCCCTTCTTACTTCATATGCGTCCATTTTGTAGGCCACTTCACCTCTTACTATTGCTTTTCAATGTTTACTTTTGACTATCACAATCCGTTTTATTGACAAATCTGAAGTTCTACTGACCATGTAGCTCAACGATATCAGCAACGGCATCCATACAACACCGATTGTCTACATCCATTCCCAACTGTAAAACTATTCCGTGATCCTTGACCACTTAAGGATGATGTCATTGTGACTTTAGATCGGAGAACCTTTCCTACTCGGCGAAACATACTGGCCATAGAAGCAGCCACCATCACCCCAGTCGCTAATCAGCATCAACCATTGCTGACGGAACAGAAGAAAGCAGTGCGAACGTCCAAAAACCGACCACGGCAGACGTGGCCAGCTCACGTCCAGGACACCCTACTGGGCAGTCGGAGCAGGGGCTACAGACACGGTTGGCTGCACAAAGAGCAGAGAGACAGCCGAATACAGACGAAGCCAGCTCCCGTTCGGCCTCTCTGCCAGGCGGTCTAAGCATTAGTTTCTACCCGTTATCATGAAGTTTAAGTAAGACCACAAAGAATTACTGCAGCGCTTCAGACAGTGGACGACATGCATCTTCATTGTCAGGGCTGAAAGAGATGACAATGAACCAGTCCATCTCTCAACCGTCAAAGATTTCAAGAAGTTCACACACCAAGCAGCAGAGCTCTTGCTTTCTTTCTACAGTTGCGCTGTTGTTCCAGACAATCCCGTCAAGGCGATCTTGAAGAGTTTCCCAAAGTGCACAGATCCTGACCTCCCAAAAGAACCACTGGAGGACATCCGATTTGGTGTGTATACAGACGCGCCTCAAATCCATCCTAATTCAGAGACAATCACCTTCCCTCTTGGCGATTGCCAACAAGAACTAGGAGAACAAGAAGTTCTTTTCAGTGTAGAAGGTGTCCAACACTCAGTTTACTGTCGAAAATCTGCGGAATAAGAAAGGCTTACTCCAGTGTTTTCACTGTTAAGGGGGATCGATGGCACGCCACTATACATTCTCCGAGGCAAGGGTAAAATGTGCTGGCGAATACAAGAGCAAGATGTCTGCCACCCAAGAAGCGCCTTTCCAAATGCATGAACTGTGGTAGCCCGCACGTCGCGAGCTACTGCAGCCTTGAAGTGTTTAAGGCTGCGGTAGCCCTTCAGCAAGGAGTGTCACTCAAGAAGTAGGCCGACCATTCCATCCAGCGCACAGACAATGGCGAGACGGATCAACTCTTGAATAAACTAACACATCACAGCCTATATTACTGTTTACATATATGTTGATAATGAAGTTCTCATTATTTTCGTGCAGAGAAATAGCATAAAATAGAGAGATGACGACGGAATCCTACCACATTTGCTTTGCTTTATTCGTCTGGTCAGAAGGACTTGCTGATCCTTTATGGCCTTTCCCTTTTGGAACTGATTGTACACGTTTTGTATCATTAATATCCATGATTATGGAGGAAATGATAAAGCACTCTCGATATTTTATTAAAAAAAGCCATCATAATCATACTCCACGCAATCAATAACAAATCAAGAGAAGATAATTGCGCCAATATGGCTAGATATTAGTGGGTGTGTTACTGTGTTTTGTTTCACAGAAGCGTGCATTTGGGAGAACTTAATGAAACTGCAACACATAAACTCAAAACTAACGTTTGTGAAGTAATAAGCTGGGAAAGCAGCATTATTCCGACAAAATACAGAACATGTACAAAGCCAGTGTTGTGTCTTCAACCTTCTACGTAATGGCGAGTGCTAAGCATACACCAAGTTTTGCTACTTCATCATTCAGTGGACTCATTCAGTTTTGTTTTACAACAAGAAGTGGATACACCGTCGTTTGCAACTGTAGGCTGTTTTGTACGATTGCTTTAGGGAGATAAAAGCTGTTTCAATCGTGTTTTAGGAGCGTAATCGATAGGCAGCAGCATGGAGAACAGTGGATTAATCGCAGTTTGCTTCTGCACACTTCTTATTGAATGTTTAATGGTACCGTGATAATAGTGTGTGCACCATGAGTACCATATGTTATTGATAAAATAAGGCACGGCTGTTTTCTGTTTCTAATACTAAGCTTCTGAACGGATACTATAATCTGGTGTTGGCTAAACCCGGCATTATCTAAGAGTTACCCAGAAACTGTTCGTCGCAGTGTCTACGGTGTAGGGGTTTGTTGTACAGGACACGGAACTTGTATCTATTGTAAGGTATCAAGTGAACAGCCAGTTTATAGATATCTTTATATGTTGTGATTAATAGTACTATGATATGGTGTGCACACCATGAGTAGCATACATTATTGATAAAATAAGCCAATGTTTTTTTTCTGCTTATAATAGCGAGCTGTTACAAGTTAGTTTATGTGGTATTTTCACGCGTATTTTGTATGCAGATATGGATTGAACTACAAGTACCAATGTGCACGTTAAAGGCAGAACTCAATCGGTGAACACCCATGGTCCTTCAAACGGTAAGCTACTGTTCTTATTATAGTATTTAGCGTAAACATTTGACCTTTTAGACTCATAATATTTCTGAAGTTATCTTCCACCGGCTTGTCTTATTATGATTTTGTTGTTTTAGCTATGATGCAAAGTTCAGTTCATTTTTATTTAACTGAATCTTTATTAATACTGTATTACTGTGTTAATATTTTTTTTGGTAACATTCTGTTTACGAACTAGTGGTTGTAGCCATAATTGTGACGCTAAATTCATGTAAATTTTGTTTAATCTAAATCTTTATTAATAATTTATTGCTGTATTAATATTTGGTCTTGGAAACATTCTGTTCATAAATCGAGTGATTTTAGTTAGTTGCTCTGTTCAAGTCAAATCTGTGTCTATGTGATGCTATTTATTCACGTTATCAATAAATACTTAAGTATTGCACCAGTGACCAGAACTCAGTCAGCCAATTCCGCCCCTTAATCCCCAGGGCACAACTGCATGCACAAAAATTACAATTTATGTCTACAAGTTACATTACACAAGCTTTATATGTACACTCCTGCATATATATATATATATATATATATATATATATATATATATATATATATATATATATATATTAATTATTGTATGCATTCAAAGACTGCTCTGAACTGGGAATTAATGTGCTAGATTAACAAAAAATGGTTCGAATGGCTCTGAGCACTATGGGACTTAACATCTCAGGTCATCAGTCCCCTAGGACTTAGAACTACTTAAACGTAACTAACCTAAGGACATCACACACATCCATGCCCGAGGCAGGATTGGAACCTGCGACCGTAGCGGTCGCGCGGTTCCAGACTGAAGCGCCTAGAGCCGCTCGGCCACCAGCGGCCGGCGCTAGATTAACAACTAATATGTTGGTGTTGTTTGGATCTACATTGTTATGCTCCACGGCAGCCAAAGAAACGCTACTACATACTTGCTGTTGATGCTATTGCAATATTTTCATCTCGAATCACTGTTAACAATCGCTTGAAGAAGGAACTAATTTCGATTGGGACAGTTCTCTTATAAGTATGAGTGCTGAAAAATTGATGAATTGGTCGCTAAATGAAATGCCACTTGTTAAAGCAGCAGATAATCTGGAAACCAAAATACAAATGACAGAAAATATACTAAGGTGTAGAGAACAACATAACAAGAGTACAAGCATTACAAAGCTTCATCATATTAAGACTCACATACACACCATGATCATCTAGGTATTCAGATACATAAAGACACGTTGTCACTGGCACAACTGTCATGGCAAACTAATTTCAAAACTACAACATGCGTTCTAGGTAGACAATTTACACCACTAGTGGGCGGTGCAGCATACATGTGTGGTGCTGCATAGCGTAGAAAAAGGAATGATAAATTTTAATTTAGTTACATAAAAATTTTAGAGTATAAAACACAACTTTCAGATAGGTATACAAAGCAAGAAAGTTAAACAACAACCTGTAAAAGAATTGTTACATTGGTATAAAGTCCCATCAATAGAATAGACATATAAATAATACGCGTAAGGTATACAAAATCAAAATTTTGGACAAATGAAGTGTTTACAAAAAGTGTGAACCATACCGCATAGCCAAATACAGTCAAATACATGAAGTTCCAATGTTAAAGAAGCAAGAAAAAAAAAACAGTGGTGGCATACGATACGAGTGATGTCAAAGTGTGCCCTTCCCGCAGCCCTGTAGACATACATTAATCAGAAGACTGCATCTGTTGGTGGAACAGCAGAACTTGCCTGAGCGCGTTGTGACTATTGTAAAAGCAGGCCAACGCTAACGATAATACTGTGTGTCGCGTATAACCACCCATATTTCGCTGCACTTTGCAAGTGCTGTGTGTCTCCAGACTTTTGTATGTGAACAGACTGGAAGCCATTGCCACGTCGATCCGTGTGTTTAGCGGTCGGTCAGTCGCTGCCGCCGGGGCTTGCTCAGCTGCGATGCGGGTTGCCTGCACCACAGCGTAAAGCATTGCCAGGGCGTGAATGTGCCTCCCTCGCACAAACGTGTCACGGAGTAGACATACGCCTTTCCACTAACTACTGTGGCGGTCACTGCTGTTGTACCCCGTACGCGTATTCATGCACGGCTGGGTTCCGCGATTTGTAGAAACCAACGGACCGTGATCTGCTTTGTACTTTACAGACATAAGTGACATCCACCGTTACCTTCGTTCCTGCGCGTAGTGCGCACCCACATTACGAGAGCGATTCAGACAAAATATTTTTTTTTTCAAAAACGGATTATTCATTTTTTAACATTGTCCTCTATAGCAGATAATGAATTTTTCCCAATATCCTGGCCAGTTTTTGTGTATACTGGAGTATTTTCCATTTACCCACACGGATGGCTGCGCATTACAACGGCGTTCCCGATATTCGGGGAGGCGCGCCGGCGAATAAACGACGAGGTGGCGGTGTGCCGGTCAGCCTGGATGTGATTTTTAGGCGGTTTTCCACTTTCGTCTAAGTGAATACCAGGCTGGCGCCCATGTCCCGCCTCAATTACACGACTCGCGAACATTTCGAAAGCGCTTACACATGGGATACCACTCGGCTCGGGCAACTGAGTGCATAAATCACATGGAGAGAATGGGGGGGGGGGGTGAGAAAGGGCACCTCCGCCTCCCCCCCTCCCTCCACCCTACCACTAACATCGCCAAATCCAGATTTAACATGCCGATGCCGTGAAACTAAGGGATAAGACCAGGTGAAAGAAGTATATGCTAGGTTTTAGCGTTGATGCACTTTGTCGCTTCTCAAGCTCCATTGTTTATTGTCTTCCCAATTGGAGATTACCGGCATCAATAGTTTCTTTTACATCTATCATCTTCTACACGGATGACCTTGTTTCTTTTCTCCCTTTAGTGTCCACATCTATACCTTCTTTCGTCATCTATTATCATCACCCATCCGTTCTAAATAGACATATCATACTAACCTCATCCTCCATTAAGTTTCGTTCCACGTCCATCGTTTCTCTAATTTCTCCATTTCTGATCTGAACTTATCTTGAGACACCAGCGCTTCATCTCCATTAAGCCACTCCCATAGAAGTCGATCTTTTTTTTCTCTTCCTGATTTCTCAAACTTCAGACCTATATACTAGTATGCATTCTTCTATTATTCTGTACATGTTTTCTTTTTTGTAAGCTTATTGCTCCAAAGGACTGAGTTTAGTTGTCAAATAAGAGGTTTCCCTTGTCCAATGGTATTATTAATATCTTGTATGCACTTTCCATTCGCAAGTACAGTTACACCAAAGTTATTTAAAAGAACATACACCACTAAAAGTTGCAGCATCTCAATCAAGCTGTTCGTCACTATACGTTTATTTTTAACCCCCTTCTGGCATTTTCATCAAACAGTTTCCTTAGAATATAGCTATTTTTGGCAATTATCAACTGCGCATCAGCTAATAGGAGAGAATGTTTTTTACCATCTGTCACTGACGTTCTTATAGAGCTACAGTTGCTTTTTCATGTCTTAAATATTTATTTCAGATAAATTTTAAACAACAGAGGAACCAGTAGGCTACCCTTTCGAAGCTGTATGTTAATTTGGAATTAATCTAATAAGACATTATCCAATTTCAGTGACCGTGTGTGACCCCAATATAAAGCCCTTACTGCAACAATGTAGGTTATAAAGACCTGCTGTTCCTGACGCTCAGTGATAACTTATTCAGTAGCACTGTGTCATACGCCTTTTCGAAATTTACTGATGCTAAATGGGCTCTTCGGCATCTGTCAGGCATATCTGTGTTAGTTGTGTAAGTATGGAAATGTTATCTACGTATTGCACACCGGCAGGAAAAGTGCCACAAGTCAAAAAATGGCATTTCCTAGTTTATGTCACTGAAAAATATTACTGAAGTGCCCCACCGTGCACGAAAAACATCACTTCTCTATCTCGCAATTTATTCTCTTCAAGGCATCCACATAAGCATACGTCCGTCGTGATGTTGAGGCAGAACCGAGACGCCGCAGCAACAGTCACCGTGGTGCTCCAGACGTCGCACTGCCCTCGTGCTTACCTGTCTTGCTGCAAGCATATTTCCCGTCTCGAGGTAACTGCCGTGACTGCACAATCGGGCGAACTGTTTGCCTGTCCTCTGTGGCACCAGCCACATCGGGACATTGGGATCCCGCGTAGAGCTGAGTGTGGCCATTCTGCCCCTATCGATTCCATATTCGCATGACAATAATTGCATCCCAACCACTGTGACCAGAAATATTGTGGCACGATATACTGCGGTGTCGATAGACTACGACAGCTGCCGCTGCGGAATTCCGACACATTCTAGCGGAAGTTTCTCCTTCCTACACGAGGCATAACATAATCTCATTACAAACACTCATTAAAATGCAGTTTCTGAGTGAGAAACACGTTGTGTTGTCTGTCCCTCTCTCAGATGCTAATTTCTGCCTACTTTGTGCAGTTATGCTGAAATGCGAATTATCTGGATACCCAAGCGTGTAATACTCTTCTTGACAATCTGAGATTCTTTGCATGCCGTCTTCATTGTGTTCCAATATTAAATGGCAAGCAGAGTGATACTCACCGCTCCTCTCGACACTACTATTCCGCTTACTTCCCTTAAACGATCAGAGAGAATTACATCGTGAAATTTTTCAGTGATTTATTCGGTAAACGTATCTGCTGAGAATCCTGACTATCGTTCCTCTTACAACTTATCTCGTAACGCGTTTTCTATCTCAACAGCAAAAGGCTATTGCAGTTTTTCATGGCAAATACGGCGTAGTGTAATTTACTGAAATGTCTGCCGGAACTATCATGCATATTATTGTCACATTTTGTAAGTAGGCTGTTTAGGTTTTTATGTTGGTAACGCCATTAGCACTTTGTATGAAAATCGCGCTGTGTGCAGTCTGTGGCTGGTTGGACTCATTGTTGGAATATTCGCTAGTGTAGTGTCGGGCAGTTGGATGTGAACAGCGCGTAGCGTTGGGCAGTTGGAGGTGAGCCGCCAGCAGTGGTGGATGTGGGGAGAGAGATGCCAAAGTTTTGAGATGTTAATGTGAGTTGACGATCTAGACGTGTGTCCGTCAGAAAAAGGAAAATTGTCAAAATAGATGTCAAGAATTTATATATATATATATATTATGAGTTTTGAATACTATTAAGGTAAATATATTGGTTGTTCTCTATCAAAATCTTTCTTTTGCTAACCATATGCCTATCAATAGTTAGTGCCTTTAGTAGTTATAATCTTTTATTTAGCTGGAAATATTGGCGCTCGCTGTATTGCAGTAGGTCGAGTAACGAAGATTTTGGTGAGGTAAGTGGTTCATGAAGGATAGGTTATTGTTAGTCAGGGCTATTCTTTTGTAAGGATTATTTAAAGTCAGATTGCGTTGTGCTGAAATATTGTGTGTCAGTTTAGAAATGATCAGAATAAGTAAAGAGAAAACTGTGTGAGTACGTTCAGTTTTACTAAGCTATTTCTGTATCAACTGACGTAGAAGTTTACCAGCACAGTCTTTCTTTACATTCAAAGGGGAATTTTCATATTTCTTTACATTCAATCTGGAAAGTTTCACATTTATTTACATTCAAAGGGGAAGTTTCATTTTGAATCTCTTATAAATAAAAGGGGATAACTCCTCAAAAATTTTAAAACCAATTTTGTCGGTTTAGGTTTCTTGAGACATAGATGCATCTATTGAATTATAATTGGAGGCCATCATTATTTTGTTACTTCTATAGATCAGATTTAAATCGACAATTGTTTCTAATAGGGGACAATTACAGGAGTTGTCACGTTTTCGAAACGAACTTGTGGCAGATGTGGAAAAATGCTGAACCGGTCGGTGACTTTTGTTGAAAACTTTGATTAACTATTCCACCTATAATATCAAGATGAGCATCTCAGAGCCTGGAGCTACAAATAACGGCGAAAATAAAAAAAAACAATAAAACTAAATGATGGTAACCCTGATTACTTTTCAATATGCTATAGGTTTTTCAGACACACAACATAAGAACAGATGTACATTTTATTCTTATAAAAAGGGCCAAGGTAGGAAAGGTCCTAACGAAGTGTGCGCTTGTTTATGCTGCTGTATTGAGTACTTTGTCCCCATAGCAAAATTCCACTTTTTCAGCAATGCATACGGTGGCCAAAATCGCACTCATACTGTTGTAAAAGTGGCCAAAATCGCAGTTATATTGTTATGAAAGTGCTGTCGTTCTCAACAGACAGTGGCACATTTGATAAGATCTACAACTCTTTCCCCATCGGAGTGCTCTCTTTCTCACCGCGACTTAGGTGTCGTGAAAAGGAAGCTACAAATGTGCGATCGAGTGCTTATTCCAGCTCAATATATGTCACTTAGACACCGAATCCAGCTCACTTGAATATAGAAATTTTATAATATTGTGGGTTCTTTTATACAGAAAGGTCGTCATCTCCACTGAAACAATGGGGAGAGGCACTAGAAAACGGGACAAAGTATCGTTTGCTCCTCATTAACTTCTGTGCCACGAGTACAGTTCCAGAAACAAAAGGCAGGTGCTTGCTAAGCCCTGTATCGGAGAAGTTACATTAGTGAAACCCAATTCATATTTTCCTAAAAAGAACATTGGGCTTCTTCAAACAGAAGACATAGTAATAAGCATTCCTGGAATAAGAAAAAAAGCTGATAGATTTGAAAGCATCTTAATGACCAGGTCCGGATGGAATCTCAATTCGTTTTTACAAAGAATATTCTACGGCACTGGCCCCTTACCTAGTCCGCATTTATCGTGGATCTCTAGCCCAGCACAAAGCCCCAAGCGCCTGGAAAAAAACGAAGGTGACTCCATTATAAAAGAAGGTAAAAGAATGATTCCGCAAAATTACGGATCAATATCCCTAATTTCAGTTTGCTACAGAATCCTTGAATATATTCTCAGTTTGAATATAATAAACTTTCTAGAGACTGAGAAGCTTGTGTCCACGAATCAGCATAGTTTTAGAAAGCATGAGTCGTGTGAAACTCAGCTTGCACGTTTCTCATATGATATACTACGAACAATGGCTGAAGGGCAAAAGGCAGTTTCCATATTTTTAGATTTCCGTAAAGCTTTTGACATGGTGTTCCACTGCAGATGTTAACGAAGGTACGAGCATATAGAATAAGTTCCGAGATATGTGAGTGGACCGAAGACTTCTAAAGTAGTAGAATCCTCCAGTATGTTGTCCTCAACGGCGAGCGTTCATCAGAACACGGATATCGTCAGGAATGCCCCAGGGAAATGTGATGGGACCACTGTTGTTTTCTATGTACATAAACGATATGGCGGACAAGGTGGGCGGTAATCTGTGATTAATTTAATTGGTTGAAATGGTTCTTAGCATTATGGGACTTAACTGCTGTGGTCATCAGTCCCCTAGAACTTAGAACTACTTAATCCTAACTAACCTAAGGACATCACACACATCCATGCCCAAGGCAGGAATCGAACCTGCGACCGTAGCAGTCGCGCGGTTCCGGACTGAGCGCCTAGAACCGCTCGGCCACCACGGCCGGCTGAGAATATTTGATGATGATGCTGTAGTGTACGGTAAGCTGCCGAAGTTGAGTGACTTAGGAAGATACAAGACGACATAGGTAAAATTTCCATTTGGTGTGATGAATAGCGGCTAGCTCTAAATGTGGAAAAATGTAAGACAAAGATGATGAGTAGGAAGAACAACCCTGTAATGTCCTGCTTGACACAGTCAAGTCCCTTAAATGTCTGGGCGTAACGTTCCACAGCGAAATGAAATGGAACGAGCATGTGAGAACTGCGGTAGGGAAGGTATTTTTGGGAGAATATTAGGAAAGAGTGGTTGACTTGTAAAGGAGATCGCATATAGGACGCTGGGGCGAACCTATTCTTGAGTACTGCTCGAGTGTTTGGGATCCGTACCAGATGGGATTGATGGAAGACATCGAAGCAATTCAGAGGCGGGCTGCAAGATTTGTTACCTTTAGGTTCGAACAACACCCAAGTGTTACGGAGATGGTTCAGGAACTCAAATGGGAATCCCTGGAGGGAAGGCGACGTTCTTTTCGAGAAACACTATTGAGAAAATTTAGAGAACCGCTATTTTAATCTGACTACCAAACGATTCTACTGCCGCCAACATACATTGTGCGTTAAGTACCACGAAGAATTGACACGAGAAATTACGGCTCATACGGAGGCATATACACTACTGGCCATTAAAACTGCTACACCACGAAGATTACGTGCTACAGACGCGAAATTTAACAGACAAGAAGAAGACGCTGTGATATGAAAATGATTAGCTTTTCAGAGCATTCGCACAAGGTTGGCGCCGGTGGCGACACCTACAACGTGCTGACATGAGGAAAGTTTCCAACCGATTTCTCATACACAAACAGCAGTTGACCTGGCGTTGCCTCGTGAAACGTTGTTGTGGTGCCTCGTGTAAGGAGGAGAAATGCGTACCAGCACGTTTCCGACTTTGATAAAGGTCGGATTGTAGCCTATCGCGATTGCGGTTTATCGTATCGCGACATTGCTGCTCGCGTTCATAGAGATCCAATGACTGTTAGCAGAATATGAAATCGGTGGGATCAAAAGGGTAATACGGACCGCCGTGCTGGATCCCAACGGCCTCGTATCACTAGCAGTCGAGATGTCAGGCATCTTATCCACATGGCTGTAACGGATCGTGCAGCCACGTCTCGATCCCTGAGTCAACAGACGGGGACCTTTGCAAGACAACAACCATCTGCACGAACAGTTCGACGACGTTTGCAGCAGCATGGACTATCAGCTCGGAGACCATGGCTGCGGTTACCCTTGACGATGCATCACAGGCAGGAGCGCCTGCGATGGTGTACTTAACGACGAACCTGGGTGCACGACGGGCAAAACGTCATTTTTTCGGATGAATCCAGGTTCTGTTTACAGCATCATGATGGTCGCATCCGTGTTTGGCGACATCGCGGTGAACGCACATTGGAAGCGTGTATTCGTCATCGCCATACTGGCGTATCACCCGGCGTGATGGTATGGGGTGCTATTGGTTACACGTCTCGGTCACCTCTTGTTCGCATTGAAGGAACTTTGAACACTGGCCGTTACATTTCAGATGTGTTACGACCCGTGGCTCTACCCTTCATACGATCCCTGCGAAACCCTACATTTCAGCAGGATAATGCACGACCGCATGTTGCAGGTCCTGTACGGGCCTTTCTGGATAGAGAAAATGTTCGACTGCTGCCCTGGCCAGCACATTCTCCAGATCTCTCACCAATTGAAAACGTCTGGTCAATGGTGGCCGAGCAACTGGCTCGTCACAATACGCCTGTCACTACTCTTGATGAACTATGGTATCGTGTTGAACCTGCATGGGTACCTGTACACGCCATACATGCTGTGTTTGACTCAATGACCAGACGTATCGAGGCCGTTATTACGGCCAGAGGTGGTTGTTCTGGGTACTGATTTCTCAGGATCTATGCATCCAAATTGCGTGAAAATGTAATCACATGTCAGTTCCAGTATAATATATTTGTCCAATGAATAACCGTTTATCATCTGCATTTCTTCTTGGTGTAGCAATTTTAAAGGCCAATAGTGTAGATAGTCGTTTTTCCCTCGCTCTATTTGCGAATGTAATAGGAAAGAAAATGATTAGTAGTGGAACAGGGTACCATCCACCAAGTACCTTAAGGTGGCTTGCGGAGCATCTATGTAGATGTAGATCTAGAAGAATATGGTGGTAGATTGCCCGTAATCAAGAAGAAGACTGCAGAAGTATGTTACGGGTCGTCAGAATCAAGCCTTTATAGCGAGCTGGAGACGTAGCATATAAGAGAAATGGATGAAGACTACTGAAAAGTGACTACAACCAGTAATTTTCTGTAACATGTTTTGTATTCGTTTTTGTGTAAACCTATGGCAGCTTTGTGAAAAAATAGCGCTATAAAAATAATATTAAACATAGTCATTGGTTTAGGTCCAGAAATACTACGTTTTCTGGTTACCATTTACGTGTACTTCATATCATGATTCTTTACATTTATTGGAGTCGAAATACTGTCATTCATTAAACGTTATTTAAACAAAGCTCCTAAAATATATTTGCTTCCTCATTTATTGCTATAAAAGAATAACTCCACCTGATTTAAATCACCATAGAAGCTAAACTTTTCAAACTCGATATTATTAGCGTAACTCATTACAGTAAATAAATTGTTTCATGCAACAGAGAGAAACTCGCCATTAAATTATTGAACAAGGTTGTGGAATGTTTTCTCTTCCTCCTCAGTAATTTATCAAACGTGAGTCGTTCTGTTCTAGAAATAAGCGATTCATTTGTTTTATCGACTTCTCAACAGACGGCGCTCCATGGTGGTAACGCCGACTTACCTTAAGCAACGACACCTGTCTTCAAACACGAGTATTTACTAACCATTCTGGCACTATGCGAAATGTGAGAACCGACAACAGCAAGCAGCTAGGAAATACGCTAACGTTGCCACCGGGCCACAGGGAAGAATAAAAAACGCAGAATTAAAAGAAAACTGAGTGCTGTTTTTATTCTCCTGAACCCTATTAAGCTCATTGGACATAACAGCTGCTGGCTTCGCTGAGCATTCAGTTTTACAACCATTACACACCATAATGTAAGTAATGCAATAATTAAATACAGTCCATGAATTATTTACAGATAGGGAAGACCAATAGGACCAGGGAAATGTTAAAAGTGTGCAACATCTTACGAGTTGTTGTGTAAAATTTATATTCATAGCTATGAATTAATCAGAGGGATTTTCTTTTCGAAGGCCTCACGAAAAAGTGTCTTAACATGGAAAATACGATAGCTTCCGACCAGGTCGCAAATTTCACGCCTGGGGTTGATACCTACACCCACTGCGCCATGAAATGTCATATATACTGCCGACTTTGGTAAATTGGGTAACATTCCCGAGAGTCAGGGTGGAAACAGACTATCTTTGCCTAGTAGCGTTGAAGTAAAGCAATCAGTTACTTAAAAATAGATGACAAACAAGTTAAATGCGGCGTTGTGAACTGCTGCTTCAGCATTGGCAGAGCCTGGTATCCTTGTTGATTATACATTGGAGTACAAAACTCAAGGAGGAAAGTAACTTTCACGTGATGTGTCACTGCCAAGTAACATAGCTCGACGAAACGTGAGCATACGTAGTAAGAACTATTGAAATTTAGTACAGAACGTAACTGAAATTACTACGCAATGAGACGAACAAAAATGACACTTTTGTTCAAACCCAATAAAGGCACTAAATTCACTGCGGTTTGTGACATTACAAAAGGCAGGACGTGGTTCTTATTAGCGTGTGCGATCACCGTGAAAGGCAACGCATGGTATGGAAAGTGCTCCCATGCTGACCAAGTTAGTAAGCAGCCTTCCATTCCTCAACGAACATAACTGACGACTGCTGGATCGTCGTTGCTGCATGGGGTCGCGCTGTAACACGTGTCCTCAGCGCTTCTCACACGTGCTACATGGAATTTAAGTCGGCGCAATTCGCAGGCCACACCATTCGCTCCAAGAGCTACTCCACCTGCATTTTTTGCATTGAAACAAGCGTTCAGTTCATAGTGCTGTGTAATGTGGGATAAAAAACCGCAAATTTGCATTCATAAGAGGAAAAACAACACCAAAAATGCAACAGGAGCGTAATATGTAAGAAATTGTCCACGCAACCTGCCACTGATGATGCCTTGCGGAAAATAAAGGCGAAATGCGTATGGCACTAAAATTGTGTTTTATTCAGTTGCTGTCAGACGGTCCATAAGTAAAAATTATCCATATACCGTAATTGTGAAGGTGGTTGGAAACCCTCTGCAGATTTTCAGGGTATCCATGTAGATGTAGATGTAGAATTTCCTGAAAATACCATTGCCAAAAGCATATAGTGATATGATGCTATAATTTATTCGGTCTATTTTTTTCTTTTGTGTCATCTTTTCCGTTCATTTAAAGTGATTTCATGATTTACTGTGCTGTCCGAAGTCCTTATTTACTTTTCTGTGCTTCATGTGCTGAGATTTTTTCGTTGTGTAACACATTATTGCAAGAGTACTAACAGTAAAATAGACATACGCAACTTGTCTCAAAAGTGTTCTGGACTTGCTGGGTGTGGTGCACATTCCAATACATGTCTCTTTGTGTCTTGGAGATAGGCGGCATGTCTAATGAATGACACTGCCTACGACTGGACCTGTAGAACAGCTGGAAGAAACTTCTGTTTCGTTTATTTAAGGGGCCTTTTATTTCCAAACAGCATGCAACCTCTGGAGGAAAACATTTGTAGCGAGAATGTCTGCTGCCAGGTTATGTTATTTTGTATTCAGTACTTCCGTCAGGAATTTTAGATTTCGAAGACGATTATTATCGACAGAAAAACGTTTTCAACGCAGTGAGCCGATAACGATTATGATTTTTGTGCAGCTCCAGTGAATATTTTATTTCCTGTCTGATAACCAAGCAACGCCACAGGCTTTCAACTCTTATGACGGACTGTCAATTCGTCTATCTGCTGCTAACGTGTTTTGTTCTTCGTTCTTTATTGGGCTTTAAGAAGAACAGTACGTCAAAAAATTCTTTTGTAAATTTCCATTATAAAGAAATACACTTTCTGTTTTGCTATATATCACGCAGGTTCAGTTCGCAAAAAGGAACTCTCGTCACGGCACGTGGACTCTGAAGGACACTTACAATATAATTTCATGCGATTTATTTCTTGATTTCGTTCTTTACTGCTGTAAAGGTCAGAAAATTATGAATCACCCTTTGTTGGAACATGATATTTTCGTTCCAATCTAACTAGGGCAGTGAAGGTCACCGAAGAAGGCACCTTTGGAGAGCGCAAGGAAGGGCTGTAAGGGGAGAAGGGAGGGAAAAAATAGAAAATAAAAAAATCAAGAAAAGTGGTCAGTGCATCTGCCTATTAACCAGGAGACCCGGGTTCGAATCCTGGTCCGGCACAAGTTTTCAACTTTCCCCCTTGATTTAAATCAGAGCCAACTGACACCTAATTCACCATTTCCGATAAAGAAAGTGAAGTACGGTAAATCTTCTTCTTCTTGCTTACTCTTGCTGTTCCTACCACGTTCACGTACCTTTTACGCGCTGTAATCTTTCTTGAATAACAACAGGTATGAGCTTAATACACTACTGGCCATTCAAATTGCTACACCAAGAAGAAATGCAGATGATAAACGGGTATTCATTGGACAAATATTTTATACTAGAACTGACATGTGATTCCATTTTCACGCAATGTGGCTTCACAGATCCTGAGAAATCAGTATCCAGAACAACAAACTTTGGCCGTAATAACGGCCTTGATACGTCTGGCCATTGAGTCAAACACAGCTTGTATGGCGTGTACATGTACAGCTGCCCAAGCAGCTTCAACACGATACCACAGTTCATCAAGAGTAGTGACAGGCGTATTGTGACGAGCCAGTTGCTCGGCCACCATTGACCAGACGTTTTCAATTGGTGAGAGATCTGGAGAATGTGCTGGCCAGGGCAGCAGTCGAACATTTCCTGTATCCAGAAAGGTCCGTACAGGACCTGCAACATGCGGTCATGCATTATCCTGCTGAAATGTAGGGTTTTCGCAGGGATCGTATGAAGGGTAGAGCCACGGGTCGTAACACATCTGAAATGTAACGTCCGCTGTTCAAAGTACTGTCAATGCGAACAAGACGTGACCGAGACGAGTAACTAATGGCACTCCATACCATCACGGCGCGTGATGCGCTAGTATGGCGATGACGAATACACGCTTCCAATGTGCGTTCACCGCGATGTCGCTAAACACGGATGTGACCATCATGATGCTGTAAACAGAACCTGCATTCATCTGAAAAAATGTCGTTTCGCCTTTCGTGCACCCAGGTTCGTCGTTGAGTACACAATTGCAGGCGCTCCTGTCTGTCAAGGGTAACCGCTGCCATGGCCTCCGAGCTGATAGTCCATGCTGCTGCAAACGTCGTCGAACTGTTCGTGCAGATGGTTGTTGTCTTGCAAAGGTCCCCGTCTGTTGACTCAGGGATCGAGACGTGGCTGCACGATCCGTTACAGCCATGTGGATAAGATGCCTGACATCTCGACTGCTAGTGATACGAGGCCGTTGGGATCCAGCACGGCGGTCCGTATTACCCTTTTGATCCCACCGATTTCATATTCTGCTAACAGTCATTGGATCTCTATGAACGCGAGCAGCAATGTCGCGATACGATAAACCGCAATCGCGATAGGCTACAATCCGACCTTTATCAAAGTCGGAAACGTGCTGGTACGCATTTCTCCTCCTTACACGAGGCACCACAACAACGTTTCACGAGGCAACGCCAGGTCAACTGCTGTTTGTGTATGAGAAATCGGTTGGAAACTTTCCTCATGTCAGCACGTTGTAGGTGTCGCCACCGGCGCCAACCTTGTGTGAATGCTCTGAAAAGCTAATCATTTTCATATCACAGCGTCTTCTTCTTGTCTGTTAAATTTCGCGTCTGTAGCACGCCATCTTCGTGGTGTAGCAATTTTAATGGCCAGTAGTGTACTTCTCTAGTGATGTGATTGGTCCTTTTCATTAATAATATGGAAGTCTGAAGTTAACATTTCAGCCTGTTAAATTCCCTGGTAGTTGCTAGTTTGATAATGCAACGATGGCAAACCATAGGCGCACTGTCGTTAATGCATTTTCTTTTCTACAAGTCGAGCCTACAATGTAATGTTCTTCACGAAGTCCCATTATCACATTTATTATAATGCCGGTCATTTCATTGCACTGAAACTAAATATTAAGAGGTCTCATGTCATCAAATTTTTCCGCTGTCCAACAAAGACATTTTGGATCTGATGAGTCATTTCCATGAAGATTACAGGTATGCAATCAATTGATGAGTCATTTACATGAAGATAAGGGGTATTTAATCAATTGAAGGAATTTGACAAAGCAGGAGAACTTGATTCTGCCTCATTAATTCCAAAACTTAGGTTTGCATGAATTTGGTGTTCGCTTGCCCTCTTCACTGTTATGCGGCCTTATTTCGCGAACATTTTACTTGTAATTTTAAAAACCGTTAAAAATCCACACTGGTCGAAGCAAAGCCAGCGTTACACATTCCTTTTTAGGCTGCAATCTAAGGTATGATTTCGTCTCTTAATGGTGGTGACATACTTTAAAGCTATAAAGACTTTGTGAGTTGATTTTCGAAGACCAACAGGCTCACCTGGCCGAACTATTTGTAGCTAGTAGCGCAACGATCGGGTCGTGACCTCATCAGACTGCCGCCGAAGATCATGTTAAGGAGGATGTTCCATAAAAGAGCTGATGCTGTTTGTTTTATTTACCATTAAGGCCCAAATATTATCTAGTTTCAGACCTTCTTCTTTTTTGTTAAAGCTGTTATCTATTTTTTGAATTTCCATGGCGTTTCTGCACATCGTAGCATCCTCTCAGTACATGATCTGGTACTGTTAAATTATCCATGTTTCCACACAACAATTGCTTTCGTCCTCTTGAAGCCGGGTTTTAGCACTTCTATTAGTATGTCCAACACATACTTCATCTCATTTGCAAGGAATTTTGTATATTCCTGTGTGGTAATTATTGGGCGTAGGTTCTTCACAGCGTTCAAATATTCACGCACCTCGTTTGTCGGTCTGCACATCGTATTAATACTGTGTCTTCTTAGCATTCTGCTGATACGATCTGTGACTGTTATTATGAATGGGAAGAAAACATTTCCTTTAGCTGGTTCTGTAGTATCATTGCCACCGATACTACTACAACGCCGCGCCAACGCAAGGTTGGCAGCCCGTCGTCTGCCGAGCACAGCGCACTCTAGCGGGCTGTGCAGCTCGACGGAACTGGAGTGTGCCTCGTTCACTTCTCAGCTAGATTTCAACCTAGGCAGACGCACTTTCATAATCGACCCTCAGCCAGTTCTGTTTGCAATGGTTCTCTGAGGAGGGCCCATCAGGCTTAGTCCCTGAGAATATGTTGTATTAGTTCATGGTATTCCATATTTCGAGATTTGGTTCATAGGCGCAGCTGCTGTCCTACAAACTACTGAAGATAAGTAATTTTCATTGTACAACGTGTTTCTTGAGTAATAATCCTTCTCTCTAACAGTGTGACGTACCGCATGTTATTGCAACCTGGACTTCTTCAGCTCCTATCAACTCGGCCTCCTACTTATTTGCATTTAGTAACGAGCTGAAAACACCCACGCGTTTTGTGCCTCTAAACAGTGAGACACAATAGGTTCTTTTTCGCTAGAACCTGCAGATTAAGATGTAGTATCCCATTTATCTTTTTGTCAAAACAGCCATTTCGTCCAATATGAATTCGTTTTCTTCGTACAAGTATCTTCATTACTCCTATTTACCGCTTGAGACGATGACTGTAAATTTACGAAGGTGTATGTCCGAGTGAAGGGGCTTTTTGTCGATTTTGTGCCCTAATGTTCCGCCAGTTTTTCTAAGTTGCTATGTATCCTAAAATGAAACTTGGCTTTCTTTCTATCTTTCGAGTGTAAACATTATATTAGAGCTAGCTGAGTACTTTCTGTCGCCCCTGTATCTAATTATTCCAATCTTCTATTAGTCCATCTCTTCCTCCCCCTTCTCTCTGTCCACCTCATGCATCCCTCCCCTCTTTCCGACTCATTGCCCATTTCTTGGTGCCCCTCTTTCCATCCGACTGCTCCTCCTTCTCCTCCTCCTCCTCCTCCTCCTCCTCCTCCTTCCTGTCCACCTTCTTCTCTCCCTTCCTTCTGTCTGCTCCTTCCCCCTCCGTCCATCTCCGTTCCATTCTAACTCAATCTCCTCCTACCCCTCTTTCCGTCCATCTCCTCCTACCCCCTCTCTCTGTTCATCTCCTTCCCCTCATACAATGACGAAGATACATTCAGCAACATATGTAGATACTGTCTGCGAAATGTGTTGCGAATAGAATTAATAGGAACGCAGTAATAAATTTAAACGTCTTGCCTTATGCAGCAGTTTTTCACGCTTCTCAGTATTTATGACATCATATTTCCCTAAGTTTGCTGCAAGTCACTAAGTGCTCTGTCACTCAAGTAATGGGTGGCCAAAGTATGCGTCGAGGCCTACACTATTTTCACTCCCACCTCTTTGACAAGTAGGTGGTTCTACGTATATTATATTTTGACTCCCACTCCTTTGACAAGTTGGTGGTTCTACGTATATTCATTTATAAAATTTTTATGTATTAATGTCAATGAGAAAAATTCTAAATTCTGAGACTTCGTGTTTTTCATGAGGCCATATAACTAAGTGTTGTCAACGTACCGCTATAGGTATTCTTGGCCGGTCGGAGTGTTGCTCCAAGTTTTCCGAATAGAAATTCCCTACAGCTGGGCTGAGCGGATTCCCAATAGACACAACATCAGTTTATTCATGTCCAATTTAACATCTATGCCACCAGAGGGGAACGTGATGTATGCCAGTGGCACCCCATACAAGCCTTGAGAGACGAAACGCGCCGGCCAGAGTGGCCGAGCGGTTCTAGGCGCTACAGTCTGGAACCGCGCGACCGCTACGGTCGCAGGTTCGAATCCTGTCTCGGGCATGGATGTGTGTGATGTCCTTAGGTTAGTTAGGTTTAAGTAGTTCTAAGTTCTAGGGGACTGATGATCTCAGAAGTTAAGTCCCATAGAGCTCAGAGTCATTTGAACCATTTAGTCGAAACACTAAGCGCAGGAGCTTGCCTCAGCCCACCGCCTGGTGCCTATAAAACAACAATCGCCAAGGGGTGTAAAAAAATGGTTCAAATGGCTCTGAGCACTATGGGACTCAACTGCTGAGGTCATTAGTCCCCTAGAACTTAGAACTAGTTAAACCTAACTAACCTAAGGACATCACAAACATCCATGCCCGAGGCAGGATTCGAACCTGCGACCGTAGCGGTCTTGCGGTTCCAGACTGCAGCGACTTTAACCGCACGGCCACTTCGGCCGGCCCAAGGGGTGTAAATACCGACCACTAAAGCCTACGTCGCAAGAACGTGGTGTATTCGAGAGTGCCTCGTTTGGCTGCTGGTACACAATTTCAACAGTTTCTAACAGCGCTAGGTGTCTACGACCACCTGTTGTGCCCACTCCAGCCACCATGCCAGATAGCCCTTCTTCCCGATACCAAAATTTTATTCAGTTCACGAGCCTCTGTTCCTAAGGTCTTCAGTCTGAAGTTTGGACTGATGCCTCTCTCCACAAATCTCTCCATATCTGCATAAACACTCGCAACATACATCCACTTTAACTTCGTTACTGTAGCTATGTTTTTCGACAATTTCCTCTCATAACCAAATCAATTACACCTTGATGCTTCGGAATATGCCCTAACAACTTACCCATTCATTTAATGAAGACGTATGATATTGCAGTGTCTGTGTTGTTCAGAAATACGATAGAATGTTTCTTCCGACATAGTAACAGTATAGTATTCGACTACGAGCCGTGGAAACGTTCAGACGTCGCCACATACTAATCTCATACTATATCTCAACTATCTGTGATAAATCTCACGGAGAATCTTGACGACGCAGCTTTGTCTATGCTAGGGAAGGGCTTAAATTTTGCTGCGACTCCGAAAGGTTTGCCAGTGTTTCATTGTATTTGTTCTGTTGGACAGACTGTTGTTAAACTATCTCCTGATGTTGCAGAGGAGGCTAAGAAAGCGGCATGCCGTGTGTTGACTGGGGCACGTCCACCCAAGAGCAATATCACAGAGGCTGAGAGGGCTGCTTCACGTTCACTTAGAGTTGATCCACATATTATTATTTCACCTGCGGACAAAGGCAATATTACCGTTGTTTTGGACAAGCAGAATTACCTTCAGAAGATGCAATGTTTACTGTCTGATTCAGCGTAACACGGGATCGGTGCTGACCCCACAAAAAATGTTGAAAGAAAAACCAGCAGCCTCCTGAATAAAAGTTCCTTATCGCAGGAGACCATCAAAATTGTCAGTTCTTATTGTACTGTTCCCCATAGGTTATATGGACAAGGAGGGTGCTCCTCTTCCATTGTGAGTAACATTAATGCTATGACATATCACGTAGCAAAACACTCTGTTGAGCCCTATAGAACTCGGTGGATATCGTACCGTCGATTAGAGCGAATGCGTTTGAATGACTCTGATGTTCTAGTACGGTTTGATGTGGTCTCTCTCTTCGCTAGTATTCCTGTGCCTGATTCCTTACGGTTGACTAAGGTTAGGTATGGCGATGAATTAAGGAACCTATTTCGACATGTGTAGACTTCCACTTACTTTTTATTCGTTGACCAGTACTACGAGGAGAATGGGAACGCCGTTGTCACTTTTTTTTCCAGTTTATTTATGAAAGGTTTCGAGGAACGTGCCTTGGAATCGGCGGCTTTGAAAACTGTGTGTTTTTTCAGACATGTAGACGATATTCTTGTTGTTTGGTCTCATGGCAATGAAAATTTGAACGACTTTTTAAAACATATGAATTCAGTCCATCTTAATATTCGTTTCACAATGGAGATGGAAGGCTGTCTTCCCGTGCTTGATGTGTTGGTCAGGCGGAAGCAGGATGGCACGCTGGAACATACCGTTTATAAGAAACCTGCACACGTTGGCTTGCACCTGTAGGCTTATAGTTGTCACCATTCGCCTCAACGTGGAGGGGTGTACCTTGGTTCACAGCGCCCCTGTCATTTCGGACCCTATGAGTTTGACAGCTGAGTTAGCCCATCTCGAAGTCACCCTTCGTCAGAATGATTGTAATGAAAGACAGATTAGACGTGCGTTGCGCTATCGACCAGCTGTGCACCGGATAAGTGATGATAATACCGAGATGACATCAAAGCCTACGGCTTTTTTGCCTTACCGATTGAGTATTTCGAACAGGACTGGTCGTATTTTGCGGAAATATGACGTGAAGTGTGTTTTTATTCCACCATATAAGATTTGGGTCATTTTAGGTTCAGTAAAGGATGGTCTTGGTTTGCGTAAGGCGGATGTCTAACGTATACCTTGTAGTCGTGGCATGTCATATATTGGTCAGATCATAAATTGGCCAGACTATCATGACTGTGGAGGACCGGTATACAATCATAAGCGTCACACACGCTTACAACAGCCGAGAAAATCCGCCATTGCAGAACACCGGCTTTGGCAGAGGTCATCCTATGCAATACAACAACACGGAGATTCTGGCATGCACTTCCAGCAATGGGATAGTGTTATTAAGGAAGTTGTTGAAATTAAATTAGCAAGTAACCTTATGAATAGAGATGGTGGATTTTGTTTAGGTTCTGAATGGAATCCTGCTTTCTCACTTGTGAAGAAACAGAAGAACAGAGTTTATGCTACCTCCCATTGATTATTAATTTCACTATCGATATCTTCTGACATTGGTCAGCTTTCGTTTGTGATGGCGCTAGTGTTTACAGTACGTGTGAGCCATATCTTCGCGGACTTTCTCTGAAAACTGAGGTTTTCAGTTCGATTGCACTGCGGTTACCTGCAAGAGATTTGCCTTGAAAATGGCAGGATATAGGCCTGTCGAAATGTCGGCGGTTGTCGACGACGTCACCCGGCTGAATTCTCATATGTTATTTGAACACTGCATGCGCCGGGACAAACTAAAGTCTCACAGCAGTAAAACGCTTTCAAAAATATGCACTTTTATTTATTTAATATCCAGACGGTACTTAAGAAGGCTAGAACTAGAATAGTGATAGCAGTGCCTTAGAAACGTAAAACAACGGAATGAAACTACACTCCTGGAAATGGAAAAAAGAACACATTGACACCGGTGTGTCAGACCCACCATACTTGCTCCGGACACTGCGAGAGGGCTGTACAAGCAATGATCACACGCACGGCACAGCGGACACACCAGGAACTGCGGTGTTGGCCGTCGAATGGCGCTAGCTGCGCAGCATTTGTGCACCGCCGCCGTCAGTGTCAGCCAGTTTGCCGTGGCATACGGAGCTCCATCGCAGTCTTTAACACTGGTAGCATGCCGCGACAGCGTGGACGTGAACCGTATGTGCAGTTGACGGACTTTGAGCGAGGGCGTATAGTGGGCATGCGGGAGGCCTCGTGGACGTACCGCCGAATTGCTCAACACGTGGGGCGTGAGGTCTCCACAGTACATCGATGTTGTCGCCAGTGGTCGGCGGAAGGTGCACGTGCCCGTCGACCTGGGACCGGATCGCAGCGACGCACGGATGCACGCCAAGACCGTAGGATCCTACGCAGTGCCGTAGGGGACCGCACCGCCATTTCCCAGCAAATTAGGGACACTGTTGCTCCTGGGGTATCGGCGAGGACCATTCGCAACCGTCTCCATGAAGCTGGGCTACGGTCCCGCACACCGTTAGGCCGTCTTCCGCTCACGCCCCAACATCGTGCAGCCCGCCTCCAGTGGTGTCGCGACAGGCGTGAATGGAGGGACGAATGGAGACGTGTCGTCTTCAGCGATGAGAGTCGCTTCTGCCTTGGTGCCAATGATGGTCGTATGCGTGTTTGGCGCCGTGCAGGTGAGCGCCACAATCAGGACTGCATACGACCGAGGCACACAGGGCCAACACCCGGCATCATGGTGTGGGGAGCGATCTCCTACACTGGCCGTACACCACTGGTGATCGTCGAGGGGACACTGAATAGTGCACGGTACATCCAAACCGTCATCGAACCCATCGTTCTACCATTCCTAGACCGGCAAGGGAACTTGCTGTTCCAACAGGACAATGCACGTCCGCATGTATCCCGTGCCACCCAACGTGCTCTAGAAGGTGTAAGTCAACTACCCTGGCCAGCAAGATCTCTGGATCTGTCCCCCATTGAGCATGTTTGGGACTGGATGAAGCGTCGTCTCACGCGGTCTGCACGCCCAGCACGAACGCTGGTCCAACTGAGGCGCCAGGTGGAAATGGCATGGCAAGCCGTTCCACAGGACTACATCCAGCATCTCTACGATCGTCTCCATGGGAGAATAGCAGCCTGCATTGCTGCGAAAGGTGGATATACACTGTACTAGTGCCGACATTGTGCATGCTCTGTTGCCTGTGTCTATGTGCCTGTGGTTCTGTCAGTGTGATCATGTGATGTATCTGACCCCAGGAATGTGTCAATAAAGTTTCCCCTTCCTGGGACAATGAATTCACGGTGTTCTTATTTCAATTTCCAGGAGTGTATATTGCTTATACCACAATTTAGTTACATGCACCTACATTACCTCAGCGCAAATGGACCCCCTGCCCCCCTTCTCACATCACGCCCATGCGCAGTTAGGAGGAAAGAAGAGCCTCGTGTAGTGGACGGTCTACTGCTGCCACGTTTTCGAAACAAGAGCAATAGATATGGGTAGAACTTGAATGTGCCAGAGGACGTACAGCACATAAATGTCATTAAAGTGGTCAAGAGGCTTCCGCCGTATCTGCATTATCCAACAGAACAGCGTAAAGTGGGTTAAAGTTTTCAACGAGGGACGCCAAAATGTGAGAAATATTCGCCGCCATAATCATCCCCAGGTCAGTGTAGACGAAGCGGCTGTTCTTTCCTTAATACCGGGAAGCAATCAACGCTGAACCGTCCGTCAGCAAGGATTAGCAGAGATGACTGTATTCCACATTTTGAAGGAATACTTGGGCATGAAAAATTGCAACACAATGGATTCCGAACAATTGACGGGAATGCATAACTGAGTAAGAAACGATGACGCTCGTACCTCCTTGGAATACTGTGAACACGGAGGGACAGCTTCTTCACGCCGTATCACTACGCCGGATGAGAGGTGGAGAAAGGTGTTCAAGCTGCACCTGATACGCCGATCAAACGAGTGGGGTATTTCCGGGTCATTACGACGACTAAAATTTGGCCGAAATCAAGCAAAGTGATAGTGCTATGGTGATGCAAACTACTCACCAACTGTAGACCATTAATTCGATGTATTTATATTCATTTTTGGAATACAGATCCCGACTAACTTCGCGGAAGAGTAGCTGACACTTTACACAGAACCCGCCCATCACAATGCACAACAATGCTTTGGCTCATATGAGACAGAGACGTGTCGCACAATAGCCCGCTCCGTTCCAACAGTCAACAAAACTGGCGTTTCTAAAGATATCCTACACCGAAGAGTCAAAGAAACTGGTACAGCCTGCCTAATATCGTGTAAGGCTCCTGCGAGCACGTAGGAGTGCCGCAACACGAGGTGACATGGACTAAACTAACGTCTGAAGAAGTGCTGGAGGGAACTGACACCATGAACCTTGCACGACTGTCCATAAATTCGTAAGAGGACGAGGAGGTGGTGATCTTCTGAACAGCACTTTGCAAGGCATCCCAGATATGCTCAATAATGTTCATGTCTGGGGTGTTTGCTGGCCGGCGGAAGTGTTTACACACAAAAGAGTGTTTCTGGAGCCACTCAGCAGCAATTCTGGGCACGTGGGGTGTCGCATTGTCCTGCTGGAATTGCTCAAGTCCGTTGCAATGCACAATTGGCATGAATGGGCGCAGTTAATCAGACAGGATGCTTACGTATGTGTCACCTGACAGAGTCGTATCTAGACATATCATGGGTCCCACATCGCTCCAACTACACACGCCCCACATTACAGAGCCTCCACCAGCTTGAACAGTCCCCTGCTGACATGCAGAGTGCATGGATTCCCTTACACTTCCATCAGTTCGAAACATTTTGAGAAGAGATTCGTCCGACGAGGCAACATATTTCCAGTCATCAACAGTGCGATGTCCTGTGTTGTCGGGACCAGGCGAGGCGTAAAGCTTTGTGTCCTGCAACAATGAGGGGTACACGAGTGGGCCTTCGTCTCCGAAAGCCCATATCGATATGCTTCGTTGAATGGTTCGCACGCTGAAACTTGTTGATGGTCCCGAATTAAAAGCTGCAGCAGTTTGCGGAAGGGTTGTATTTCTGTCACGTTGAACGATTCTCTTCAATCGTCGTTGGTTCCGTTCTTGCAGGATCTTTTTCCGGCCGCAGCGATGTCGGAGATTTGATGTTTTACCGGATTCGTGATATTCACGGTACCCTCGTGAAATGGTTGTACGGGAAAATCCCCACTTCGTCGCTACCTCGGAGATGCTGGGTCCCATCGCTCGTGCGCCGACTATAACACCGCTTTAAAACTCACTTAAATCTTGATAACCTGCGATTGTAACAGCAGTAACCGATCTAACGATTGCACCAGACACTTGTTGTCTTATAGGCGTTGCAGACCGCAGCCGCCGTGTTCTGCCTGTTTACATATCTCTGTATTTGAATGCGCATGCCTACACTAGTTTCTTTGGCGCTTCAGTGCACCACTTCTACACCGATGAAAAAAAAAAAAAAAAGAAAAGAAACACAAAAAGAACACTGAACACAAAGAAGGAATTTCGTTATATAAACGAAAATTGGTAGCTTTGTTCTCTACATCTGAAAGATGATATCTATTCAAATTTAACGCCAGTCGCTAGAGTGGTGTTAGTAGCACCACTATAAGGACGCAGATCAGGTTTGCTTCAAATACATGCTGTAACGGTCATGAGCACTAGTTACCTTTGAGATTGGACGTGGTGAGTTGACGCTAGTCAAGAACGCCTTTAAGGCAAGAATGTAGCGATTATCAGCTCAAGTCCAAAGGGCGTCTCGTAGAGGTTTCACACATTCCACTGTACCGAATAACAGGTGTGTGTGTGTGTGTGTGTGTGTGTGCTCGAGGTTCCTGATGTACAGACGGCAAAGACGTAGATGATGGAGGAATTTTGTACAGATCAGATGCTCCTTGGATCTATAGTATTTCAAACTGGCCTATATAGTATCGGTCAGTTGTACAAGTTTGGAACACGTGTTATAGTCTTCCTGAAAGCAAAATATCAAAGTATACTGATTATGTGGTACTCAGTCCTATCCCTTCAAAAGACATCGAATGTAGCAGGTACAGTACCCTCTTACTTCTGTCTGTTCCAAATTAAATTGGAGACAATGTTGCAGGGAGGATTAGTTAAAGCTACGAGATGCATAGAGAGGGACTATGTAGAATTTTGTTCAGGATCATTAGCCAATAGGTTCAACGAAGGGGCAGCTGATTTCGAAATGGAGGACAGAGTGCTGCTATAGATATTATTCATTTTTTGGGATAGTCATCACCAAGGTGTTGATGAGATCTTTCAATATCTGACCTTATCCTATAAATACGAGAATACTTTGTGACAGTGTTGGCACATCCAGAACACTTGAAAGCATTCTGCTCCTGACTTTCCAGTTCTTCATCTGTGGTGAATAGTCAGATATTTTGCTATTGTTCCAGGGGTAGTAGTCTCTCCGAAAAATACGTTTAATGGCTTGCAAGGAACGTCCTAATCTTGAATCTTTTGTCCATCTGTGACTGATTTCTGCAGATTGCAAACGCTATATCAATTCCAACATATGGATCTCTTTGTGTACCATCAATAACAGACTAGAAGGGCCTGGAAAACCAGTAACCCTGTCTACAGGAGAAGGAGAGAGAGAGAGGAGTGGAGGTAGGAGGGGAGGTAAAACTGGTTCTAGGCTGTTTTATCTGTATCTGCGCTTCGAGGTGAACACACATGCACTTGCTGCCACTCTCTCGAGATAACGTCTTTTGAGGTCAGTTTTTATGGTAGTTGTTTTATTATAATGTCTTTTCTTCATTCCCAGTGCTTATATTGCAGTATGACCAGTTGTTTACGAATGGTGGTCTTTTTCTCCACAATTTCGACGTGTAATTAGAGCAGTAAAGCATTTTACATCACTCGTGGTAGCTTGTATTAGGCATCCTACACTTCAGTATAATTTGCCGCCCTATCCCATCTTACTATGTATCTGTGTGCAAGTTCCTGAGCAGCTATTTCACTTCCAGATCGGTAGGAGGCATCTCTTCCTACGCTTCAGTGATAGTTTGCACTCCTATCCCCTATTTTCAGGTATGTGTGTGAAAGTTCCTCAGCACCTATACACTTGTACATTGGTAGGAGGCAAATCTTCTGGCAGCAGCTGTAGGACGTTCCCCACCAATTTCGAGTGGCATTGTGGACTGGAGCACGCAGCAAGGTGAACATATACACACATGCGATCGGAAATGGAGCAAAAGCCAATTCAAGTTTTCTCAGTTGAGCTGCATACACCAAGGCGAGCACCTCTGGTTCATTCTTTCTGGGGCAGTGGAATAGGGTGAAGTTGTCTCCTGCACTGTGGACTCACCGACCTTTTCAGAAAACAAAAAGAGCTCCAGCACAGACAGTAGTCCCTATGAGTTGCGAAATCCATCATGGTCAGTCCATCCTTCTACCTCACCATTATTTACTGAAATGTCTTCCCTCTATGCTCATACATTATCACCTCCTTCCATTCTTCATGTAGGAGACTATGGACACAGCCCTCAGCTGTATGCTTACAGGTAATACACTTACTAAACTTCTCACCAACATCCTGTCAACTGAACATATTTCCAACCAAAAATAAAAGGCAGTACCCTCCACTCCAGGCTTTTTTCAGCCAATTGAAAAGTGGTGGGTGGGAGCGGTGGTAAGTGGTGGTTGGTGGAGGAGGTTGTAATGCAGTTTCGAGTACCCTCGGGTGGGCAGTATTGTGGACTAGAGCAGTCTGCCTTTAAAAAGTGAGGGGAAGGGGGGTCATGAAAGTGAGGGCGGGTGGTAGGGGATGACAAGTGTGGGGCAGCTGTAGGACATTCGAGCAACTGGATAATAGCCTTAAAAATAGATAATGTAAATACATAAAAATAGTACTTGTATGTATGTACTGAAATGAGGACCTAGAAATGAATAGGACCTAGAAATGAATGAGAGGGTCCGTCCCCACTGCTGTAGCTCTCAATGGTACACAACCCCACAACAGGCTGCAGCAGTCCACTCACACCACCGCAGCCTCACACTGAACATAGGGTTATTGTGCAGTTCGGCCCCCAGTGGGACAACCCCCCCCCCCCCCCCCCCTCCCGGTTACATCTTGTGGCAGACGAGTGTAACCCCAATGTATATGTGGTAGAGTAATGATGGTGTACACGTATATAGAGACAATGTTTGCACAGCAATCACTGACATAGTGTACCTGAGGCGGAATAAGGGGAATTAGACCTCATTCGTCGAGGCAGATGGAAAACCGCCTTAAAAACCATCCACAGGCTGTCTGGCACACCAGTCCTAGACACTAATCTGCCAGGCAGATTCGTGTTGGGGATCGGCACGCCTTCCCCTCTCGGGAAGCAGTGCATTCGACCTCTCGGCTAGCCAGGAGGGCTAATAGTACCTTACTTCCTTCCTCTCGAGCAGCTCATCACAGATTGAGTCCTTTTCCCACCAATTCCCAAATGGTGCAGGGCAGGGTAAGTGGAGGAGGGGAGGAGGGGATGCGGGGGAGGGGAGGAGAAATGGGGAAGGGAGGAGGGTTGAGGTGGTGATGACAACAATGTGACGTTGCAACATCTACACCCCAGGGACTTTGCCAACAGTACATACTGTTGTCCCTTAGGCTTTATCTTCTGCTATCCTGATTGCCACACACCTCAAGCGCTTCCATTCTCTTCTGTTAAAATTTTATTACTGTCTGTGATTCACTACCATACAATGCTGTTTTCCAAATGTACGTTATTAGAAATTTCTTCCTCAAAGTAGGGACAATGTTTGGTACCAGTAGGCTTCTTTTGGCTAGGAATGTCCTCTTTGCCTGCACTACTCTGATTTTTATGTCCTCCTTGATTTGTCCATCATGATTAATTTGCCTCCAAGGTAGCAGAATTCTCTAACTTCATCTTCTTCGTGAGCACAAATTTTGATGTTAAGTTTCTCGCTGTTCTCATTTCTCCTACTCCTTACTTTTTTCTTTTTCTGGTTTACTGTCATTCCATATACTGTACTCATTAGACTGTTCATTCCGTTCAAGATATCCTGTAATTTTTTGCACTTTACCGAGTACAGCAATGTCATCAGTGAATCTTTTCACCGATATCCTTCCATCCTGAATTTTAATATAAATTTTGATAATTTCTTTTATTTCTGTCATTGCTTTATCGATGTATAGATGGAACAATTGGGGCGAAAGACTGCATCCCTGTCTTATTACATTTTGAATATGTACACTTCGTTCTTGGTTTTCCAGTGTTATAGTTCCATCTTGGTTCTTACACATCATACATAACAGCCATTTCTCTCTACAACTTATTGATGTTTTCCTCAGAATTTCGAATACCTTTCATCATTTCACAGTGTCGAACGCTTGAAATATATTGATTTTTCTTCAGTCTTGCTTCCACTGTTAACCCCAAGTCAGAACTGCCTCTCTTGTGCCTTTAACTCTCCTAAAGCCAAACTGGTCTTCATCTAACAGTTCTTCAGTTTTATCTTCCTTTATTCTGTGTCTTATTTTTGTCAGCTGCTTGGATGCGTGAGATGTTAAGTTGATTGTGTGATAGTTTTTGCAGTTATCTGCTCTTGTTATCTTCGGAATATTTTTCCGAAAGTCTGACGGTACGTCGCCAGTCTCATAGATTCTACACACTAACGTGAATAGCCGACTGGTTGCTATGTTCCCCAATTATTTTGGATACGATGATGGAATGTGTGCCAAGTTTTCCAGAGCTCATTACATTCTGACTCCCTGTATACCCTACGTCTTCTTTATTGAGTCCTGTTGCTTCTTCTATCAACAGAGACGTCCTCCCCCTCATAGACGACTGTACCGTTTTCATCGATCCACTCTTTCCTCTCCATTTAACGCTGGATTTCCCATTGCACTCTTAATGTTACTATACTTGCTTTTAATTTCGCCCAAGGGTGTTTAGACTTTTTTATATGCTAAGTCAGTTCTTCCGACGATCATGTGTTCTTCGAAATTTTCACATCTTTCCTGCAGCCATTTCGCCACGTTGCCCTGCTCTACCTATTTATTTCAATCCTAAGAGATTTATATTGTTGAATTTTGGTATTTCCCTGAACATTTTTGTACTTTCTTCTTTTATTAATCCATCGAAGTAGTTCTTCTGTTGCCAAAGGTTTCTTCACAGTTATCCTCCCTGTACCTATTTTTATCTGTCCAACATCTGTGAAGCCATTTTTACAGATGTCCAATCCCCTTAATCTACCTACTCTGCCATTCATTATCGCAGAAGGCACGTCCTTTTTTTTCTCTCTCTTCTTACTGGTTTGATGCGACCCGCCACGATTTGGTCTCCTGTGCCATCTTAGCGAACTTCAAAAGTATCTCATCATTCTTCAGTACATCAGCATCCCATTTCTTTCCACACTGATTTTTCCGTATGAGTCTTTTAAACTTCAGTCTAGTTTACATCATTACTAAATTGTGATCTGACTCTATAACAGCACTAGGTACACCTTACAATACAATATCTGATTTTGGAATCTCTGTCTGACAATGATTATTAGCCAGATGGAGTCTTCCCGTGTCTCCAGGTATTTTCCATGTATACCTCCTCCTCTTGTGATTCTTGAAGAGATCATTCGATGTTACCATCTGAAATTTATTGAAGCACTCAATCAGTCTTTCTCCTTTCTCATCCCTATGCCAACATTTCTCGAACAGAAGCTGATCGAAAAGTTTAACGAACTTGTGCAGTACCTTTGGGATTCCTGAGAACAACAGGTAGAATGCAGACGATTTAGTGATCGATCTCGCCCGTGAAAAGGTAGGACTGGGAGTGACACTGAATGACACAGAAGTCAGAGATGGCGTAAGACGCCAGGATCTTCAAAACCTAAACCTATTGCAATGAGGTTTGCGTCATACAGGAAAATATCTGAAATCTTCAGGGCGAAGAAGAAACATGCAAAGTCAAGTCCAACAATACGCGAGGTACTCACCAGTGAAAAACTGAAAATTTTGAACAGTGCGATCTCAACATTTTTGCTACAAAACGAGTGAACAAACGATGGCAGGTTAATTGCGGGAACCGAAAACGGGATGCAGATGAACTCGAATGCCTGTGCTTTAGGAGTTAAGAACATGTTAGCTCTTGCTGCCTCCAGTACATGTGTTATTTTTGTGTCTTATTTTGTAAAGAAACTATTAATTTTGTAATGCTTCCCTTACAGCAGTTTCCTGTTATTGTTATTCGTTTGTTTCGTTGCATCTAGTACTAATTATAGATTTCGTGTTCAATTTTCATTATTCCAATACCTATGTTGGCTGGTTCAAATGGCTCTGAGCACTATGGGACTTAACATCTATGGTCATCAGTCCCCTAGAACTTAGAACTACTTAAATCTAACTAACCTAAGGGCATCACACAACACCCAGTCATCACGAGGCAGAAATACCTATGTATTCGTTGTTTCACTGTTACCTCAATATTCTGGCAGGACTGTGATTCAGATGACTAATGTACTCTCTTACTTCAATTTTTATTTAGCAATTTATTATCATATCTTTATCTTCCTTTCAGTACTATTGCACACAGATTATTCTAGCTCTATTTAGCAAGATTCTGTTCCTGACACCAGTTGGCAGTTTAACGATCACCGTCAAAGCCTATTCGACTTTGGAACAAAGCTTCCCTTCTACTTGAAGATGCCTGCCCTCCCACTTCCGGAAATCTGTTCTTTCCCACCACATAACGCCCCGCTATGCATTGTTGCTCCACCCCCGCTGGCTCAGAGTCACCAATGTCCACCAGCGATAACCTAGCCAGCTTTGCACCTGAACTCACTAACTTCATATTGCGGACGCAAACGTCCAGTCTCTGCCAGCTCATCTCGACGAGTTCCGTCATATATGTCAAGATATAGACACTTGTCGCAGACCTGACTCTAACCAAGTATTCCCACAAGTTCAGTAAATCTAGATAGCTACATCTATCTAGGACATGACAGATGTAAATGGTGAGGGGTTGTAGTAGTGGCGTACATACCCTCTCATTTGTCACTTACTCGGCTGCACATATCCAACAATAGTGGAGGTAAACAAACGGAATATATGTCCATAGAGATCCAGTCGCTTAACAAAAAGTGACTGATATAAGTCCTCTTCAAACCTCCTAATGTAGGCAGATTTTCCTCCTTCGAAACTGCTCTTTCAAGTCTCGAATCGAGATGTGAGCATATAATTATAGCTGGTGACACTAACGTCAGTATACTATACAATTGTCCTTTCAATGTGAAATTTAAGCACTCCTCCAAAGTGCTACAACCTGTCATACAAATGGTAGTCACACTCTCATAGATATATTTACAATGAAATCTACAAACAAAGTAATTCGTACCTTTTAAGAGCTAAACAGATGGAGAAGAAATTCTTCATTAATTCCATTCATTTCATTTTTATGACTATTTTATTATCTTTGACGTTATTTGAAAAGATAGTCAGAGTGTTGTTATAGCGCTGCTGCTCTGTTACTGCTTTGATGGTGTACGCAGTTTTTTCTCTCATTAAGTAAACTTTGTTCACGTGCCTAATATCGTCTAGGGCCCCTGCGAGCACGTGGAAGTGCCTCAACACGACGTGGCATGGACTCGACTAATGTCTGAAGGAGTGCTGGAGAGAACTGATACCATGAATGCTGCAGGGCTGTCCATAAATCAGTAAGAGTATATGGGGTAGGAGATCTCTTCTGAACAGCACGTTGCAAGGCACCACAGATATGCTCAATAATGTTCCTGTCTGGGAGTTTGATGGCCAGCGGAAGCATTTAAACTCAGAAGAGTGTTTCTGGTGCCACTCTGCAGCACTTCTGGACTTGTGGGGTGTACCATTGTCCTGTTGCTGCAATTGCCCAAGTCCGTCGGAATGGAGAATAGACAGCCAGCCGGTTCTAGGCGCTACAGTCTGGAACCGCGCGACAGCTACGGTCGCAGGTTCTAATCCTGCCTCGGGCATGGATGTGTGTGGGGTCCTTAGGTTAGTAAGGTTTAAGTAGTTCTAAGCTCTAGGGGACTGATGACCTCAGACGTTAAGTCCCATAGTGCTCAGAGCCATTTGAACCTTTTTTTTTTTTTTGAGCAGAAAGGTCGTTAATATTACATAAATACGAAGCCATGTTCAGTTGATAGACCAACAAACATATTGAGAAATAAATAATGTAACACAAAATCACTAGACTTATGACACTGTCGAATGATGCACGTCAGTAAGCATACAATAAAGGACATGATGAGAAAGGAAGCAATCCTGGGATTAGACTATGAAGCAGAAGGTGAAAATAGCGACGTGTGATAACTGTTTGGCGGGTACATCGACTATTTCTGAAAACTGTATCGCAAGATTCTAAGGAACGAGCAGTCACTTCAGAACGTGTTCGTAGTAATCTCATGGGACCTACTGATGTTCCAAGTTTTGGAGGCAATAGATATTTAATGAGTATCGTGGATGAGGCAAGCAGAAAGATATTTTTACGTTTCTTAAAAAATTAGGTGTTGGAAGAATTCAAGAAATGGAAGACTGAAATGGAAAAACAAACCGGAAAACTCTTGAACACAACTCGCACTGACAATGGCCTAGAATTCTGTTCGTACAGATGGTCGCAGTTTTGTGAATCTGAAGAAATATGGTATGAAATAATAATGACATACTCACCTCAGAAAAATGGTGTAGCTGAATGTTTCTACAGAACGTTAATGGATATGGTAAGGCTGCAGTTACTAGGAAGTAATTTACCGAAGATTTCTTGGGCTGAGCTGGTATACATTGCTGCATACATACGAAATCGTGTTACAAATAGACACAGAAACGAATAAGCGCCGTGTGATTTGCAGACATTTAGAGTGCCTAGTGTGAGAATATTTACGCGAGATAAAATGCGAAGTTTTCGTTCTTGCGCGCAAACAAAGACGACGTTCTAAATTATCTAAAAGGGCAGAAAAAAGTGTTCTTGTAAGATATTCTCTATATGGTAATGGATACAGGATCTGGATGTCAGAAAAGAATCAGGTTGTGGAATCCAGGGACTGCATATTCAAAGGACTTTTGAATGGCAAATTCTCATCCGAAAATAATAAACTGAACTGTACAGTGACGGAACACTATGATTTTCAAGTATCGAAGATGAAATACGCAGTGAAAGAGAAGATTCTAGCACTGAAGAGGAATTCTATGGTTTCTCAGATCAGGAGGATCAGTTAATTCCGACTAGGGAGCGGAATTAATAGTTTCAATGAATGAAGAAATTGTTTCCTTGAGGAATCATGATGCTTGGAAATTGGTTGAGCTATCGTCTGGTGTAATTCCTGTAAAGAACAGGTGGGTATTTAGAAAGAAGACAGTTGGTGAGAAGCAGATTTTTAAGGCTTGCTTGGTCGCAAATGGATTTAGTCAATTAGCAGGTGTAGACTACAACGAGATTTATGCTCCTGTTTTAGATTCTAAACAATTGATAGCAGTCACTGTTGAGAAAAGTCGACGTACTGATCACTATGATGTGAAAAGTGCCTATCTGTATAACAAATTAAAAGAAAATGTGTATATGTTCCAGCCAGAACCTTTCATCGGGAAAGACCAAGAAAGTTTGGTCTGCAAGTTAAACCAGGCAGTATATAGACTGAAACAAGCTACTGAAATGATCATTTAAATAACACTAGAAAAACTGGAGTTCATTAGGAATCATGTAGATCCTTGTGTGTACAAGCTAAGCACAAAGGAAGGGAAAGCTACTCTGTCTGTGTATCTAGATGATATGCTTATATTGCACAAAATGAAGAGATGAGGCAAGAGGTGAAAGCTCTTTTAGGAAGTTGCTTTGAAATCAAGCACATGACCATGGTATCAAACATGTTAGGAGTGAAATTTGAGAACACTGAAGATTGGACAGTTAGTCTTATTAAATATCTACCTGATAGATCTGGACCTCAAAATGTTAAGGGTGCCAGGACCCAAGTGGAAATGAAACCGAATTTTCTGTATGAGAAGTGTGATGAGGAAGTTAAAAATCTTCCATATCGTGAGCGTGTTGGTGCCATTCTTTACCTGTCACAAAGGTCTCTACCAGGCTTAGCTTTCTCAGTGACAAAGTTGTCACAATGTTATTCAACGTTTAATATGAACCAACGAAATGATGCAAAAAGGGTAGTAAGATACGTGAAGGAAGCAGCGCATTATAAACTAACGTATTATCCCACTGGTCAAATACTCGGGTCTAGTGAAGCAGGGGATACAACCATTCGGCTTTGACCAATGACGTCAGAATTGGCCAGAGAGCATTTATTACACATATGAAAGAGCTGACAAGATTGTTCAGAAACAAAGGAATATGAGAGACGAAAAATATAGTTGACATATATCAAGGCAAGTAGTATTTTCATGTTAAGGATATCGCGTGTTTGTATCGTATTATTTCTGAGGAAAATGTAGGGGAAAAATGGATGTAAATATTGGTAGCATAGAATACCTCACGTCACATATATATGGGTTGTATTTCGAACCTTATTCGAACTGTATTGGAAAACTGCAGTACGGGATACAAGTTTAGCGCACGTCGATTTCTTCGTTTTCGTTAGCATTAATATCCTGTTGTTCAGTTGAACTATATCGGTCAACTGAAGCACGGGATACAAATTTTACATGTGTTGTTTCTTTCGCCTTCGCTACCACTAATAGTCTGTTCTTACACAGATAGTAGTACTACCGATGTCAGAAGGAGCTACATACATCATATTTGTATCCCATACTTCCGTTGACATATATATATATATGTACACTGCTAACGAAAACGTGGAAGTGGACGTACGTTACATTTGCAACCTGTACCTCAGTTGAACTACGCGAACAGGCAATAAGACGACACATACACAATTTGGATCCCGTACTTCATTATGGGGTACAGTTTGTTTTTTTTCGCCTTCGATGCTAATAGTATCAACTGAAAGTTACAGTTTTGATCACAGCAGTGACAATAGTATCCCATTCTTTAGTTGAGCTATGTAGCTATATACAACATTTGTATCCTGCTCTCCAGTTTACATATATAGGTAAATCTCATCAATGTTACATATGTCGTTCTTTTCGAATAGGTAGTGTCAGTGTAAAGGTCAACTGAAGAACGGGATACAAATTTTGTGTCGGGCGCTTCGCCTTTAATATTGCTTATACAGGTTCGAAAAAATCGTACTGATACTAGTGCTGAGAAACGAAAGAAGAACGACAGCTGTGAAATTTCTATTACGTACTGCAGTACAAGAAAACATACGTAATGGTGTAATACAACAATGAAATAAGTCAAAATCGTCAAATGCAGTAAAATAAAAAAATGGAAAACCGAACTTACCACACGGGAACTTCTTAAAAGAACCGAAGTTCGCCTAGAAAGACATCAACAACAATCACATACCCACATACACAACAAACAAAACATTACGAAAACACTCACAGACACACACATTCACTCCCCCACCCCCATACTAATGTGAAATTATCTAATATATTTCGGACGGTACATTTGCCCAACACGTTTAACAAAACATTTAAACGGGCAATATGTTTGGGGAATACTACGCCTCCATGAATATTCGTCTAAGTGACTTTGATGTGTGGAAATCCGGTGTTTCCCCTTCCCTACAAGAGATTTCACAGCTAAACAATAGCCTTCTATGCTATTTGTGCAAGCCCCTGTGGATAGTGATCTGAACTCAATACTGTGATTAACTACGAGATGCTGATAACCCCTTCCCCCTAAATCTCTATATGAAGAAAAACCATCTGAAATTACAATGGAACCCTCTGCAATATGATCTTCAAATAAACTGACCAAAACTTCCTTCCTTCGATTGGGTACTATCTTAAACACTATATCGTCACATTCTTGACCAGAAACTACAGCCCTCCAAACCCATAATCCCACCGGAGGTTCCCCCCTGTTGTACTTCCTTTTGCCAAAATGTGACTCGTCAGTTTCGACCATAATATCCGGCCCCTTCAACGGCCCCCTATATTTCATGTATTCCCCAAAAATTTACCTACAAAAAGAGTACCAATCCACAACTGTACGCTTACTCACACGACATTCATGGGCACACAGCCGCACAGGCACAAACACCAACAGTATGTCTCTCAAGGCGAGCTTAGATTTTTCGAAGCACGTCCCTCCTCTAATGGACGGCCACAATCGATCTATGCTCCAGCGCCATACGAATAAGTCGTGAGTACTCGACGAGATACTCTTGTGAGGCGCATATGTTCGTCGCACTCACGACATCGAACGTACTCGGCAACGAGACCACACGTTTGTAAAAAACAAATCGTGGCCAACATGTCTACTCCCATAGCCTCTCTCAAATCATCCACGCTCATCGGAACAGATAAATCCATACCTACAAACGAAAATGAGACACTAAAAATTGTCCTAAAATAAGAAACTAATAGTCCAAATTACCTCAACATCACGAAGAATGAAATTAAGTACCGAATGAATTGCAAACAACCAATTATTTAAATAAATGCACAAGAAGAATATTTTGAGCAATATGGAGCGATCTCTTTTAAAATCGCATTCAATTATTTTAATGTACAATGATAGCGCTTATCCGAAACACAGAACTGTTTTATTATCTATGGCTGAAAGTGAAGACATTATTATCTGAGAAATGTATGGCGTCATTGGTCAAAGGCGACGGATTGTATCCCCTGCTTCACTAGACCCAAACACTCGAAGCATTCGCTGATGCTGGTTGGGTTGCTTGTATAGATGATAGTAAAAGTATTACGGGATACGTAATATTAGTGGCAGAATCGCCGGTATACTGGAAGAGTATGAAAAAAACTGCGGTTGCACTGAGCACAATAGAAGCAGAATACGTGTCACGGGAAGCCTGCTCAAGAGAGGTGGTATGGATGAGAAAATTACTGACGAGCCATAATTTGAAAGAACCAATTGTAAAATCAACATGTATATAGTGTGATAATGAAGCAGCAATCATAAACTCCAAGAATCATAAAGACAAACCAACAACAAAACACACTGCCATAAAACATCATTTCATCAGGGAGCAAGTAATTGATGGAACGATTGACATTCGATGCATCTCGACAGATAAAAATCAAGCAGACTTATTAACAAAGCCATTGAATCAGAATACTCATGAACGTCAATGTAAGAACGTGCTACATTCTAAATTATATACGGTGTTAATTTTGGATATCATTTCGAGGGGGAAGTGTTAAGAGATAAACAGGTGGAGAGGAGATCCTTTTTTTATTCCACTCATTCCATTTTTAATGTGATTATATTACCTTTGACTTTATTTAAAAAGAAAATCAAAGTGTTGCTCTAATTCGTTCTGTTACTGCTTTGATGCTGCAGACAATTTTTTCTCAGTAAATATAATGTTTGTAATACGACAGTGTTATTTTACTGCAACAGCATCCCTCAAATATCTGTACCTGGCCTGTCTACTCGTGACATAGTTTTCATGACGTACTCGCTAGAATGTCCTAGAAAGTAGCAGCAACTGACTGCGTATCGAGACTTCAAATGCATTAATTTAACTGAACTGGCAGCTGTGGGTTTGGGGAACGTCTTCTATTGAAATTGTTTGGGGAACGTCTTTTATTCCCATCTTGGACATAAACGAAAAATTTATTGATTTACTAACAAGATTACTGAACTAAATTACGAATATGCTCCCATAAAGACCGGAAAAGTAAGAACGAAAACTTTTTTGCTTGGATAACTCTAAAACAGCTCATGAATCTCCCAGACACAGCACATCGGGCATACGAAAAACGCCCCGACCTTCAAAATCATGTTGCTTACAAGCAGAAGCGGAACAAAGACAGTCAAGCTGTTAGACATGCAAAACTTCAGGCATGCCCATACATTAACCGACAGCAGAAATAGACCAGTTGTCTTGTGGATAAACCTGCGTGGTCTTGATACGGGCAAAATAAAAGCTGCACCTTATCCCTTTGTCCCAGCTGAAGCACTGAACCAACACTTCATATTATCTACAACCACAACTGAACCACAAATGAAACAGAGACTCGTTGATTTCTTCATTGGGGTAAACTACTGTAGCCACGAAAAATTCTATTTAAGGCTTGTTACTTGTAGTACCATCAAAAAAGCCATCATGTATGTCAAATCAGCGTCTACTGGATGTGAAAGCATCACAGTACAAATGATGAAGCTTATTGTTGAGTCTCCACTGCCCACTGTAACAGTTGTCTTCAACCACTCCTTAAGCACAAATATTTTTCCTAAGGAATGGAAACAGGAGCTAGTTAAGCCAGGACCAAGAAACAGCGTTTCCACCTATCTGCGTTCTTCCTGCACCGTCCAAAGCCTTAGAATACATAGCCTGCAAACAACTAAGAAACTACCTAACTACTAACAACATAGTAGATGCATATCAGACAGGTTTCTATAGACATCGCAGCACAACATTTGCCTTAATAAAGGTAGCAGAAAACATTAAGCTTGCCATGGATGCACAAGAAGCGACTACCATATGCTTCTTAGACATCAGCATAGCCTCTGACACTGTAGACTTCGACATTTTACTTGTCAAGCTTAGCAGGCTAAATTTCGTTCGCTCATACCTGACGTCTTTCCAGTAACGCATCGTTTCCGGCACGTAACGTCACAGTGGAGGCAGAAAGTGTCAGTGTCCCCCAGGGTTCGGTATTAGATCCTACGCTCTTTTCATAATAAGTAAATGATTTGTCATCAGTACTGTCCCACTGCAAATACCACATGTACGCTCATGATGTGCAGTTGTGTGCAAAACCAAGAAAGCTGAAGACTGCTATCGAAACTCTCAGTATCGACCTATGTGCACTATCAAAATGGCGCAGGGTATAGGGTTAAAACTCAGCCCATACAATACGCAAGCGGTACTGGAGGGTCATTCTAGGCTCATTAAGCCGAAATATAGGGAATCTCTACCACCTTAAACCCTAAAAAGGGTGAACATCAACTTCTCTCCTTCAGAAAACAGTCTAGGAGTGATAACAGATGAAAATCGAAACTGCACAGAGAGCTTCTCTGCAATGCGCATGAAACTATCAGCATCTCTCCAGACCCTGCAAAAATATGAAAAGTTAGTCTCTCTTGACCTGAAAAATATAAGGCGATTAAGGGTTTGTATCCTCGGCTTAGGGTCTCCCTTGATATTTGTCAGGATTTTGCAGGCGCTGGATCCATGTGGTACAGAAACACAGGGACACCGAGTTATTTATGATCACCAGTTTACTTCTGTAAGAACAGTATAACAACGAGCTCGCTACGCCGACCCTTTATAGCTGCGTCGGTCGTCCTACCGCGAATAAATACGGGTTTGTTAAGACTCCATTGTGAGCCGAAAAGACGTAAATTTCACGTCTAAACCATGCGCGTTGAATATACGTAGTTCCCGTGAAAACGGTGAGCAATGCGACGCGACTGCTGTGTGTGTGGCGATGCTCTACGACCGGCGTATACTGACGTAGCGTTTCGCCAGCATTGCACGACAGCGCCCACTCGCACTCGTTCTCGCACGAGACGTCTGCGTCTAAGCCTGTGATATTTACAAACAGAAATTCAAACAGACACATTTCCAATTATTGATTACAGCTATGTTATCCAGCAAGCCCCTTCTCAGGAAAGCCCACGGCACCTGGAATTGTTTATGGAGGCCTGTCTGTGATTCTCGATTCTTTGATCATATTTCACCATCATATGCACAATTATCCTGCGTGGAGACAAGCGTAGGGACTGCCGTACCGTATGTCTTGTGTACTGTCTTATCAACGTACATGCCCCTCACACCTTTCTTTATCCTTAACGCTCTTATCTGAAGACATAGCAGAAACACCCATTCCTTTCAGAGAAAAATATTTTCTGTTCAGCTTCGTCGTTCGGCCACTTTCTCGCAATTCTTCTCAGTAGAAGGTATCCGACTCTGGAATAACCCTCTACATTTTACTAGAGAATGTAACAATATTTCCAGCTACAGAAGACAGTTATTGACATACTTACAAAAGCAACTATAAGAATTACCACTGTCCTTGTATGCACTCGTACATCATTCATCACAACCAAATGTTACTCTTTTCCCGGTACTCTTAGCTGATGCAGAGTTCTTGAATTTCCTTTCCACAAAGCACGCTGTATTAAGAAACCTCTATCTTGTACACCTAGAAATTCATATTATATCTGCCACTATTATTATTATTGTTATTATTAGTATCGCAGTTAATGGCAGCAGCTGCAGTAGTTCAAGTAGTACCATCATTAACTTTATCAGTTCATAGCCAGTATTATTTACTCATATTATCACTCCAGAAGCTCACATCATTTTAGTACTATTTGTCATATTGAAATTAACTGAAATTATTATTTCTCAGGAAACTATGATCTACGGAAGGTACTATATGTGTAAAACCCTAATGTAATGTAAGAGAGGGCCTGATGGCACTAATCAGGTCAGTTCAAATCAATAAATAAATGAATAAATAAATCAGTGCCTAGCTACATTTTCGCTTAACCTTTTTTCCTACTCCTTTCCATACAGTTGCGTTACAGCTCCCTATGATTATTAGATTCTGATTACTCTTTACATGCTGAATTACCCGTTCAATATTCCCATAGGTCCGACTGGGGGACTAATCCTGGATCATTTGCCAGCGCAGGGATCATCATGACATTTGCTTTTCAATCACAACCCACATGTCCTGTGGATACATGTCATTTGTCTTTAATGCAGTGGTTTTCATCGCCTTCTGCATCCTCATGCCGTTGATCATGTTCGATTCTTCCGCCTTTTTGGAAACGTTTCCCACCCAAACGGCAAGAGAGTGCTCTGCAACACTTTGCTCTCCACCGCTTCCTTTGATAAAGCCTTTGCCTCAACAGCCGCCATTGCTGATGATTTATATTCAGAATTTAAGTAGTCGATGGGTTCGAACGCGGCTCTCATGCCTTTTTGATTACTAGTGAAAGATGCTACCCTCCCCGTCCGCCCGTTTTTTGTTCTCTTCATCCTTGTATATGAAATTCTCGTGTCACAGTGGCATACTCCTCCGAAACGGCTCGATCGATTCTGATGAAATTTTATATGTATATTCGGTAGGTCTGAGAATCGGTCGTAGTCTATTTTTCATACACCCAAGTGATAAGGGTGGTCCACCCCAAAACTTTTTTCGTATTTTTTGGACAGAACTTTTTATTTTTATTTTCTTACGATCTGGCATTAAGAATACACACAACCCTAGATTTTCACCCTTCTACCACCAACCCCTAATTTTAATAGCGATTTTAGTAATTTAATAATTTCAGTCCCGGTCGATAACTGATCAATTATCACTTGATCAGTTATCCCTGCCAGTCTTTCACTATTCGATAGATAGGTAACTGAAGGAAACGTACCAAAAGCAACGACTCGAATATTCCTCTTTCAATCGACGTAACTAGACCGAGAAGTTTAACTAGGTAGCACGTGTCATTCGCCAAACCGAGATTTAGGCCTAGCGCACACGCATCGATTTTTATCGTACCGAACTGTATCGTACCATCAAATTCTTTTATTGGAACAAAGAATTTCCTATGGTTTCCATTGTTCCTCTAAAAGAATTGAATCATGCAGTATTTTTACGTACGATAAAAATCGATGCGTGTGCGCTTGGCCTTATTCATAATGCTGACGAAGACGTTTCGACACGAAATTGCCGCTACGTTGTATGCTAATGGGCGATCCGTGTATCAGCTGCAATTGTTAAATACGCGCGATCTACCGTAGAAACGCTAGAACTAACAGTGGCCGATGCTGCCGGACATCCCCCTAAGCATTTTCTCACCTCCTACACAGTTTTCGGCCATTATAATTGTTTGTATCACGAGCTCCAGCCAACAACGGCTATTGTGTTACAAGTATACATTGTGTTACACGTACACATTATTCTTATAGACTAGAGATAATTTATATGGCAAAACAACGTTTGTCGGGTCAGGTATAACATAGGCCTATAAAGATTTTCAGAGGCGGGACAAAGTTCGCCGGGTATACATTGTGTTACACGTATACATTATTCTTATAGACTAGAGATGATTTATATGGCAAAACAACGTTTGCCGCGTCAGCTGTAACATATAAAGATTTTCAGAGGCGGAACGAAGTTCGCCGGGTATAGCTAGTTTGATATAAAGCTGCCGTGTCGGCCGTCCTAGACCATGGGGACTATTTTGGATCGTAAATAAATAATTCGACTATATTCCATTCCATTATCCTCGTTTTGCTTCTGTTGATGTTCATCTTATATCCTCCTTTCAAGAGACTGTCCATTCCGTTCAGCTGCTCTTCCAGGTCCCTTGCTGTCTCTGACAAAATTAAAATGTCATCGGCGAATCCGAAGTTTTTATTTCTTCTCCATGGATTTTAATACCTACTCCGAATTTTTCTTTTGTTTCCTTCACTGCTTGCTCACTATACAGATTGAATAACATCGGGGAAAGGCTACAACCCTGTCTCACTCCCTTCCCCACCAGTGCTTCCCTTTCATGTCCCTCGACTCTTATAACTGACATCTGGTTTCTGTACAAATTGTAAATAGCCTTCCGCTCCCTGTATTTTATCCCTGCCACCTTCAGAAATTGAAAGAGAGTATTCCAGTCAACATTGTCAAAAGCTTTCTGTAAGTCTACAAATGCTAGAAACGTAGGTTTGCCTTTCCTTTATCTATTTTCTAAGATAAGTCGTAGGGTCAGTATTGCCTCACGTGTTCCAACATTTCTACGGAATCCAAACCGATCGTCCCCGAGGTCGGCTTCTACCAGTTTTTCAATTCGTTTGTAAAGAATTCATTTTAGTATTTTGCAGCCGTGTCTTATTAAACTGATAGTACACTAATTTTCACATCTGTCAACACCTGCTTTCTTTGGGATTGAAATTATTATATTCTTCTTGAAGTCTGAGGGTATTTCGCCTGTCTCATGCATCTTGCTCACTAGATGGTAGAGTTTTGTTAGGCCTGGCTCTCCCAAGGCTGTCAGTAGTTCTAATGGAATGTTGTCTACTCCCGGGGCCTTGTTTAGACTTAGGTCTTTCAGTGGTCTGTCAAACTCTTCACGCAGTATCATATCTCCTATTTCATCTTCATCTACATTCTCTTCCATTTCTATAATATTGTCCTCAAAAACATCGCCCTTGTATAGACCCTCTATATAATTGAAGTTGTAAATGAGTTTTGATATTTGGGGAGCAAAATAACTGATGATGGTCAAAGTAGAGAGGATACAAAATGTACACTGTCAATGTCAAGGAAAGTGTTTCTGAAGAAGAAAAATTTGTTAACACTGAGTATAGATTTAAGCGCCAGGAAGTCGTTTCTGAAAGTATTTGTATGGAGTGTAGCCATGTATGGAAGCGCAACGTGGACGATAAATAGTTTAGACAAGAAGAGAACAGTAACTTTCGAAATGTGGTGCTACAGAAGAATGCTGAAGATTAGATGGGTAGATCACATAACTAATGAGGAGGTATTGAATAGGAGAGAAGAGAAATTTGTGGCACAACTTGACTAGGAGAAGGGATAGGTTGGTGGGGCATATTCTGAGGCATCAAGGGATCACCAATTTAGTATTGTACGGCAGCGTGGAGGGTAAAAATCGTAGAGGGAAACCAAGAGATGAATACATTAAACAGATCCAGAAGGATCCAGAAGGATGTATGTTGCAATAAGTACAGGGAGATGAAGAAGCTTGCACAGGATAGAGTAGCATGGAGAGCAGCATCAAACCGGTCTCAGGACTGAAGACCACAACAGCAACAAATAAATGATTGCCACTATTTAAGTTCCAAGCCTCGTGTTTATGACCGGTTCTTACTTAGGAAACCCGCCTCGTATTACACTATATGGCGAAAGCAGACAAGCCGTACGGCATGGAGTACTTGTCTATATGTTGCCGAACGGCCGCGGACCGGAGTTCCAGTCCGATAGCTGGAGATTCCAGGGAGTGGCCGCCGCAGCGGTGCGCGGAGCCCCGATCCGTCTCGCGTTTCACGCGCGGCCGCCGCTGGACCGGAGACGGGGGAACAGGCCGCTGGGACAGCGGGCGCTTCGCGGCTCCCCTTGTGAAACGCTGCCTCCACAGGTGAGAGGAGCGAGAGAGAGGCCATCCTGCCGGCCGTATTTTCCCTCGACAGGTCTTTAGCTTTTTTCCCACCCAGGAAGTCTCAGCTGCGACCGTCGCATTTTTGCTCCGCTCCGCATAACATGCGGTCGAAGTACATACTGTGGCGATTTCCTTATCAGTCTGCCCTATGTTTCTTCTATTTGTAATTACAGTCCCAGGGGGAATCCAGAAAAAGGAGCAGGAAAGCTACAAATACGTAATACTCTACATATAAGCGATTTTTTGCTAATCTGAATATTAAAAGAAGTCGAATGTGAGAATTTACTATTTCAACCATACGTGAAAGACAAATTCACAAAAGTCGAGGAATAATTCACTTTCGCAGAATAAATGAATTAAAATTCGTAAACTCATCACTAACTCAGTTATCATGGTTGAATCTATTAAAACCGCACAGAAAAGCCCTAACGTAATAGGACACACAACTCATCAAGTCACATTAGTGCTGTTTAAACTAATAAACCACTTCCAAAGGCTATTCCCAATAACACGACTCTATTTCACTTTAGTCATAAAAGTACGCCGTCAAATTCCTGACTACCCTGAAAATCACTGATGTCAGTCGCAGTTCAGGGAAAGTGAATTTTGGCTCTGTTCGATCATTACATGAATACAACGTAAGAGAACCGTCTCTTTATCTTTTGGTGTTTTACACACATCAAAAAAAAGTTTAGCATCACCTCGGTTCCGAGAGTTCCGGAACCTGTACAGAAAATTGGAATAGCGATCAACATAACATCATTTCCGCTCTTTTTATCGCCCATGAAAACCACACATTGCATGTTGTACCACCATACAGCGAGACCTTCAGAGGTGGTGGTCCAGACTGCTGTGCACATCGGTAACTCTAATACCCAGTAGCACGTCCTCTTGCATTGATGCATGCCTGTATTAGTCATGGCATACTTTTCATAGGTTCATCAAGACACTGTTGGTCCAGTTTGTCCTACTCTTCAATGGCGATTCGCCGTAGGTTCCTCAGAGTGGTTGGTGGGTCATGTCGTTCATAAATAGCTCTTTTCAACCCGTCCCAGGCATTTTATATAGGGTTCATGTATGGAAAATATGCTGGCCATTGTAGTCGCGCGATGTCGTTGTACTGAAGGAAGTCAGTCATTCAGAAGAAGTGCGCGACGGGGGCGCGAATTGTCGTCCATGAAGACGAATGCCGCACCAATATGCTGCCGATATGGTCTTATTTTTCCACCTTGGTTCTTCTACATACACACATCAAAAAAAGTTTTCCATCACCCCAGTTCCCAGAGCTCCTGAAGATAGACGTTGACTGTGGATATTGTATAACAGACAAAGTCCTTTGACTGTTCAGAGGTGTCACTAAACACGCCCACAGATATAAACAACCATGCTTGAGCAGCGCCTATTAGACGGAGGGAGTCCGATAGCCGATCAGTTCCAGTCATTCCACCAGGAAGAAGGTACAGGGCTCGTGTCGTCTGTAGTTCAACCATGCCTAGACGATCAATATCGCGGATAGATCGCGTCCGCATTATTACTTTGTGCCAGGAAGGGCCCTTAACAAGGGAAGTGTCCAGGCGTCTCGGAGTGAACCAGAACGATGTTATTCGGACACGGAGTTCGGACACGGAGGAGATACAGAGAGAAAGGAACTGTCGATGACATGTCTAGCTAGGGCCACCCAAGGACTACTACTGGAATGGATGACCGCTACCTACGAAAATGGCTCGGAGGAACCCTGACAGCAACGCCACCAAGTTGAATAATGCTTTTCCTGCAGCCACAGGACGCCGTGTTGCGACTCAAACTGTGCGCAATATGCTTCATGATGCGCAACTTCACTCCCGACGTCTATGGCGAGGTCCATCTTTGCAACCACGCAGCAAGGTACAGATGGGCCCAACGACATGCCGAATGGACCGCTCAGGACTGGCATCGCATTAACTTCACCGATGAGTGCCGCATAAGCCTTCATCCAGACAATCGGCGGAGACGTGTTTGGAGGAAACCCGGTCAGGCTGAACGCCTTAATCACACTGTCCAGCGAGTGCAGCAAGGTTCAAAATGGTTCAAATGGCTCTGAGCACTATGGGACTCAACTGCTGAGGTCATTAGTCCCCTAGAACTTAGAACTAGTTAAACCTAACTAACCTAAGGACATCACAAACATCCATGCCCGAGGCAGGATTCGAACCTGCGACCGTAGCGGTCTTGCGGTTCCAGACTGCAGCGCCTTTAACCGCACGGCCACTTCGGCCGGCGTGCAGCAAGGTGGAGGTACCCTGCTGGTTTGGGGTGGTATTATGTAGGGCCGACGTACGCCGCTGGTGGTCATGGAAGGCGCCGTAACGACTATACGATTCGTGAATTCCATCCTTCGACCGATGGTATAACCACATCGGCAGCATATTGGCGAGGCATTCGTCTTCATGGAGGACAATTCGCGCCCCCAACGCGCACGTCTCGTGGATGAATTCCTTCAGGGAAACGACATCGCTCGAATAGAGTGGCCAGCTTGTTCGCCATGCATGAAACCTATCGACAGTGCCTGGGATAGATTGAAAAGGACTGTTTATGAACGACGTAACCCACCAACCACTCTGAGGGATCTATGAAGAATCGCCGTTGAGGAGTGGGACAATCTGGACCAAGAGTGCCTTGATGAACTTGTCGATATTATGCTACGACGAATACAGGCATGCATCAATGCAAGAGGACGTGCTACTGGGTATTAGAGGTACTGGTGTGTACAGCAATCTGGACCACCACCTCTGAACGTCTCGCTGTATGGCGGTAGAACATGCGCTGTGTGGTTTTCATGAGCAATAAAAAGGGCGGAGATGATGTTTATTTTGATCTCTATTCCAATTTTCTGTACAGGATCCGGAACTCTCGGAACCGAGGTGATGCAAAACGTTTTTGATGTGTGTATTATATAAGGGGGGATCAAAAAGTTATCGTTAGAAGCCCATACAGTCCAGAATCGATATGCGAAACAGCCAAAATCTCCGTTAGCATTGAGGCAATCATCCCACCGAAGCAACAGGTTGAAGATACTAATTTGGTAAAACAGCATGCCGTGCTGTGTGCAGAAGTCCGTAACTGCGTGCTGGAAATCCTCGTCTGACAGGCCTTTCTTAAATGATCGAAGGCGTGATAATCACAAAGGGAGAAGTTAGGACCACAGGGCAGGTCCTCGAGTGTCTCTCACTTGTGTTGGTTTAGCTTCTGCGTTATGACATTTGCGATGTGCGGACGCAGCATGGAACTTGTCGCACAATTCCACAACGATTGTTTTCGACAGACATGTTTTCCGATACACATTCGTCACTCTCAGATGGATGTGTACCGATGTCTGTCCTAGATGCTACTACAATGCAGGAAACTAGTGGCTACCGGCTTCCACATGAGAAATTGTCTACTGCTTACGTGGGGTCATAAGGTTTAAACATAGCTCCGTGATACATTTTTGTTTGCGGATACATGTATGCAGTCGTAGAACATAATGAACTCTCCGCCCACAGTGCCGTGGAACTACGCTACAGGGGCCAGAACGAAATGGCGAAGCCCTTTGGTAAAGTGCAGTACCGTGCGGTAATTAGTTTCCTGCTTTTGAAAGGGAACATCGCTGCAACGATGCGTCTTGAGTTGGTGGAAGTGTAGGGCAGCAGTGCTCCGTCATATCACACAGTGGTTGTTAGCTGGCGCAGACGAGTCCAGTGTGGTCGAACGAGTCTGCATGACGGAGAACGAAATGGCAGACCAGTTCTCTGTGAAGAACGTGGAGTCGCTCGAGAAGTGGAGGGACTGGTGCTCGAGGACCGGCATATCTCAGTCGAGAATATAGTTGAAAAAGTGAAAATCTGTCATAGATCAGTTCTGAACATATTGCGTGATATTCTGAAAATGACAAAGGTCTCCGTCCGTTGGTTTCCATCACTACTCATACCTATTCAGTACGCACGTCGAACACAGGCGGCAGCACAAATGTTACAGGTGTGGCATGTCAATCCAGATGGCTTATTCAGCCGTCCAATCGCCATGGAAGAGTGCTGCATGTACTGTACTACTAATGACCCCGAGACAAAGGATCTAAGCAAGCTGTAGCAGCATGTGGAAGAGCTGACAGGGATCCCAAACAGATGAACAATACTTATGAATCCGCCGAAAAAGCGCCTTATAAGCTACTTCTTTCGTGCATGTGTTAATTTCCCTGAGGTTCTTCTGATGAATCTCTGTCTGGTATTTGCTTTTCCCACTATCTATTTTATGTGGTCATTCCTCTTAAGGTCGCTCTGGATAGTTACGCCTAGATATTTTATGGCAGACGCTGTCTCAAACTCTTTGTCATTAACAGTGTAGCTGTAAAGCTTTCGATTTTTTTTCCTGTGTATGCGCAGTATGTTACATTCATTTACGTTCAGGGTCAACTGCCAGAGCCTGCACCATTCATCAACTCTGTGCAGGTCGTTCTGCAAATTCTTACTATCTTCTAGCGCTGCTACATTGGTAAAGACAACTACATCATCTGCGAATAGCGTTATAAAGCATCCGACGCTTTCTACTAGACCATTTATATATATCGTAAACAGTAGCGGTCCTATCACATTTCCCTGTGGTACTCCGGATATTGCCTTTACATCTGTCGATTTTGTTCCGTTAAGAGTGACGTGATGAATTCTATCTGCAAGAAAGTCTTGAATCCAATCGCAAGTCTGCTCCGATACTCCGTAAGCTCGTGTTTTTTCATTAAACGGCAATGCGGGACGATGTAAAATGCCTTACTGAAATCAAGAAACACGGCATCAACCTGAGCGCCGTTGTCTACTGCACTGAGGATCCCATTGAGGAAAAGAGTGAGCTGAGTTTCGCAGGATCTCTGTTTGCAAAGTCCATGTTGATTTTTATAGAGGAGACGTTCATTTCCCAAAAATGTCATAATTCTTCAGCATAAAACATGTTCTATAATTCTACAACAGATTGACATAAACGGTATAGGTCTGTAATTGTGTGTTTCTGTCTTACTGCCTTTCTTAAAAATGGGAATGACCTGCGCTTTTTTCCAGTCGTCAGATACCTTTCGTTGCTCAAGCAATCTACGATAAATTACTGCTAGAAGGGTAGCAAGTTCTTTCACATAATCTTTATAGAATATTATAGGTATCTCATCAGGTTCTGACGACTTTCCACTACTAAGCGATTGTAACTGCTTTTCAGTTCCGCAATCGCTTATCTCAATATCTTCCATTTCGACGTTCGTACTACGATTGAAAGGATGGACAGTGTTACGATCTTCCGCGGTGCAACAACTTCGGAAGACCAAATTCAGTATTCCGGCCTTCTCTCCGTTATCTTCCGTTTTGGTGTTGGTGTGGTCGCTGAGAGAAATAGATGATTTTGACCCACTTACTGCCCATCTCCCCTAGAAGTTCGTGGCAATATTTCTGGGATATCCTGCATACACTATGTGATCTAAAGTATTTGATGCTGACTGCTGAGGTATTCTAAAATTTGTATGAGGTCACTGTTGATGAGCAAATATATCTTCCTACCTTTCTTAACATTCCTTGTAAGACCCGTCGTCATAGATGCTGTCCCAGCCTTATGATCACTGACACCTTCCTTTACGTTAACTGATTCAGTAAGGTCAGGTCTGTTTGTTGCCAGGAGGTCTAAGACGTTACCCTCATGAGTTGGTTCTCTAACTGTCTGCTCAAGGTAATTTTCGGACAAGACATCCAGAACACTGCCACTAGCTTTCTGTTCTCAGTACTATCTGTGCATTATAACCTGTCTTTTCCGAAGTAATTCTGGGACCTTTCCTTGGATGCCCCTGCAACTTACTAAAATCATATTAATCTTTTCTATCTCTGACCTGCGAGGACCAAGTTTTTATGTTCGTTGCTTCGTTTTTTCGCATGAGAAATAAAACTTTACGACTATCTCTTGTTTATTTGCGTTATATTTCGAAGAGTCGCCGTTAAGCTAATGCATTGGCTGAAAAACGAGTAAACAGTTTCTGAAGCAAATCAGAATTGGTGCCGCGCGGTGACGACTGGTATAAGAATATCACTGGGTAAATATTGACCATTTACTTTTAAGTCCAAACCATTTCACAAAGCTGTTCACCGCAACAACTATCTATCTTGGTCGTCAACTTGTTAACAGAGAAACGAACAAATATAACAAATCATTTCAAGGACTAGTTAGCAAAGCTACGTGAACTATATTGTTAGAAAAGTTAAATATTTTGATTCAAAAAGTATTTGTTCTTGTGTATTAATAAGAAAATGATTTCTTGTATGCGATTTATAAACGCAACTCTAGATTATCTATCTGCTCAGTTGTAGTTCTATAATAATTTATAGAATAGAGTTACCATCAGCGGAGGGAAGATCTGAAACAATGGAATGGATTCCAGCTTCACCAATGCAGGCCAAAAGTGTTTCGAAGAACGGGTCGATACGCAAAGGATTCCACGTAAACCAGTGCCAACAAAACATGCTCCCTATTTTACGGACAACAGTTTCGTAAACAAGAAGTGACTGTTGCCAGCAAATAAGCACCGAGAAGCAAGTACGAGTGAAACTTCCCTAATTGCCAGAGTTTGTGTCGTGCTAAGCTTCTTTCTCCATAAAGGAAGCTTTGTCTGTCCCAAGTGACTGTTTATATCTCAGCAAGTGGGCGACAGGTTTAAAGGACACTTTCTGTGGAAACATCAGAAGACGAAAAACTTCATTAACACAATTTCCAGGAATTTTTCATGCGTAGGAGGTATGGACTACTTGCAACGTTCAGTTAATTTGAAGAGCGCAGGAAGCACCATTACTTAACAGTTATCTCTGATGTAATATGCATATTTTGTGAAGAGTAATTTGAAAGTATAGGAGACGAAATGAACACTTGCGACGTCTTGCATACTATTGTCTTTATCTCCTTTTTACTATACCCAACAGGTTTCAATATATTTAAAAACTCATTATCAGTTGTTTTTAATTCACACAACGAATGATGTTACATACTACACTGAAATTTAATGCTGTTGTTTGTAAAAACAATTACACGTGCTCTCTGATTCTGGATATTACTCTTGTTGTCTTTTTGTTTCATTTACTAGAAGGACAACTTCATACCAGCCCGTATAACATTTTATTCTTCTTATATGAGCCCAATCAGCACAAAGTATGTTCTGTTTACATTTACGAGCTACATCTTTGTTATTTTAATGTCAATTGAACTAAAGACACCTGTTGCAGTAGGAGCAACACGAAAATCTTAATAAAACAAACAAACCCAGGAACCTTGTACTTATTTTATGTGATAAATACCTAGCAAAAGTTTATCATTTCGTATAACACATGTATCTGGTAGAGGGTGTGTACATTAACCGTTGTTGCACCTGTTAAGAAATTAATAAAGTCTAGACAATCCTTGCCGTCAACAGAAAAAGCCTGATGAGGATTTGAAACGAAAAATCTGAAAGTTTATAAAGCATTTCTTTTATGGAAGAGAGCTCACTATGAGTTCAGGGCGTACCAGCAAACTTAAATGTGACGACTTATGTTAATAACGAAAAGTGAAATAATGACAAATATTTGTCATATGAAATAAATTTTCCTTTCAGATGTGCTACTTATTCGGATGTCCATATAATATAGCGACAGGTTTCGAAATCATAAAGTTCTGTCTGCAGGATACTCTGAAACATTGGAGGCTTCCACTGATTTGACGTGTACCAGAATCTATACCAGGTTCCATAACTGGTACCCAGCTTCATCCTTCTTAGGGCATAAATATTACCTACGCTAAAGAGTTCAACTATAGAGAAACCATAAGCAGCTAATAAACAACTAAGAGGTTCTGAAACATGTGCATATCTAAAAATTCCTAAATGCTTAATAAAACATTAATAATCTGTAGTGCACTAGACAGCGTATTTTTGCTAGTGATGATCAGAATACGTAACTGTCTCTATGGACACCGCTAGTAAGAGGCTGAAAGAAAGAAGTGTGTGGCACATTTGACAGGGAATTTAGAGCCTCAGGTCAGTAGTACCACAGCCTTGGAGGTGTTTTCTTCATACACACCTTTCCTTTGCGAGGTGTGAGAGCTGTCTTATAGTAGATGCCAGCGCACCAAGAAATTCTATTTTTTGTTCATATATGCAGTAGAATGATGGAAAGATTAGATGTTTAATTTTGTAGGTGAGTCGGGGATATAATGGTTGCGAAAGTTAATGCCATCTGCAGCAGAAACACTACCTCTTACCCAACTGGACATCTAGTCGAACAGAGCGTAAATAACAGAAACTACCTTGTAATGTCGTTCTGCTTCAACGCTATCCCAGATTTCAACGGCTGTAGTGGCTGACAAATGGTGGCGTGCCTGTTTGCTGGAAACTGAGGGCCATGTTAACAGTCCAACAAAATCTATATCGAGGTGGCTCAGGACAACATATGCAACATACGGTCTTCGTTTATCTTGTTCAAAAAGTCACAGAGACGTCACACAGGCCACAGCCACCGGCCTTAGCACTTGAGTCATGTAACGACTGATGTCCAAATTGCCAATTATGAAAACCAAAGTTGATCGTATTGTGTACCCAATACCTAGCCATAACATCACATCAGGCACAAAGACCATTTGATGATGATGAATGCCCAACATACGGATACATATATCATGATACCACATGCATAATTGGAGAACTCGGACTTGTCTGAAGAAAGTATGTGGTGCCAAACTTCTACATCTGTCCACGTCTGTCGTTGGGTGCACCACAGTCCGTGTGTCTCTTTCTCTGCTGCAACGTCAAGAGAAGTTGCAACAATGGTCGCTATGCAGGCAGTCTGTTATAGACAACCTGCAATGATGTGCAATGATATTTATGTATGTGTATTCAGCGGCATATGTGGATACCATCTACGAAATATGTTGCGAACAGAGTTGTTAATAAAGAAGAAATAAATTAAAACCTTATACATGGTGCTGCAGTATTTCATAAATTTCAGCGTTTAAGACATCATATCTCCTGTGGCGCACAATGATATAAATTTTCTCGTGCATTCAGGGGTATATGTGAATACAGGCTGGAAAATATGTCTCAAGTATAGTTAGTACTGAAGAAATGATAAATTAAAATGTCATGCTTCATGCGGCAGTTTTACTGCATGAACAGTGAAAATGAAGTAAGCGATAAACTTTTCCGTTTCATCATTATTTGTGGGTCGTAAGGAAGAAAAAGTTTCTTGAAGACTTGAAATTACATGTCAAGTTTGTTGAAAGACACTAAATGCTCTCATTCTCAATTACTGGATGACTAAAGTATGAGTACTCGCGCGTCGCGGGCTACACTGCTTTTGCAGCCCCACCATCATCTCTATAGATAGGCGGTGCTTGTTGCCCCCCCCCCCCCCCCCCCATAGGCATAGCCATGATTTACAGACAGTAAGTCACAGGTGCGCCAAGTTTGGATGAAACCGGTCCAGTGGTTTAGGAGGAGATGTGGGGCATATGTACGTACATACATACATACAGACATACAGACATACATACATGAAATTTATGGGTAGTTGCGAATACGATAAACTGTCAGCTGTGTAAGGGAAAGTGAACAATGAAAATTTGTGCTGGATCGGGTCTCGAAACCGGATTTCCCGTAGGAACGACAACATGGAAGCTTAGGTTGGTCGCGAGTCACGGATGACTAGGGTGGTTAAGGTGGCCTGTGGTGTAAAGCGGGTAATCCGGATTCGAACCCCGGTCCAGCTCAAATTTTCATTGCTGTCATTCCCTAATAAAGCTCGTGGTTGTTAGTATTCGTAACTGCGAATGCATTTCATGTATTTCGTAACGGTTGTAGTCGCCGTAGCGTTTGTTCCTTCGGAGATGCATCCATGTCTGAATGAAGTACTAAATTGATTGTGTCCATTTTGCTAAAGGAACCATCCCAGCAATCTCCTTAACAGATTTAGGGAAACCTGAATCGGTAGGGCTGAACAGAGATTTGTTTCTCAAAAGTGCGTGATCAGTGTCTTAATCTTGCATTGCTATTGTGGTCGTTTGTATCACCTTTACCATGATATGTCTCGCAGGCCCAATACCTTTTTCTCACCTTTTTGTAATGATTCGGAGTACAAAAAGGATTGACATTGAATTACGTTGAGTACAAAAACTAAGTAAACACGTTTTTTGTTCGTTTTACTACTTACACAATTCAGAAAGTAGTTTCTAAATTCGAGTTCAAGAGGAAGAATGATTACGAAGGGTGAATTTACACAAACAAAGTAGAAATCGAGTTCACACTGTTTTATCGTTTCAAAAAAACTGTTTAATGGCAAATAAAGGAGAACAATGAAGTTTAAGAAAATCACAGTGTACTAAGGAGAATTAAGTAAATACTATCCAAGAAAACTTTGCAAGTAAACTGCCTCCACAATTTGTTGTTGTGGTCTTCAGTCCGAGGAATGGTTTGATGCAGCTTCCCATGCTACTATATCATGTGCAAGCCTCTTCATCTGCGAATAACGACTGCAACCCACACCCTTCTGAATCTGCTTACTGTATACATCTCTTGGTCTCCCTCTACGATTTTGACCCCTCACCTTCCCACCATTACTCCTAATACACATATTTCTTTTGTTTCCTTACTACTTGCTCAATGTACATATTGAATAGCATCTGGAGCAGGCTACAATCCTGTCTCACTCTCTTCTCGACTCTTATGACGGCCGTCTGGTTTCCGTAAAAGTTATCAATAGCCTTTCGCTCCATGTATTTTACCCCTGCTACCTTCAGAATTTCCAAGAGAGTAATTCAGTCCACATTGTCATAATCTTTCTCTTAGTCTACAGATGTCATAGACGTAGGTTTGCCTTTCCTTAATCTATCTTCTAAGAGAAGTCGTAGGGTCAGCAATGTCTCGCGTGTTCCTACATTTCTCCGGAATCCAAACTGATCTTCCCCGAGGTCGGCTTGTATCGGTTTTTCCATTCTTCTATAAAGAATTTGTGTTAGAATTTTACAAACATGACTTATGAAACTAATAGTTTTGTAATTTTCACACTTTTCAGCAGCTGCATTCTTTGGAATTGGAATTATTACGTTCTTCTTGAAGTCTGAGGGTATTTCGCCTGTCTCATTCATCGTGCACTCCAAATGGAAGAGCATTGCCACGGCTTGCTCTCCCAAGGGTATCAGTAGTTCTACGGAATGTCGTCTACTCCAGCGGCACTGCTTTGACGAATTCTTCTCGTAGTATCGTATCTCCTATCTCAGCTTCATCTACGTCTTCCTCCACTCCTATAATAATTCCTTCAAGTTCATCTCCCCTCTATATAGTACTCCTACCTTGCAGCTTTCGGGATCGATGACCTAGCAGTTTGGTCCTTACCTCCTCTTTAAACCAACCAGCCTTGCAGCTTTCCCTTCATTGCTTAGGACTGGTTTTCCATTTGATCTCTTGTTATTCATTTGCTGTTGGCGGTATCTACCTTTATCCTAGTGAAATACGCTTCTCAATCATTATATTTGTCCTCTAACAATTCTTGCTTAGCTATTTTGCACTTCTCATTTTATAGACGTTTATATTACCTTTCTCCTTCTTCATTTGCTGCATTTTTATATTTTCTCCTGTCATCAATTAAATTCAGTACCTCCTGTGTTATCCAAGGATTCCTACTAGGCCTTATTTTTATACCTTTTTGATCCTCTGCTGACTTCACTATTTGATCTCTTAAAGCTACTCATTCGTATTCACTGTGTGATTTTTCCATATTCTAGTCAACTGTTGCCCAATGCTCCCTCTGAAACTCTAAACAGCATCTGGTTCTCTCAATTTTTTCAGATCCCATCTCCTTAACTTCCTACCTTTTTGCAATTTCTTCAGTCTTAGACTACAGTTCACAGCCAATAAATTGATGCCAACGTCCACATCTGCCACTGGAAATGTCTTACAATTTAAAATCTGGTTCCGACATCTCTGTCTTACCGTCACATAATAAATCTAAAACGTTCCGGCGTTTGCAGGTCCCTCCCACGTATACAACGTTCTTCCGTGGTTCTTAAACCAAGTGTTAGTGATGATTAAATTATGCTCTGTATAAAATTCATCCAGGCGACTTCCTCTTTCATTCCTTTTTCCCAGTCCAAATTCACCTACTATTTTTCCTTCTCTTCCATCCTATACTTTTGAATTCCATTCTCCCATCACAATTAAATTTTCATCTCCCTTAACTATCTGAATAATTACTTTTATTTGATCATACATGTCTTCAATCTCGTTATCATCTGCGGAGCTAGTTGACATATAAACTCGTACTACTGTGGTAGGTGTGGGCTTCCCGTTTATCTTGACTACGATGATGCGTACACTGTGCTGTCCATAGTAGCTTGACCGCTTTCTTATATTCTTATTCATTATTAAACTCACTCCTGCATTATCCCTATTTGCCTTCGTATTTATAACCTTCTATTCACGTGACCAGAAGTCGTGTTCGTCCAGCCATCGAATTTCACTAAACCCAACTACATCTAACTTCCACCTAGCCATTTCGGTTTTTTTTTAAATTTATAAACTAACTGCACGTTTAAGGGATCTAACTCTCCGCGCTCCGATCCGTGGAACGCCATTTTAGTTTTTCCTAACATCGACGTCCTCCTGAGTAGTCCCCGCCCGGAGAGCCGAATGGCGGACTATTTTACCTCCGGGAAATTTCACACAAAAGGACGCCATCATCATTTAACCATACAGTAGAACTGCATGCCCTCGGGAAATTATGGCTGTAGTTTCCCTTGCTTTCAGCCATTTGCAGTACCGGCACAAAAAGGCCTTTCTGATTGATGTTAGTTGCCGGCCAGTGTGGCCGTGCGGTTAAAGGCGCTTCAGTCTGGAACCGCGCGACCGCTACGGTCGCAGGTTCGAATCCTGCCTCGGGCATGGATGTGTGTGATGTCCTTAGGTTAGTTAGGTTTAAGTAGTTCTAAGTTCTAGGGGACTGATGACCTCAGCAGTTGAGTCCCATAGTGCTCAGAGCCATTTGAACCATTTTTTTTATTGATGTTATAGGGTTATTCAGTCAATCATCCGACTGTTAGCCCTGCAACTCCTGTGAAGGGGGCTGCTCCCCTTCAGGGTTGGGTTGGGTTGTTTGGGGGAGGAGACCAGACAGCGAGGTCATCGGTTTCATCGGATTATGGAAGGATGGGGAAGGATGTCGGCCGTGCCCTTTCAAAGGAACCATTCCGGCATTTGCTTCCCTTCAGGAACCGCAAGTTTGTCTGACCTCTCAACAGATACCGCTCCGTTGTGGCTGCGTCTACAATACAACTATCTGTAATCACTGACGTACGGAAGCCACCCCAACAACTGCAAGGTCTATGGTTCGTGGGGGCTCCACAATTTATTTTTAAAATATTGTATCTAAATCTCTTTTTAACGCATCTGGCTACTGCATACAATCTTCACAAAAGGAGTTGGAATGTTTTTTGAGACATAACGGAGAACAATTATGACAGACATATTAAATTTTAATGTCTTCACAACCATAGCATCTTGCTGGAAGGGTCCCGTCAGTCTGTTCACAGACATTTTGAGAGAGGTTGGGTGATATGCTTGGTGCGAGCCCTCTGTAGTAATTCGTCTTTGATTGGAGTCTTCCAAAGCAATTTCAGAAAGACTCACCTATCCGTCTCCCGTTGGTTGAGAGCGGAAAACGACAAGACTGTTTATGCCAGCTACATCCAGTAAGCATAAGAATAAGGCCAAAGGCCATTTTCTACTTATTCTTCCTACATCATGTGAGGTGCACATCTTGTCTACTAAGTCTACTGCTGCGTTAGTATCATCTCAGACTTCGCTTCTTCTTCAGCTGTTTCATCTTTTTTTTGTCGTCGTACATAATACCCAATAGAATCACCCACTTGCTTTCCTTTGATACCTGACTAACTCTTGTGCAATACTTCTGAAGGTCAAAGATGCATGTAAAAGCAGCTCTGTCTCGTGTGTTCAGGCATTCTGGGTCAATTTATTTCTTGTTCTTTCTTACTGTTCCCAAAATTGTTAGTTGATGGTCTTTCAGATGTTGGCTGTAAATGGCTCTAAACGCTACGGGAGACTTAGAACTACTTAAACTTAACTAACCTATGGACATCACACATATCCATGCCCGAGGCAGGATTCAAACGTGCGACCGTAGCAGCAGCGCGGTTCCGGACTGAAGCGCCTAGAACCGCTCGGCCACAGCGGTCGGCTCTTTCAGATGTGACAGCGCCAGTTCGTGGTCCATAAACCAGTGATGCATGCTTATGTTTCTTTATGCTGTGGTAATATGAATACACAACATTTTTACATCAGCTGCACCGTTACTCAGCTTGTAAGATCCACTTGGCTGCTTTCCTAAATAAACGTGTAATTTTTAGATGTAAGGTGTTGTGGTATCCGCTACATCCAACACTGCCACTTCGCATTTTCCAGGTCTGGAAGAACTGTACATTCAAAATCTGTAAAGGCAATCAAAAATGTTTCCGTCTGAGGGCGTTGCAGCAGCGTATTCGCAACGTAGCGAACTCAGAAGCATGTGTACAAGCACGAGCATGTAGGCAAGGCATTCGTGTTCGTGTGGCATTCGTGTCTGAGCACGCGCGCGGTAAATGCAGAAACTTGAATTATGGCTACTTTATTACCAAATGAGTTCAAACGGTACCAACGTGTTGTTATTTTTTTCTTGGCTGCCGTGGGATAAACACTGGTAGATACCCATCGGAGAGTGAAGAATGTGTATAACGGCGTGCAATTAAGAAAGAAACGTCTGGGAAAACTGGACAAGTGGTGCTGCTGCTTCCTGATAACGCACGTCCCCAAATCGTAAATGTCGTAACGCAGTAGTTACGCTAACTCAAAGGCGAGTCACTTGGGCACCCGGCCTGCAGTCCTGATCTCTCGCAGTGCGAATATCACGCCTTCGGTCCCTTAACAAAGGCACTGAAGGGCTGGCGATTCCTGTCGGACGGGGATGTACTGCAGGCGTTTACGGGCTCCATCACACATCAGGACACGGCGTTTCACCAAACGGGTATCTTAAACGTTGGGATGATTACCTCAATGCTCACGGCGATACTGCCCGATTGGCACACCGATTATGGACTGTACAGCCTTCAAACAGAAACTATTTCATTGCCCCATGTACACCGTCCTCAAAATTTTACAAGCATCTCAGTCATATATTCTCCAAGAGAATAGGGTGGCATGCAGATTTTAGTAAACACATCAAAGATTAACGTATAGGAGCCAATTTATCGTCTTTTCGTCTGTCGGACACAGTTGATTCATCATCAAATCTTAGACTCTGTGTCAGAAACCTGAACCTCTGTAATGTCAATGTGGAATAGAATATTCTAGAATATTTCTAATGCTGCACCATCTCTGCCACAGAGTTCTTCTGTATTTACTCTACAACTTCGTAAATTCCACCCAAATACAACATGCCAATAAAGGCTTAAATTTCGTCTTATAAATGAAGGGCTGAGAAGAAAAGTATTTAGAATTAGCAGACATTATGCATGTTGTTGTTGTTGTGGTCTTCAGTCCTGAGACTGGTTTGATGCAGCTCTCCATGCTACTCTATACTGTGCAAACTTCTTCATCTCCCAGTACCTACTGCAACCTACATCCTTCTGAATCTGTTTGGTGTATTCATCTCTTGGTCTCCCTCTACGATTTTTACCCTCCACGCTGCCCTCCAATACTAAATTGGTGATCCTTTCATGCCTCAGAATTTGCCCTACCAGCCGATCCCTTCTTCTAGTCAAGTTGTGCCACAAACTCCTCCCCAATTCTATTCAATACCTCCTCATTAGTTATTTGATCTATCCATCTAATCTTCAGCATTCTTCTGTAGCACCACATTTCGAAAGCTTCTGTTCTCTTCTTGTCTAAACTATTTATCGTCCACGTTTCACTTCCATACATGGCTACACTCCATACAAATACTTTCAGAAACGGCTTCCTGACACTCGATGTTAACAAATTTCTCTTCTTCAGAAACGCTTTCCTTGCCATTGCCTGTATACATTTTATATCCTCTCTACTTCGACCATCATCAGTTATTTTGCTCCCCAAATAGCAACATTCCTTTACTACTTTAAGTGTCTCATTTCCTAATCTAATTCCCTCAGCATCACCCATCTTAATTCGACTACATTCCATTATCCTCGTTTTGCTTTTTACTTAGTACTATTATTACTTCATCCATTATTTCATCAGCGAGAAACGACCGCCATTTCGTCTGTTTGCTTTTCGCAATTCCTCTCACACCTGGAACATGTGGTATGATATTATGCGACCTAGTTCTTATATGAGATTTAGGGATGTGTTTCATCTATTTGGTGTGACTGTCATTACAATAAAAAAAAGTATTGTTCTGATCAGTATCATAGTCACTCCCAATTTCTTCCCTTTCAGAATCATGTGTGCTACATGATTCAACGTCTGAGTCTTCACTAGCCATTTCATTTTGCAGTGTACAGGGTGAGACACCTAACACTTCCATCGCAGATGCTACGGAATTGTAACTACCTATAGATGTGCGATTTTCACAAGATAGTCTGGTAGTCAGGGGCTCGTATTATTAGTAAATAAACAGATTTTAATAATATCTAGAAAGTGTATTTTGTGCAGACATGCTTTTTTTAATGGGACAATACCTATTGAGATTAACAAAGTAGGGTAAATTAGAACATCTGTGGTGTTTGTTGTGGGATTCTAGTGCGAGTCGTTCACGAGGTATCGTATTTTGAAAACTTCTCCCACAAATAATTGTGTGCCATTCAACCTGCGGAGTTGCTATGTAAGATGTTGTTATGTTTGCTTACAGTGTGATTGTGCGTTCCCTGAGTGCACTGCGACCTGCTGGTCAGTTAGTATGTGACAGTTCCAGCAGGGGGTAGTGACTGGACGATGGGGTTTAGCAATGCAGAAAAAGCCGACATGCTCATGGCGTATGGAGAGTGTAGGAGTGCAGTTCGTTCTTGTACGGTGCATGCGACAAAGTATCCCAATAGACGTTAACCATCTCGGTAATAACTTATCAATCTCTTCAATTAGTTACGTGAAAGTTGTATGCTAAAGTCTAGACATTGTAACAGAAGAAACAAGTGACAACAAAAGAGGGGCAAATTAATGTTTTTGCTGCTGTTGCAATAGATTAGCAACTTAGCTCCCGTGCAATCCCACGAGGAAGTTCCATTAGTCAGGCAAGTGTCCTATGCATTCCCCATCGACATAGGTTCCATTGCTATCACATCTCTCTCTATGACGGTCTGCATGGAAACGATAATAAGTATCTGTTACTTTCTATACATCGTCATTAAGACATGATACTCCAGGTGTATCGCGTATCTTGATTCGTGATGAAGCCACATTTATCAATCAAGGCCAGTCAAACTACTGGTCTGTTATCACTCCCCAATGGCTTTGTCAGGTGAAACGTCAATGTCCATGGAGTATAAATGTGTGGTGTGGGAAAGTGAACCTTCAGCTCATAGCTCCGTTTTTCATAGACGGAACGCTGAACGCGCAGCCTCCTAACAGGTCATCTTTCACGGAAGCTAGAACACGTCCTTCTGAAGACTAGGAGCAACCCGTGGTACCAACATGATATCTGTCCAGCCCACAGTGCACGAAGTACCATAGGTTGTCTTCCCGAATTGTTTCCAAATCGTTGGATTGGATGCAGAGAACCTGTACCTTGACCGGCCGTTTCTTAGATTAGGTGACTGTAGGCTTTTCTCTGTGGGGGAAACTGAAAGGCATTGTCTACAAGGACATTCCGACTACACACGATGATATGCAACGACGTAATTCTCCGGGCTGCTCGGACATCTCCACCGAAATGCTAGCACGCGTGCAGCAGTCGTTGCATACGAGATTGGAAGCGTGTATTGCCGCTGCCAGTGGTGATTTTGAACACAACCTGGAATGGTCAGTTGCCTAGAAACCACGCAACTTTTGTATTATACACTTGGGTTGTTCTTTAGTGTGTGCTACCGCAGGTATTGTACAAGCGGCTGTATGGGAACTTTTGAAAATTTGATGTCTCGTAAACGACTCGCACTTGAATCTTGCAACAATCTCCACTGACGTTATAATTAACTCTACTTTTAGTTTGTTAGTGTAAATATCCATAGTCCATTCAAAAAGTGTACGTATGCACAAAAATACACATTTTAAGTATTATTACACTCTGTTGATTGACTAACAGTAGGAGTCCCCGACTGTCACTCAGTTCTGTGAAAACCGCACACCAACAGCACCTTCCTTTTCGGCAATATTTGCGGGCTAGTTTCAGGTGGTTCACTGTGTATAGTTACACAGGCCGTTTCATCCATTTTAGCCCTCTCCTGAAATAAATAGGTTGAGTCATCGTTTAGAACGTGTACTAAAATGATATTTGCGTTATGAGAAAAGGTACCACACTTCCTATTCTGGGTCCTGTAGAAGAAGACACTGCTTACCTTCTTGCTACCGTCCGTCCTGCTAGACCTAAACACGTTAAAATCCCTCCCGGACGACGTCTACCTATGCCCAACAATCAAATTTCACAGCTGTGAAGGATAAGAACTACACGAAACGTGGCACGGGTTCAGTGTTGTCAACCTAAATGTTTCAGCACCGTCCGTGCTATCATCAGTTCGATATTTTTATTTTCCTGTCTTACATGATGCTAATAAGTTGCATTTCTGTTGGTAGATAAACGGCCAGTCATTGTCTTTGGAAAAAAAGTTGGAAATTTGTGGTTAGATTCTATGGCACCAAACTGCTGAGGTCATCGGTCCCTAAGCTCACACACTACTTAATCTAACTTAAACTAACTTATCGCTAAGGACAACACACGCACTCATGCCCGAGGGAGGACTCGAACCTCCGACGGGAGGAAGCCGTGCGGATAGTGCATGGGGGCTTAATTAAAATATGAATGCAAATAATTTTAATTTTTTGTTTAGTAGCTGTCTGTTCGGTTACGAAGTCTCGTAACGGTTGGCCCTGACTAGTATTATTACGCAATCTGACTGCATAGAACAACAACAAAGAATGAAATGGAAATTTTCATTAACACAATTAATTAATTAAGTCCCCAGCAACTGTAAAACCTACGAAACCAAAGCACAAGTGTAACTGTTCTGTGTGTGGAAGTATGACTCAACGTACGCATCTGGCACGGTTCTTCTTCAACAACACAAGAAATTTTAAATATCATTTATACTGAATTAATTAAAGAAAATAGAAATACCATAATTACTCAAGAAAACCAGAATTACACTCTAATACAAGAACACAAGCCAGATGCTTTGTTGACTGAACCTGTAATGACGCATTATTCAGGACATTGAAATAATGAGAAAGAAAAGAAAAGTAGTTTGTTACCTTAATTTATATTGATGAAAAGCACTCTAGACATTACAGTCTCTCCACACCGACTCGCTACTATCACATCTCAACAAGAACTTTTCAGTATCACATCTCAGCAAGCACTGCCTACTAGCTCATCTCAACAAACACTACTCACTACGACATCTCAGCACTGACTACCACGAGTTCTCCCAAAGCACTGCCCACTACGAGTTCTCAATAATCACTGCCAGTGGAGGCGGCGGAACAATACTCTCTAGCGCGATCTCTGGCGCTGTGGCTCAGTGTAGCCATCTTTCATATGCCCTTCCTCCACGGGCTAGAATTTGATGGTATTTTTTGCCAGCATTGGTGGTGAAAATACCACCAAATTCGTAAAAAAAATACAGACAAAAATAAAAGATAATATTAATACGTAAATATCATAAAACTAGATAAAATTTTGGCTTTGCACTGGCCTTTCAATAACCTAATATATAAAATACAGTAAGCAATACAAATTCTTTCATACATGTGACTTTACATAATAGTTTACACAATATTATGTGGTTAAACAGTTCAGCAATGACGAATATGTGCAGGTAAGAGTCTCATAACTTTTCACAAACAGTAATACACAAAAAAATCAGTTTATACAAATATTCACATAAACGCTTTCCATAGCCCAAGAAACAAGTAGTTGACAGTTCCAGCAGTAGCACCCAGCAATGGTCAACAGGTGCAAAAACCAACAAGTGACATTTTTTCAGTAGAAACAGTCCATCAGTGGCACCCAGTAATGTTGAATAGGTGCAGACACCAACAAGTAACACCATTTCAGTATAAGCAGTTCCATTAGTGGCACCAGCAATGTTGAGCAGGTGCACACAGCAACAGGTGACATCTTTTCAGTAGAAGCAGTCCATCAGTGGCACCCAGCAATGTTGAGCAGGTGCCGACACCAACAAGTGACATCATTTCGGTAGAAGCAGTCCATCAGTGGCACCCAGCAATGTTGAGCAGGTGCAGACATCAACAGGTGACATCTTTTCAGTAGAAGCAGTCCATCAGTGGCACCCAGCAATGTTGAGCAGGTGCAGACACCAACAAGTGACATCATTTCAGTAGAAGCAGTCCATCAGTGGCACCCAGTAATGTTGAATAGGTGCAGACACCAACAAGTAACACCATTTCAGTATAAGCAGTTCCATTAGTGGCACCAGCAATGTTTAACAGGTGCAGACACCCACAAGTAACATCTTTTCAGTAGAAGCAGTCCATCAGTGGCACCCAGCAATGTTGAGCAGGTGCAGACAGCAACATGTGTCATCATTTCAGTAGAAGCAGTCCATCAGTGGCACCCAGCAATGTTGAGCAGGTGCTGACCGCAGTCCATAATATTCACTTTCACTAATCACACTGTTCATCAGCAGAAATTAAACATGTCCTAGTGGCACGAATCATGTAGAGAAAGTGCAAGTAACAGTCCATAATATTCACTATCACTAATCACACAGTTCATCAGCAGAAATTAAACATGTCCAGGTGGCACCAATCATGTAGAAAAAGTGCAAGTAACAGTCCATAATATTCACTATCACTAATTAGACAGTTCATCATACAAATAATAATAAACACACAAATGATATCAGATAATTGTCATATTAACTATTACAATACACAAATAGCAGTAAACCTATAATATTTATGGGTGTCAGTGCAAGCCACAACAAACAAGTAAAATAATATTTAGGAGATAGGTTGGGATCACTTCTCTGGGATTATAAAAGGAAAACACACAAAACACACTCACTCATCTTTCATCCACATTAGTGCTACTGTGTAATTGAATAGTGTTAACTGTGTAAATGCAATTCTGTCAAAATTTTATGTTCATCATGTGTATCAAGTAGTAGTGGCAGCAATGTATAATAGTCAATAATAGTTAGTCAACGTCATAGTCATCATGTCAAGACCAATGTTTGCCAAGCCAGATCAAAATGTACGGTTGCTGAACAACTGTCAGTGACCCAAGATATGCAATTGCTTCCTCTCTCCAAAAAAAAAAAGTATATACTGCTTAGTGATTTAACAAAGTGTGTGTGTAGACAATCTTCCTTCTACTTGAGTGTTCTAGTCTGCCATCTTCATCCTCCTTGTTCCATATGGACCAACAAAAAAAAAAAATATGCTCCTCACTTACTTTACCTCTTATCCACCAAAACTCCAATAAACATCAGCATTACATAATCTCAATACTTCAATAATACCTCATTTACCTTACCTCTTGTCCACGAAACTCCAATAATCATCAACTTCACATAATCTCAATACCTCAATAATATGTCGATACATATAAACCTCAGCACCAATATCATTTCACTTCCATAACAACTCTTTCCTCTAGTCAGTCTCCTCGAACAAGTACAGACAAAATCCTAGTGCAACTTCAATTCAGCATCCCATACAATCCGAAGACACAGTGTCCACACACAACCTCTGTATAATCCATCTGACCCAAATCTTCTACTCATTATAAATTATAAGATACATTTTGGTTCCTTGTCCATCGTTAAATAAAAGAAATGCATACATGACCTCTAACAGACTTTAGTTTGAATAACTTTCAGTAAGTAAGTACGATTACGAAGTGTTAATGATGGTGATATTTCAGTGTGTACACCACTTCAAAAATTATGGTAAACAGAAGCAAACATGTGGAGTATTTCTCGTGTCAAGTGTCACTTCCTATTTCAATTGCTCACGAAGAATGCAGTGTAATAACTGTCAATGGTCTAAACCTAGTGTTGGTATGTCATGTCGTTAGCTTCCTTCCTATTAGCATAAATTCATACAGCTTCCATAAAACCTCCAGCTCATGTGACTTCTATGCAGTTTTTTGTACCAATGTCGTTCGTAGAATTATAGCAGTTCATTTTCTTATCTTAAAAATATCAATCACTGAGCGTAAGCAATACATGCAATATCGCGACAATATACCAGTAGCGAACAGAATGTCAACAAGTGGATGCAGCACAATCCCTATAACGAGGCTCTGCCAAGCGAACAATCTACAATTAATACATAGTGTGACCTAAACTCTATGTTTGTACACAGTATATCAGCATTTCTATATACCAACTTATAGTTATGACAACAAAACAGAAGTGTGTAAATATGCAATCCATACGCACAGCAGCAAACATATATCTTACGTAATAAACAAGTCATTAGCATCATTCAGCATAAGCAAATAAATGTTCATATGTAATCTTAATAAGTAAACATGAAGGCGCAAGCAGATAAATCACAAAGTGTAACCTACATACCTAACCACAGTCAGCACAATTAATCAGGTGACAATTATAATTTAAATAAATAAGCACAGCAGGCACATAATAGAAAAATATGACATCAGTGAAAAAGCAGTGCAGCCAAGCGATGCATAATATATACAAATAACAAGCCTGTTCATTAATCAATCATCGTCAAAATCAGTTAATGTGCGTAAGCACGTCGCTTCACAAGTAAATTCATAGAACACGAAATTTAGCACAAAGTATGAATCACGTAATCGCAAGCAGCAAATTACGTCTAAAGTACGTACCTAAGTGGAAATACGTTACCTGAAAAATAAACTCAATTAATCGTTACCTTTTTTGTTTATTACTTTCTTCTTCGAAATGACATTCTTCCTGAAATTTTCTTAATAGCAAGTCGTCTTAACGTCGGACACGCACAGAATTTACCTAAAGGTCTTAAATATTTTACACAACCGTATCCTGAAAAATACTGAACGTTAATAACATAATTTATAAAGTCACCATAGCTTTATACAGAATTTAGTCGGAAAAATTAGACTGTGTATTTGTTTACGGCTGTCAGTGCATTCACACTGTGCGCTCGATCAGCTGTAGGCGCGTGACGTATG